>NW_018128009.1:1979433-2007668 GCF_001952655.1 Monopterus albus
AGAAACCCTACCACTAGCTAGCATGTTGGTGGTGTCATTGCAGGGTGACACAGTCACACCAACGTACAAGTATAAAGGACACTTACACAGTTCCATTAATGGATTATACTCTATGTGGGAAACAATTCCACTACAGCAGATGTCTATCTGGCAATGCTGTTACCAAGTTTAAGGAAATAATTCCATCTTTATCTACTTCAGTGCTGTTTGCCAACACAGTGGAAGGAGGGCACCTTAACTTTACTCCCATACAAGTCGATAATCTTGTTGATAGTACTGCAGCCTTCCTGCATAATACACTTGATACCATTGCCCCTCTGAAAAAGAAGGTAGTGAAACAGAGGAGGCTAGCCCCGTGGTACAGCTCGCAGCTCCACTCCCTAAAGCAGGCATCACAAAAACTGGAAAGGAGGTGGCGCTCCACTAAGTCAGAAGAGTTTTTCATAGTCTGGAAAGATAGTTTAATAACATATAAGAAAGCCCTTCATAGTGCCAGAACCGCATTTTATTCATCACTGATTGAGGAGAATAAGAACAACCCCAGGTTTCTTTTCAGTACTGTAGCCAGGCTGACAAAGAGCCACAGTGCTGTTGAGCTTAACATTCCCTTAGATCTCAGCAGCAATGACTTCATGAGCTTCTTTACAAATAAAATCACAACAATAAGGAAAAAAGGGTCGGACCACTCTCACAGCTCTCGCAGATGTGCCATCTACTACAATGGTTTTAGAAACATCTGTAAGACCTCATTTATACTTGGACTACTTCTCCCCTATAGATCTCTCTGAGTTGACCTCAACAATTGCTTCATCTAAATCATCAACATGTCTCCTGGACCCCATCCTGACCAGGCTGCTCAAAGACGTCTTTCCCCTAATCAACACATCCATACTAGATCTGATTAACCTCTCTCTATTAACAGGTTATGTTCCACAGGCTTTTAAAGTTGCAGTAATTAAACCTCTACTCAAAAAGCCTACTCTTGACCCAGGTGTCCTAGCTAATTATAGACCAATATCCAATCTCCCATTTATTTTCAAAATCGTTAAAAAAGCTGTTGCAAAGCAGTTATGTGACCACTTGCACAAGAATGATTTGTTTGAGGATTTTCAGTCAGGATTTAGAGTCCATCATAGTACAGAAACCACATGGGTGAAAGTCACCAATGATCTTCTCCTAGCCTCGGACAAAGGACTAGCTGCCAGGATTTCCAGAAGATGTCGGTGCTCTATCTCAAAAACCTTTTTTGTTGTCCCTGTGTGACCACTAGGAGCTGGTGGTGGAGTCCATGTTGTTTTGTCCAATATGATGTCAAGATGAGCCATTTGAAGAAGTTTTTAATCCCACCCTGTTTTGATATTGCAGTAGTGTATGTATAAAGTATATCATTCTTGTTATTATAATTACATAGTAATACTAAACAATGTCTTAATTATTTGTTGTAAAGTACACATAATATTTTACTTAACATGTTGATGGTTGCACTTCTATAATAGTAATTTGTACACAAAATATTTGAACATCTTTACAGTACAACATTAGTGTGACTAAAGTAGTGCCAAAAAAGCCTAACTGAATTAAATGTGATAGTTTCATTCAGTCAACAAAATGATCTCAACTTACTTGTTCTGATTCGTTTGACAATATGCAGCAGATTGATTCAGTTCAAAACAGTTCAGTGTGCTGAAGAAACCTGCCAGGTATCTATCTAAATTAGCCTAAAAAATGTGAAATATTTGTGTAATTGATGTGAAATGTAAAACTCATCTTCATGTAATTTAACCTCCAGATTTCCAGAGATATCACCCAGGGCTGGCCCTGGTCCTGTTGGTGCTCAAGACATGTTGTTGCCTTGGTGCCCCACTCCTCCCTACTGCCAATGCTTGCTTTTCAAACTGAACTGTGGTTTAATGCAAACTTTCAGAAAAGGATTATAGCTACTGTTAACAAAAATATATTTTCTGACTTTAAACTCAGAATTCTGACTTTTTCTCAGAAGAGTTTAAAGCTGACTTTTTAGAAAGTCAATTCTGAAAAAAAAAAAGATTCAACTCAAATGCATTTTTTTTACAGTGACCCTAATCCTCTTCTGTACAAACTAGAGATTTATACAAGATTAAAAAAGAAAAATGAAGGAATAGTAAATGCATACAACTTAAAGTAATATGGGGTGCAGCATTTATTATTATTATTAAATGCCTCCAGGTATTTGACACCCTAGGTCCCCTATATCACAGGCTGGCCCTGGTAAGACATGATTTTGGACCTCAGAGTTCCAAAATCAATACTTAATATTCACAACTTAATTGAGCCCACATACAACAAAAACAAACCAAAGTCTCACCTCAAATACAGTAACCACTGTATGGTGGTGGAAATAGAAATATAATATTTATGTTTAAATAATTGTGACTTTAGCTCCAGTCTGAACTGTTTTGCACTGAGACTGATGGAAAGAAGCATAAAGATAGCTCACCAACAACAATGACTATATCTGGCGGGTCACACAAAGACTGGCTTATGGTTATGACTTGACGCTGACGTAGTTGTGACACATCAGCAGCTGTAGCTCTGGCCCACAGTTCATCAGAACAGGCTGATCTTCAGCACAGACCTGATATGGACAACACTCCTCTGACTCATGTACCATCTGACTGACTGACAGGCTAACTGACAGACTGACCGTTCAGAGAGGGGATGCTGGGATCTGAGGCATTCATGTACTTCAAATGATCCCATAAAGTTGTGCTCATTATCACTGCTCCACATTACTTCCTTTTTTAATGCCTGACATTTTCTTCCTGTCTCCTCCCAAAGTTTATTCCAGACACCCTTTTCCTTTCTTTCCTGCTACTATTCCTTTTTTCTTTCTAATTACCTTGATTTACTGTGTGACTGTGTTTTAAGGGACTGTGTATTCTCCTCCTGGTAAGCAAAGGGCAGCATGCATTGCACACACTCATACACACACATCTGGCCATGTCTGGCTTTCATTGCTGTTGCTGGTAGTGTAAAAAGGAAGGTGTGTCAGTGTGTATAAGTGGGAGTGCCTGAAATGATCAGTGTGAGAGAGGATGAGGACAGGCCCAGCCTTCAGCCTCACAGTCAGAGAAGGGAAAGCCCTCCCACAGGAAGCCAGCGCTCCACTCCACATGGCCTTTTAAGGTAAAAAAACTCCTCAAAACTCTTCTCACTGGGGAATAGAGCTAAGATATAGTCACAAGCTACAGAGAAAACAGGGAACGTGGAAGCCTCTGAGTCAGGGAAGAATTTATAAAATGTTAAACAAAATTCAAATACTTTTAATCAGAGAAAGAACTTTTTTGTTAATTAATAATACATTAAGAGGGCAGCCATATTCCTGCTACGGTGTTATAACTCACATTTTCATAACATTTCACTATCAAAGCATTTAGAACTGAAGGCAGACAGTAGTTCTAGGCATGATTATATCTTTATGGCAGAGACGCTGCACAAGATGAGACATTCATGTTGACTGTCCTCTGTCTGAGTCATATACAGAGAAGTGCTAACAGACAGCAATGCATTTCCTCCACATGGGAAAAATGATCTGTAGTCTAAAGCTACTGTAAACAAAAGATGTATCCACAAACTAAGCCAGAATCAAAAATCTTCTGATTTTCAATTGACATTAGCAACAGTATTAGTATGTTTATGTGTGCATTGTTGATTATATTGCTACTGCTGAGGTGTTAGCTAGAAAGTAATTATGTACAGGACAAACAAACATTCTGGTGTAATGTCCGGATGCTCTACTATCGCCCATGACCTGTTCGGTAGCATGCCTGATGAGCATGATGTTGTTTTACTAAAGAGAAGTTTCAGTCCTAGAGATAAGCTGTGTTTTAGCTCTGTGTTTTAGCTTTTGATGATAAACCGATCAAGTACCAGTTTCTAGCTGCAACATTCAGTGAGTTGGGATTTTCTGTAAATGGAGATTAGTGATATTGATGTTTGCAACTAGTAGGTTTACTTTAAAAAAAAAACTGGCACGTGGAAGAAATAAATAATAACCTCTATAAATACCTACTTCTCATTAAAATATGTGTGTGCTTGTACATGCATGTGTGTATGTGTCTTTCCCTGACAGACCTTATACTGTGTGAGTCCTGCTCCCGGCGCTTCCCAGGCGAGGGTGCAAAACAATAAGTTAACTTAACCCTTGGTTCCCTTTATTGCCTTCTCTATCAACGAATACTGTGCGTGTGTCCGGGCCTCATCTTGCCCTCAGCTATCTGGCCTAACATTTGCCCCTTTGACATTGTGACACTACTCACAGAGGATGTGTAAATAAAGATCCCCATGGCTGAATGGCTGTAATGAGATCCTGTCTTGCAATAGTTATTCAGAGAGTTTATCACCTGATCACACTCATTCATGAGAGTGGTGCTGACAGTGTGAGATTAAGGAGAGGACAAGAAATATACACAATTATGATTTTTTCTGGTGACAAAGGAGAGGGCTCTCTGACCCTAGTACATGATATGATCTGCAGGAAGAGCAAGCAATTTGCAATGATGAATAAAAGTGCAAACAGGAACTACTTCAGATCTCATTATAGCTCAGTACATACAATAAGTATTTCCAGAGATTTATGTTTCAGTGTCAGTCATTTTGCTTAAAACTGTAGTAAATTGCATTATTAAGCATGGCTAAGTAATGTATAACTAATGCATGAGTCATGATGATTTACTGCTTGTATCATGAATTCCTGTTGCCATTGTTAAGAAATGATCAGGTCACTGTGAATTTAAATGATTAGGTAGCACTAATGGATCATCTTTTAATGAATATTATCTCACCATTATTTAATGTGAACAAATAAGATAGAACCGATGCAGTTAATCAGCAGTCAGTCCTTGAAACCTTGAATCCTTGAGCAGAACAATAACTAAACGTGCTGTTTTATCAAACAGGATGTCAGATGCAAACATCCATGTGTTCCAGCCTCATAACGTTGATACGAGGGGTGTGTTAGTGAGCAATTTCATATTATTTACACAGTGAGCAACAAAAGTGTTCATTTGGAGTTGTGTTTCTCAGCTGTCCCGTATTCGCTCCACCTAATCCCGAGCAAAATATTTGCTCCTTGAGCTTCTAATTGGTCTGGGTTCTCTGCCAGCCAAGTGCTAACTTTGTCAGTCTGCTGGTTGGCAACAGGGAGCAAGACTACACTGCTTTTGAAAACTGCTGGAAACAAGGTTGATGAGACTGAATCAAAACAGTCACACTGTGGTCTCTAAAATCAAAACAAGTAGCTAAAACAGGCTATAAAGCTCTGAGGAGCTGAGATGAACTGCAGAGCTTGGTAATAATTCCCTCTAAGTTTGCTGCTATGAGCAACCCCTTTCACGTCACGCATAAACATGAGACCCATTGCTTATATTAAAACACTGACTAAAAAAATAAATGCTTTTATGAAAAATATGTTTTTGAGAATGTATTTTAGGTTTTTGTGTATATACAAGATTAAAACAAACTTTCTAGCTTGTTTAAATGATGAACTATTCAAGAACAAAGCTGTTACTATTTTAATAAAGCTGTATTGCTGACGTTTCTAGGTGATACACTTGAGCACCCATGCAAGAAAAACATATGACTTTATCCAGCAGCCATTTTGCTGATAGGCTACTAATAGCTGCCCACCTAACTGAACTAGATCATGGACTGGGCTGCATATTTCTGTCCAAACCCAACCCATGCCTAAGAGTGTGGCGTCAGAACCTGACCCAGACCCACAAGCCTATAGTATATTATGTCCAAACCCAACCTGAGCCCAACACAGTTGAGTTTGTATGATGCTTCCCCCCTTATCATTAAATGAAATAGACATTTGAAAGTTCCAGTCGCCTTTCCCAAAGTCTGACTTATGTGTCTGAAACTGACCTGGACCTGAAGATAATATCCAAATTTATGAACCCTTGGGTACTGACAGACCTGTCAGGCTCAGTTCAGGCATCCACACTCTAAAGGGAACCATGAGCTGATGCCTCTAAGGTTAAAGGTCGCTACATGAATGATAAACTCCTAGAACAGAAATTAAATGTAAAAGGAGATGAAGAGGGGAAAAAGCTGTGTGAGAATCTGCTGCTACTAAATCTCACATGAAATGGATCAGATCTAACAGCTGTTACACATTCACATTCTGAGTCAAGCTCCTTCCTAATGCAGTCTAGCCTTTACTGTAACTCCCTCTTGGCTGAAATTCATTTTCTCCAGTCCCTGTAACTCATCCAAACGCTGCATACCATCTCGATTTTAATCTCCTCATATTCTCTCTTTTCACCCCCCTCCTGTACTGCTCATATTAAACTCTAAAATCCTGACAGTAGTGCAGCGTACAGCCAGCCTTCCTGCATCGCACTGCATGGGCTCTTCCTGCCCTGAGGCAATCTGGACATCTCTCCACCCAGTCCGGCTTGAAATGTTCTCCTTCCTGGTTTCCCTGTGTGGGATTAAACTTCCCACCCACGTCAGGGCAAAGGAATAACTCATGAAACCTCTCTCTCTCTCTCTCTCTCTACTGTGCCACAATCTTTCTACAAATTTGACCCATCATTCTTCTACATTCATCCACCTGGAAAGTATCATACTGTGTTAATTTATCACTTATTTAGTACCTCACACATCAGTGTCAGCATGTCACTCACTGGACACAGAGAATTATTTTTACATCTATGGCCACTGTGGTTTTACACCCTTTAAAACTGGTTGAAATACAATATTGCTGACCGTGGTGTGTTTGTGTGTGGTGGTTGGCCATGAACACGTCTGTGTCCTTTTTCCTCGCCCACATACTGTTGAACATATGGCTTCATTTAAAGACTAGTGGCAGAGAGTCATTTGTCATCAGCAGTATAAACAAATGAGGACATCCTCTCTTTTATGAGGTGTGTATGTATTGGCTATTACAATAAATCCTCTTTTTTTTCTATTCAGTGTACCAAGGCATCTAAAACTGTATCAAAATCAGTCTGTAAACTCAAACTGGTACTGTATTTTTTCAGTTACAAATCCTTTCACTGCAGCAGAGAAGGGAAAACACCCGCTCTTAACTGCTTGCACAAGAAGTGCGGTCAGCTTTACAAAAATGTGTGAGCAGCTCTCTCTTCTGGCCTTGCAGAATATAACAGTTAGAGACAATTTTCTTCTTTTGCATTTCTTTTCTTGCAAGTGGAATCCAAGTACATGCCATGTATGATACAATAAATTCAAAACTGGCTGGCATAAAAACTGTTGAAATGAGCAACACTGTCCAAAGAAGGTCTAAAATCTCTGAAGCCGACAACTGCATTTAAACTTCTAAAACACACCTGGATTTAAGCTTTCTGTTTTGTCGTTACTGTCATTAAATTATCTAATATTAAAAACACGTTTAAAAATTTGCATCAGTAAACTCATAGCGTTACTGGTATTTTTTAGCAGAGGAAAACACACAAATGTGAAATGATGCTTCCATTTACTATAGTTAAGCTTCTGTGTTTTTTTTTTTTTTTCAACTTACACATATTAATCATTTACACACTCTGCAAAGATAAAAGTAATGTTTGATCAGAGAATCGTTTATTTACAGGAACATACCAGTGCCCAGTAGAGAACATGAAGCACATATGATAGGTCTTTTTCACAGCAGACATTTCAAAAATGTCACAATAAAAGGATAAATTATTTCAGTTTCAGAGTCCTGGTATTGTTCATGCTGGCTCATCGTGTTACTGTCATGGTTTACTGGGAGTTGAATAAAGTCAAGACAGCATTTCTGATTTAGTATCACCTTCGACAAGTCAAAGGCACCCTTGACATACTTGCAAAGTCATCTGATGTACAAAATGCATATACAGTAAATCATTAAAGGGGTAGGACCTTCTGTTGTAGGCAAACTGGGGTTATAATGGGTTGATATTTAGAAATTTAAGTGATTTCTTTTGTCACTACACCACTTTCAAAACATTCCGTTTGCCGAGGTCTGTTTAGTCTGCTTCACTGCTTTCTCTGCCAGCACCTGCATTCACTCACTAACATGTCACAGTCGGTGGCAACTGTTACTGTGAAATGTTTTACAAGCTGCAACAATGTGCAGAGGTTGTACGTGATGTTACAGCACTCTGTGGCACTTTCAGCCTTTTCAGAATGTAAGGGTCTGAGTCAGAAATTTCTACCCATTGTGACTTTAATAGTACATGTAAAATCTGTTGTTTTGTCACAAAGGCAACATATTATTTTTCATTCTGTAATACCAGTACTAGCAAAGAAATCCTCTCTTCAACAATAAACAGTTCTCTGGCTGCTGGTCATCAGCCTTAGAAAGAAAACTCATTTGAATGATGCAGTCAAGTCGAAGTATCACTGACCTTTTGTGCCAGATCATGTAGGCAGATGATGTATTGCATAATGGCAAACAAACTTTTCTCTTAGGTAGATAAGTGAGGTACACATGAATCAATATTATTACTACTACTGTGTATTAATTTTTACATGAAATACATGTGGCATTTTAATGTTAGAAAAGTTTAAGATATCTCCTCCTGCTGGACATTCCCTGTACCATAAAGTCAAATGTTTCAATGTGACACTGGCTGTACTGCATTCCCAAATATGTCAAGGTGAATGGATGTGCTTTAGTAACACTGCAGTGTTTTCACTTCAGAGTCATATCAAACACAGTTTATCCTGATGTTAATTTTATGTGCAGAGACTGTTCCTATCTTTGCAGAAATTGTTCTGTAATCTGGTGCCCAACGAACCTCGTCTGACTCGTTGTTTTGGGTAGCTGTGAACGTCACGACCTTGGCACAAGAGTAAAATTTATACAAGGCGGAGGTGTGAGCTTGGCCTTTAAAGTCCACTGTTGAGTGTTCACAGTTTAGTGAGCTACTGAGAAATTTAAGGTATGTCTGTGTGGGGAAAGGGTAATTAATATCTGTAAATAAGAATACAGTAACTACAGATATTTGCACTCTGTGTTAAGCTGACTGTATGAACCATTTAGCGGCCACTGGTCACTGCTCCTTAATTTGCTGGGAGAGATGGTTTAAAACTAAGATTGGGACAATGGGTTAGCTCCAAAATGTAAGACTAGGACAAAAAAATACAATTGAGAATATCAAAAACTGAATTTAAGTATCATATAGCCAGAAACAATTTGACAAATAAATACATGAATGAAATTAAAAAAAAAAAAAATCAATAAAAAACGACATGTATATGAAAAAATGCAGCTCCACTGACCTTGTTTTATTTTCAGGAGCTTTCTGAAGGGGGAGGTGTTGCATTGCAAGTGGACAGATGTCTGCTTTTTACAGTTATTCATCAACTGGCCTGTTGTCGTTTGCTGAGAGACTGCAAGCTTGCACCTGAGTGAGGTTTACTGTGACAAACATGATCAACTTGTTTTGAAATGGTTTCCAGATGGTTTTTTTGTTACATATGATCTAGATTTTCCTCATGTATATTCAACTTTTGAAAAAGAAAAATCTTTGAAAAGAATTTTCAACCTCAGGAATGTTTCAGGAATTTCAAAATAGCTTTTAATAACACAGTTGATTAATTTACCACAAAAGGCATAAATGTTAGTTACCTGTAACATAGATGATCACATTAAAATAATTTGCTATCAGTATTTTTCTCAAACACTATCAGCTGTGGATCTATGTGAAAGATTCTGTCATTGTGCTTTTCAAAAATAGTATTTTATTTATGTTTAAGTGCAACAGTGTAAAAGTAGACACTACACACTCTTATGTATTTAAAACAAACTTATTAGTATGATGGAAAAACATTAGTCTTTAATTTGTTGATTGTCACAATCTCAGTTCTCAGAGCTCAGGCAAAGGCACCAGATGCACCAGTAAATACACAGTGATCAATGGTAGCTTGGCCATTCGCTCCACTGAGATCTATGTCAGTGCCTGGAATATGATGCACTCATGACATGACACAGACTGGATATTGTGCAATGCCGGGGCATGAAGAAAGGGAACGCCATAGGAATTTGTAAAGTGGATCAGGTCTGTTAAAGAGTTAATTAATAGGTGCCTGTGTCAGCAGAAAGATTTGATCATTCCCATAGCATATGAACCCTCAAGAGAACCATAAACTTGTAGGGTCAGGCTGGGTGTCATGTGTTGCTTTGAATTAGCCTGAAAGGCAACCAGAAGTCCCCATGAAAACATTTCAGTCAAGCAGTGAGCAAACATCATGAGAATAACCCACAAACCCCAAAACAGAAATGAAGACAAATTGCGAACGTGGCACAAAGAGCCTGCATGTGGCTGTTTGCCCAGAACTGACAGCATCATTTCCAGCATTGTGACCTGAAAATAATTTGGCTTTTTTTGTTCTTTGACAGTATATTTGTTTGCTTTTCATTTAGCAACAACTGAGATGCCAACATCTGGGGAATGAGGTTAAGTTTCTCTCCTAAAGGCAAAAATCAGGCATTGGAGCAGTCACCGGGCCTGAGATCAAAACACATTTTACTAGAAAAAAATGTTGTTGTTATTATAAAGTGTAAAGTCAGCATCCCAGAGTAGCCTAAACCTGTCCTTGCTGTGCCAATAGAATGTCTGCCTGAAATTTCTTTCAGCTGGGGCCACTGAAGTGTTACAATGCACTACTCTAAATGAGGAAATATATATATATTTCTCATGTGCTATAAATTTCTTATGCAACACAACAGTGATTATTTAACAGTGAAATTAAAATACACACAGAACAGATAAAGGAAAATTATGCAGGATAATAGTCTCCATACAATTCAGTGTTCTAACTCCAGATTTGCTGATGCAGATGTTGCTGCAAACAAAAAAGTGCCATTTATTTTAAGTAGCAAAACTTTTGTTTTACCTCATTTCCAGGTCAAATGATGTCACATTTCCTCTTTATATGTTAGTGTTCCTATAAATGAACTAAAACTGTCACACTGATCAGAATGAAGTACCCCTGACACAGTGTGACACAATTGTTTCCTTCTTATATTTAGAACTATTTTTGACACTTTTCTACCACACAAGGATCAAAAATAAGGCATGTGGGAAGTCTTTTCTTATCAAAGTTCAAGGTTTGACCTTTATAATCTATGACACCTAAAGGAAGTACTTTTGTTTAGCCACTTTAACAGCTTGGCTAACTTTTGGATAAAGTACCATTGTCATTCTTTTTCCCCAGAGTGTGTACCGTATTGAATTTTGTGATCCCTTGACCTTTCCTCCAGCAACACCACCAGGTCAAAATATTCATCTGCTGGATGGACTGGCACAAAATGTTTGTACAGAAAACAGTTATTTGCTAACAGTTCAGATGCTAACAAGCTAAACTAAAATGGTGAACATTATATCTGCTAAAGGTCATGTTAACATTATGAATGCAAACATGTAAGCATGCTAATATTAGCATTTAGCTCTTTTCTACTTCAGGTCACTGAGCAACACCTTTTGTGTAAATGATGGTTTAAACTCTTCAATTAAATTCCTATAGTCCAAGGTCTTTACACTCCAAGCCAAACTTAAATTACAGTTGCCACAGGTATTAAATGTTCATTTTACAATTTAAATTAAAAAAACTCCTTGAAACTCTGTCCCAAAGACTTCTTTTAATTGCGTAGGCAACTCTGGCTAGAAAACAAGTCTGAATTTGCCTCCGTGGTGTGTCAGCGTTCATATTTCCATGCTAAGTTCTGGCTTGAACATCCTAAATAGTCACATTCCATTGTTGGAAGACAACTGGTACAAGGCTGAAGAAGAGAGAGGTAAAGAGAAAAGGGATGAAAAAGAGGGACAGACGTGAGTGAAGGAATAAGACTAAAAAACTGTGAAGGAAGGTGAAGAAAAATAAAAATGAGGAGACCATGGGGCTTCAATGCTACTGGCTGCTGTTGTTGGTCGTCTACCGTGAATGGATTACAGGTAGTGTGGTGGCGGCAGCGTGTGCATGTTTATGTGTGTGTACGTCTCTGAGTGAGAGGTCCTTTCCCACATTGTACCCTAAATATGTAGATTGTCTGTTTAAGATTATAGCCATGTGTGTATGTGAGCGTGAGTCTGCCTGGGTGTGTATTTGTGTGCATGCAGGTGTATGTATAAATAGGTGGCTTTCGGCTGCTGTGGTAAAGTGGCCTCTACTGGGCTCGGACATGCTTCGACTTGTCCTCTCAGGAATGCTGCAAACAGGAGCCCTCATGCTAAACCTCTTTGGTGATGGAGACCAAGTTGTGATCAATGAGGTATACCTGTTTGTTAGAGGTTTAGGAAAGTTTGATTCACTCAGGAGCAGCAACAGTAATCAAGTGATAACAACTTGAGCAGGAGAGTACAAGCCTCTCCCTAGGCCTTCTCCAGTCAGGCAGCACTTTCACAGTCAGCACTGAGAAGATGGTAGATTAGTCCTAAGGTTAGTCTAAATTTGGTTTGACATTTGCAAGACATAAAATCACAAAAGATTGTTGGTTGACAGTAGAGCCACAACTGACCAAACCACATTTAGTCACATTTTTTTTTTACTTAAGATGTGTTTTATAATTGATTTTAACAGTGTTGTGCCAATAATAATTCAGTCTCATAAAAGTAGTCTGTTCTGACATGTTTTGGATGTATTATTCCAAGTTAACTAAAACCTGAACTAATGCTAAATAATCATAGGTGGTCAGTGTAAATAGAAAACTGAAAAATTCAGATGGTGAAGTAATATAGTCACAACAGAGATGTGTAGCCTAAGACTAAAACAAAGACAACTCTTATATCCTGTAACTAGAATGTCTTTTTTAATCAGGAGCTGTGAGTGGCATCAGTCCATACATAAAGTATTATGAGGGCTTGTCATATGATAGGGAGGATCTTCACAGGAAGCACTTGAGAGCCAAGAGAGCCTCACAGCCTCAGGAATATACACTGAAATTGGATTTGACTGCTTTTCACAGGTAAATTCACATTTCTTTGTTTCATCAACATTATTAAACGAACAACTGGTTAAATATAAAGTAGTCATGTGCTTGGCCAAAGTCTTTGTAACAGTTCCTAAATTAACACGTCATTATTTAGTTATTGGTTTCATAACACTACAAAGATCTGACCACAACCATTTATGATTTTGTTTCCTTTCAGAACTTTCCATCTGCGTTTGAAACAAAATGCTGCTGCATTTTCCCAAAATTTCATGGTGGTCAGTGAAAATGGCTTCACTTCAGCTGACCTCTCCCACATATATTCAGGAATACTGGAGGGTGGGTATGATAGGCAGGGCTGGTAACAGTCAACCTGTTTTGATTCTGTTTAAAATAAAGTCTTTATGATTTCACTGGAATCAGAGCTATCAACTAATAGCAAGAATCATTTACAACCCTCACTTTATGACTCAGATGAAACATTTGGATTTATCAGTTTGTGGCAAACCATTTGAAGAACAAGTAAAATGTAATGAACTGGATTAAATACGAGTCAGGTCATGGCATTTCTCTCTCATGACTCCTACCTCACCTCTCCTATCTCTGTGATGTCTGAGCACTGCCTCTACTCTTTATGTATCTCTCAGTATCTTATCTATTCATGATGTCTCTCCTTCTCTTATGTCCATGGGTCGAGCCAAGTGGGTGGCCAGGGGTGGCACCAGCCACCCCCAGAATCTGATTGGCCACCCCTATTGGCCACCCCTGATATAGTCAAAATGTGATTCATGTCATTATTAATGAATGAAAAATGAAAAACGATGACAAATCATTGCCTTAAACATAGTTTTGGTGCTTTAGAATTGATATTGATCAAATTAATTTTATTTTATATCACGCATGCAACATGATATTTGCATTCATTTCTTCGACTGTGTTGTTGTAAAGTACTTGGGATGATTTGCTTCAGTGAAGGTGGGATGTGGAGACCACTGTGCAGCAGCAATGTTCCTGGTCAGGAGCAACTAAGGAGCACAGCCAAAGTTAACTAAAGAAAACACTGGTCATTTTACACAAAATAAACAATTTGATTCTTAATAATGGTTTATTTTTTCATAGAACTAGGGGTTTAATTTACCTTTTACATGTATTTCAAATGTGCCACCGTGAGCCTGTGTCCCAGCCTGGCCACCCCATCCTAAATTTTCTATCTGCTTCTGACATGTTATCTCTCTTGACCTGGTCTTGCAGGTGAAAATGGTTCGGCCTGCCATGGCTTTGTACTAGAGGGTCAGTTTGAGGGAACCATCCATTCAGATAATGGAACTTATCACATAGAGCCAGTCCATAGATACACCAGCAACCAAACAGATCACCACTCTATCATCTACCATGAAGATGACATGGGTAAGACTTCATTTTCTAACTGCAAGGAAAACGTTTGCAAAAAACCTGTTGTGTCGGCACACACTTTTAAGCTGAGACAATTAGTAATTTCTCATTTATTTATTTATTTCTGATTTATAAATCACTCTCCAGGATGATAAATCAGTTCTGGTTCTTGTGCATCTGGAGATTGAAAATATTCCTGTGGCACTCCATAACCTCAGCTTTTTTTTCCTGGACACTTTGTGATTATGGCAAGAGCACAAAAATAAATTCCTTGCTACAATAGATTTTCCTCAGCTCTGTTTAGCAGTCTCACAGAAAGACAAATAACTACAGCAACATTACTAGACCTTCTTCTGCAGACGCCAGCTCTAATGTTACTAGCGGTCAATGAACCAGCCAAACCCTTAACTCGAAGTAGGAGTGGACCCTCCCTGAGTCCCTGATCACCAGTCAAAGAAAACATGCAGAAGATCGTATGACTTTTGAAAGGGGAGGAGTAGGAGCGATGGGGGCTAAAGTAAGGAGGAAGGTGAAAGAGGAGGGATACAGGGTACAGAACAGCAGCAGGGAAAACCAGCAGGGAGAAGAAAAGTGAAGAGATGCATGTAGAGGGTCTCAGGTTTGAAGGCTTTGGTGACAGTTTCTGCAACCACAGATTAAAATAAGCTTTTAGTTGACGTCAAATAGAACAGTTAATGACTGTACCAGATGGCAGTCATAACTGAGATCTGTCGTTTTTTTATATTTTATAATATTGTTATAATATATATTGTATGTGTGGTTCTATGTCTGTTTCCGTGGCTGCATGTGCACATTTACATTAGTATTAGTACCTTATTTCTACAAAGCTTTTTCCAGGAAACACGGTGCAAATCGTGCCAGACCCTCATCCACCAAAATCCCCAAGCCCTATCCCAGTTTGTCCTCAACCCTTCAGTGCTTTTCATAACTGCAGAAAACCTTTACATTACATAGCATTGTTGCTGACAACATCCTGTCTATTCATAGGGCAGCATATCTGCAGGAAACTGTAAGAGATTTGGAACATGCTATTGCAATTAACAATCAATGTTTCCATACAAAGTGGTAAGTTAGGAGACAGGGGGCTGATATAATGCATTTACCTCTGTATGTATTTCCACTTCCTGTGGTTGTCGTCTGGGCCCAACAAAGGTTGTATTAGGAACTTTCCTGCAATGTAGGAGGTCATGAGGTCCATGAGATCTGGGACACAGGGCACCATCAGGGTGGCCATTTCGCAACGAATACAGTGTAATGACATTCAGATACTTGATTGCCAATGATTGTAGATCGACCCAGGTGATGCTATAGTAGCAGTATTTTATATTCATACACTCAGCGAAGATGTACGTCACTTGAGATGAACAGCTATTTTATATCTGCTTTTGATATTTCACTGCATACACTGCCAGGTGACTGGGGTTAACAACATGAATTAGGTCACATATCTCTGTCTGAACCCATCCTGTGCCTGAGAGTGTGGAGTCAAAACCCAACTTGGACCTGACAAGCTTATAGTAGCCTATTTGTATAATGTCGGAACCTGCCCCGAGTCTGATGCAGCTGAGTTTGTACGGAGATTGTCCCCTTATCATTAAACAAAGCAGTTGTCTAGCCTAGAGTTTGACCTACGTGTCCAAAACCGAACCAGACCTGAACATACTTTGCAAATTTCTGTCCAAACTCGGCCCGAACCCTTGAGTACCAATGGGTCTCATCAGGCTTGGTCCAGGTATCCACACTCTAATTACGATTATGCAGAATTCTGTTTTTGTGTTAAATAAAATAAAAACATACATGAATCACTGCACAAAATTATTGAAAAATATTATAGGTTAATTAATAAATACTGTTGGACAGTGTATGAATGTCTTAGACAACAAAGTACAGATGCAAAACATCTGGGTTAATAGTAAATAAACTATTATGCAGATCAATTACTATCCATGTGGCAAAGAACAAAGCAACAATATGAAATGTCAATAATAACATATAACTAAAATAGAATGATTTATATAAGTACATTTCTTTAAAAAACTTAGCAGATTTTAAAAAATGTATTATACTTTAGCTAATATTTTGACCGTTCGGTGTCCTGTAACCTTTGTCACGTTTATTCCAACACTGTGCCAATACAGGTTTGTTCTGGAACAGGTTTTTAGAAACTGAGAACAACACTGACCCTCAGTCAATAATACAAAGATGTAACCCACAGAAATATATATAGTCACTTTATTAAATAATTTATGGAATCGTACCATGTTTACTCATCTGAGCCTGAAGTCGTCATTATCTATGTTTGCTATGTTCTTCAGAAGTTAAACTGTGTTTATGTACCAGTGTGTTACAGTGTATTTGCACCCCAGTTCCAGTGAACTCCCTTTGGAATGTAATACCTCTCACTATGAATGATGGGTAAATATTAACCTAAATTCCTTGAAATAAATCAAGAGCAACACATACTGTGCATATCACTGGAAATGTTTTAATGATTAACTCCTTACTTTGTTAAACTGAGAGGGATTTCACAGTCAGGAAGTAGCTTCTGCGAAGTTTTTATTTGCATTTTCCTCCAGCATTTTTACAATATTTTGCTTGGAAACACTGGCTCAATCAATCAACTTTTATTTATATTTACAACAACCAGTAGTTGACTGACGTGCTTTACAACAATCAAGTAAAAGCAAAAGGATAAAATAAGATCAAACATACAATAGAGTAAAACAGAAAATTATGTACAGAAATCCATCCATCCATTTCATTTAGATTTTATACTTAGACAAATCTGTCAACCTTAAGTTCAACAATCATGGTAATGAGCCTTCCAACATCTATTTCTCCATCATATTGACTGACAAATTACATTATACAAAATAGAGAATTTGAGAAATATTTCTGTGGAATACTGGCTGAGCTCTCTGTGTTGCGACAGTGTGTTAAGCTTATCAGCATTACTGCAAAAGAAGTGATTACAGTTGTGTTCGTCAGTCAGAGCTACTGAAGGAAGAAAGTCACATGAGAAAACTTTGTACAGCTTGATTTCCATGATTTCAAACAGCCATACAGAATCACACAAAGCGGGAGGCAGCTTCGGCTCTGTAAAGAAACAAAATGTGTAAATGGGGAGGATGTGGATTGATAGGGGATCTCTGGGCTGCATGAAGTACAAAATCTCCCACATAACACATACAGTAATTTTGTGCAGTGTTTAAGTTTAGCATTATTTTGCACTAGAGCTTACCAATGGGGCACTTGAGGGCACTTTGACTGGGGAGTCATTTGTGGGGCATTTGGGCAGTAATTTTGAGGCAAAAGTGGAAGTGTCCAATTATACATATCCTGATTTTAATATGGCCCTGGCATTTTCTGCATCACTCCTAACAGTAGAGCCAGCTTGCAACAGCTGCTGGAAATGCGCCTGTGACTTTTCATGTGGGAAAAGTCATTTCTTGGCTAGTCTTACACTAAACATACAGTAATTTGTAAACATCACAAAGCTTGATAGTTCCATGAGATTCAGATCTCTTACAGGCATTTTTTTCTGTTATTCGATTAGCAAAGACTAAACTATTTCTGTATTTAGCTACAGCAACACAGACCAGAAGCATTTATTGCCTCCAGTATTACAACTGAGACAAAGAGAGAGGACATGGTGAAAGGTCTGGAAGTAATTCTGTCTGTGAGTCCACGCCCAGCATTTAGACCTCCGCGTCTTGCTGCCCCCACAACTCACCTCATCCCCCCTTCCATACCATGTATAGAATGAATTTCAGGTTTCTGATTGGCTGGAAGACTTTCGTGGGGTGGTGTGATCCAACCACATGTTGCTGGTATCTCACTTTAGGCTCATATCCGATACACTGGAGTTTCACACACACACTCACACAGACATTTATTTCTTTGTGAGGACACTCATAGACCTAATTCAATCCCTAGACCCTTACCCTAACCTTAACTATCAAAAAGTCCAATGTCTAACCTCCACCCTAATTCTACCCTTAACCCTAAAACCAGGTCTTACTCTCCAAACATCCCTTTGAAGCTACTCAGAAAGTGAGGACTGGCAAAAATGTCCTCACTTCCATGGGTTAAAACTGGTCCTAATAATGTAGTCATTCCAGTACACACACACACTTTTGTATGGGTCACCAGTTAACTCAGAGCATTGCCTCATTCTATCACTCTCTCATTACAGCAAACATGTGAAAATGATTATTATATAATGTGACTCTGCAACCTGTGGAAGTGAAAGCCATTTCTGTCTAGATTAATATAACTGGAGTTGCTTATTTGATTTGTACATTGGTCTTGACTATAACCACTAGGTCTGTAAAAAAAATCCAGGTGAAATATCTTCAGCAGTGGACTTTACACCTACATAGTTGACTCCATATTTCTATACAGACTCCCCATATTCTCTGCCCATAGATATTATACTCTTTTGCAATGAAGTCCTATTGGCTTCTTGCATTTTTGTGGAATTTTGTCTTTTCTGGTGCAACATGCTGGTCCATTTTAAGCAAGTTTAATGCCTCCCATGAGGCATCCATCATTACTTAATGAATCTGAAAAAGGCAGCCATCCCAGAGGTGTTGCAAACTGTAGACAATATTGTTTTACTGAAAAGCAATGATCACAGCATTTTTCACAGGCTGGCTCCCGCTTCACAAATTTGTAAATGAGGGTCCTTTATTTATAAAGTGTCCAAGTAGTTCCCCTGCAAATCAAGATGTACATAAATCTACGAAATGCAGGTGCAGGGAGAAAGTAGCCCTAAAGTCCCACCATAGTCAGTCCCACCTTATAGCCAGAGCTAACTGCAAAGAAAAATGATATAAAACAATTAACAGCTAATGTTTTTTGCCTTTCAATGGTGTAATGTAACTATTCAAGGCCCCCACAATCTAAAAAGAGCTGTATATCACCACATAAAAAAGATGAGGGCAAAACAGCAGCAGGTACCCTAAAATATAAAAAAATAAACAGTTATTAGCATATAAACAATTGAGTTTAGTTCAGGCAAATAAAACCAGGGTGTCACACAAACTACCTGAGACTTTCTCTACACGCCATTGAGCAGAACACTGGAACCTGCAACACTGGTGATCCTAGAATAAACATACACACACAGTTAAAGTCATATATCCACAAAAAAGGCACTAAAATCAATTTATAGCACAAGTTACCTCATATCTAGCGTGGATTGCCTTTATGTACACTTGGGGTGTTTATGAAATTAGCCTACAACCAAAGAAAACAATCACTGCACTACAAAAAAAAGTTTCTTTGAATGAAGAAAGGAGATCAGCAAACCTCAACTGCATTGAATTCAAAAATCCATCTTACAAGTCTGCCAAACAGCAGAAGTGTCTGAACAGCTCATTAAAAGGCTCTTTACACTGCATGTCTAATGGCATGTCTTTGACCTAAAAACCTAGTCCAGCTGATTTTTCAAAGTTTTTTTCCGCTCTTGTCTGGTAATGACTCTATTTGCCAAATATTTCACACATTTTACCCATGAAATCCCTCCTTCATGGCCTTGACAGAGATCATATTCATACATGTTTCAAGGCTCCTATCTGCTCTAAGTATCTTACTGATCATTGCCCCTGGTCAAACACACAACTCACCACACTAATCATTTCAACAGAAACAAATAAATATGTTTTTATTTCAAACATCAGACTGTGGGCCTGGTCCGCATCACAACACAGATGTATTTATTTGTGAGTACACGTTACACAACGTCCTGTTTATTCCAGTAAATGAGCAGCGGTGGGTTGAATCAAACCATGTGCTTGAACTTCACTCACTTATTTCTTCACTTTATTTAGAGCACCGAACAGGAAACGTGTCATTGTTACATTTAATAAAAAGTTTACTAACTGAATAGGCTTGTTCAAGGACAGAAGGTGCTTTTTTCCTGGCTGTTTCACTTTGCAACAAAGTAGATGAAACAAAAAGACAATAGAAGAGCTATGTGTTACCATACCCAAGTCCACGTATTTAAGTGCCTGTGTTTGTGTTTATGTAGTATTTCCATACACGAGATCTGGCTCTAATGTATTCTGTGGTGCAGAACATCTAAACGTCCTCGCCCAAAGCCTCAGCCCCGATGAGGTAGGATATCACGTAAACACACTTACACACACTGAATTGTTTTCTTCTTCTATCCTCACCCTCAAAATGTCTTCCTTTGTAAAACCATTTAAAGCCAATTAACGCCAAGAAATGTTTCTTGGAGGGAATTCACTAATGTGTCTGATTCATCTGGTATAACTGACCTAATTCATTCAGTCCTTTGTTCATTTTTACTTAGGTTGTCACAGACACCAAATTACATGCATGCATTGACACTAACAAGATAATGTACTAGATACAAAAAACATAGTTTGGCAACTTGAGAAAACTGATAAGTGACTTGCTTTATTATAGGCCTCAAATACATGCACAGTAACTGGTGCGGGTCCGTGTTGTGTACTGTATTGTACAGACATTATAAAAGCAGGCATAATGGAATAAACAGCTGCCACATCTATTTAGCTTATCTCCCCCTTGGGTGTCCTCTTTAACATTAACCCTTGACCAGCTAGGTGGCGATTCCAATTTCTATTGTCAAAAGTGGATGTCAGGACATGGGAATGGTTCCATTTTTAACAACATGCCTGCCATTAGAGATCATTCCCACTGTTTGGTCATGAAATGATCTGAGCAGATGTTGTTCCCAGTGGAGCATCCAAGTTGTGTTCCTGTTTCCATGTGTCCTCACTCCCACTGGGACATGACCACAGTACCTGTAACTGTCTCCGCTTGGCCTTGCCTGCCTCTTCGTGCCCCCTCCTTTTTCTCCACAGGAGGCACCGGCCAGCCGGTCCCGGAGGACAGTGGATGAGTCAAAGACCACCTGCCTGCTCCACCTCTGTGCTGACCACCTATACTACAAGAGGTTCAAGTCTGTGGAAGCTGTTGTGGCGCAGGTGACAATACTTTATATGTGATACATAGTGACATGTTCTTAACAGTGATTTCATTTTCACTTTCAGGATTAATGGTCCTGCGTGAAGTTACAAACCATGTTACAAAAATATAAATCCTCATCTATTTTAGCTAAAAATGGAACTCACTGAGGTTCTTTGTCCCAGTTTTCTTGACACAAAGAAAGCATGTGCGTCACCCTTCTCCAAAGCGAAGCACTTATTGTAGATGTTTCTGATTCCTGAGCTACCTGATGTTCCAGGCTTCAGTGAACACAATGTACACTTGAGCATTTCTTGTCTAATAGAACAGATCAAGTGTGATAAAGTTCCATGCCTTCCAAAAGATGATGTCAGGTACTTGTAGCAAAATAATTAAATTTTTTATCGATCTATCTTGGCTTCTGAAGAGCCTCTTTGTTGTTTTACAAACATGGGGGTACTTTTGCCATATGTGGGACAGAGTGTAATGGAACATCCAACAGGTGCATCACAACACAACAGGATTTCCTCAGCTGTAAGCTGAGCACTACACACTTGTTTACACACCTGGGACACACGGTGCTGCAAACAAAGTTCATGGATGTAATTATTAGTCCTAAAATCTTATCCCAGTAAAACAAGTGATGCTATAGGCCATTAAAACAAAATTAGTTAACTTGTTTCCAAACATGTCAAGTGTCATTTGCTGTTTTTCCTCTTATGCCTCTGTGCCAGCGATAGTGATAGTCACAGGCATTATGTTTTTGAGTTGTGGGTCCATCCGGCCCATTCTTTTGAATGTGATATCTCAGGAACTCCTTGAGGGGATTTTGTCAAATTTGGCACAAGTGTCCACTTGGATTCAAAGATGAACTGATTAAATTTTGGTGGTCAAAGGTAAAAAAACAAGTTCACTGTGGCATCTGTTGTATTTCCGTGAATGGTTGGTGGAAGCATACAACTGTGACGCAGTAAAGCTAGTTTTATCTTGTTTCAAAGGGGTTTTGAATGCCGTCCTAAATTGATTGCCCGACATTTAAAGACAACAATAGAAAACAATTTCTGGTGCATTATTTGCCACAGAAAAATGTAAAAATCTATAGGTGCAAAGTGTTGCTGCTGCACAGCTGAATAATGGCCCAAATGCCAGGCCATGCACAGACACATGCAGCTCTCATGGCATCGCATGTGGCAGGAGCAGAGAGGAGGTTGAAAACTTTTTCATTCTCCAAGAACATGATGGCAAATGGAGTGTGGGCATTAATCTAGTGAGGCTCTGTGCCAGCTGTGAAGGTGTGTTAGCTGAGCTACCAGTCCATTTAGTTAAACACACAGGGCCAGCCACCTCCAGTTCTTCCCCTGGAGCAACAATACCAAAGCCCAGCTGGTCGATGGAAGGATAGATGTTTTGTACCAAATCGCCAGAACACAACCTAACTTCAAGATACTCTCTGATGTCTTTAACCCTTGGTCCTGCACTCTTGACCTTTGAACTTATGAGCACAGTGACACAGTAGTGTCACTGAGAAGGGGCCGATGTATTAAAATCTGCTAGTTCAGTTATCAACATGTTTTTCACAATTAAAGTGAACTGAATAATGATGAAAAATCATTCATATTCAAACTGTTTCTTATTTAAACTGATCTTGGTTTCAGATTTGAATGGCAGACTGGGTTAAAGGCTGCCTGCCTGTTGGTGCGCCTCAGTGCAATAAGCAACATTACAGTTATTATCAGTGTGTGCTTCTCTGTCAGAGCAAAGCGCTTGTCACTGGGGCCAAAGGAGACATGAGATGCTTTTGTGATACTGACATTAGCAACATACTGAAATGAGAATCCAGCAGCACACAATAATATAATTAACTATGTAACTTCCTCTAAATTAAAACTAATAAACAGCATTTGTCATTCCACACTTGATCTGAATTTATAAAATATTCATTCAAAAATAATCAAGGATAAAACGACAAATCTGCTGAGAAATACTGTTGTGTGATTGTCAAAGCTTTCTGCCAGGCACTGTACTGGTCAGCCAGCCATGCCTCAGCCATCCATTAATGATACACTGTATTAGACTAGTTTTTCATGCAAACTTGTATCATTCACAGATCGCCTCCTACATGCGAACTGTGAATGACATCTATGACAGGGTGGACTTCGATGGAATCAAGCTGGTCAACTTCAAAGTCAAATCCCTCAATGTAAGATCCTTCTGCACTCAAACAAGATTGTCTCAGACCTTAAAGCGACACACTTCAGATGCAGGTCACTGATAACTCCATACAGCCAGTAATCCTGGCTGTCACATGCTCAGTTCTTTAATTCACAAAAATGTCATGACCTCATTGTTAAAATGAACAGAAAGAGCCTTTGATTAAAATAGCTGGGTTCATCTGTTACACTCAGGTGGTGTGTGTGTGTGTGTGTCTTTGTCTACCAGTGAAAAACTAACTCGGACTATAATTTTTCTCAGAGCTGTGGATGTGTGCGACTGATCAAATCAAGTGAGCTCCTTCACAGATGATTTAACAGAACCACGTCCCACCTTCCCTCTCCAGGTAATGACCGAGGAGGATAAGAACGATCCTCTGACCCCTCTCTACATCGGGCCAGAAAAACTGTTGAGTCTGTACTCTGAAAAAAACTGGGGCAACTTCTGTCTGTCGTACCTGCTCACTGACAGAGACTACAGTGGAGTGCTGGGCCTCGCCTGGGAGGGCAAGCCTGGTGAGTCCCAGTCACTGGGTCACACATGTGCACACACACACATCACAAAGGCACGCACTCACACATAAAACTCCTGCAGATTTATTAATTAGTGCCTCAGTGGTTGCCATAGCAAACCACAACACAAAGATCCTGAATTAAAGTTTCCTTGGCTCTAGTTTGCCACACATACAAAAGACTCATCTGAGATATAAAAAAAATGTTGTAATAATCCTGCACCGGTTCCCTAAGCGCTGGTAATTAGTACATTTGGAAGCTCACATACAACAGCAATTTGAGTAAGCACTCAAATTCTCATGTGTTATTTAAATGCCTGCTGTCACTTAATGCATGTATCTGTTAAGGTTTCGGTTTAAAGAAACCAAGTGCAGACAAGGACCAGGTTATGGTAATCAGGTCATTTAATGCCACACAGAAAACCAAACACAGGCAATAAAATACAGGCTACACCCACAAGCTCACGAATGAACCAAGACTTAAAGCACGTACACCTAAAGAACACAACTCAGGACTCAGGTTGAGGGAGCTGAAGTGAATATAAAGGGTAGGCAGGGCTGAGACAATGAGCAACAGGTGTAAGTGATCAAAATTTATCAACAGCCAGAGTAAAGATAGCATGAGACAAGAAATACAGTATCTTCAAAATAAAAGTCTAAGACAGGACATCATTGGGAATCATGACAACATTACTTACAAGGACAAGGCTGGTCATTCTCTAAACAGTGTTAATAGTATTTTCAGCAATCTACAATAGACTAAAACCGACAGTGAAACACAGGGCAACACACCGCCACACCGGGTGACAGGTTTATTCATTATGAAACCCCAGACCCACCTATATTACCCCAATGACTCCGAGCAGCCATAATTAACTGAAGTTAGCACATGTCAGAGTCAATTGTGCATATGCAAGATCTTGCATGAGCTCTCAGTTTTATTTCTATTCCTTAAGCTCCTCATGATCAGGTCTGGGGTTTGCTAACGAAGAAATATGTCACTCAGTGCAGTGGTGTATTTCACTGCTGTGTTTTTAATCATTTTTTAACAACAATGGAGGTCTATGGCACAGACGGACAAGCTAATCCAGGACTGACAGCTGACAGACATGATTCATGAGTAGAGGCAATTCACTGTCAGCTGAAAATACTCTTAATATAGAAAAAGACCAACCTTATCCTTTAAATTTTGGTGACTGCTTTACCAAAACCTTAAAATAAACCCAAAGTAGATGTATTAAACTTAATCCCCCAAAACTGATAAAAGATGTTATGAACATGAAGCTTGCATTTTTGCTGCACATTAGACAATTTGTGTCTTCTCTTTATGTATGAAGCCGAGTTAATGGACTTTAGAGCATATCAAACTGATTAATAATACTACTTTATGTCTGAAAGGGTTACAAATTAAACATGTATAGTCTGACAGTAGAAGCAAATTTGAAATCTTATCTTACAAAAATATGGGAGATTAAACAGAAACCACATGAAGCAATACAATTTCTTTTTGTTCTTTAAAATTAATTGCATATTTTTACAAAATATATACATTGAGAATGTACAGAATCTGCTTTAAAAAATGAAATGTCGAGTACAAACTGTATAAAAAAGAAACTTTCAACCATTTTCTATCAAGTTGTTCATTAACCTATTGTAAATACATGTTACACCACGAGAAAACTAACGATCTGATATGACTTCTGTCAGGTCTTGTGACAAAGTGTACTGGGTGTAGCATTATTGGTGGGTCGGAGGAAGGTGAACATGTACTGTATGTTGGGGAGGTTGTGGTGGGATGTTCGTGCATGTGAAAGAAAGTCTCACATGCAGCTTTTGATTGACTAAACTGAGGGGCGTGAATAAGAGCAGACCACCACAATGACGCGATTAAGACCCTCAAACACATATGTAGGACAGTGTTAGGGTTAGCCCCCCTCGCCAGGAGGGTGAGGGAGGACTAGAGGTAGGACACAAGATTGCTGACCCAGGTGCTAGTGCTAAACAAAGGTTTAATGGGGGAAAAACAAGACAAAGCCAACGTAACAATAAAAACAGGATCCAAAATACTTACAAAGGGAAGGTAGTGACAACAAAAGAGACCGGGACGAACAGGTAAGCAAACAAACTAACGATGGGAAACCAGGCAAGAATCTAACAGGACAGGTAACAAAGAGGCGGAGACGAAAACGAGAGTATGTGTATGTGTGTGTGTGTGTGTGTGTGTGTGTGTGTGTAGTGGGAATAGCGCCTGTAGTGTCTAAGGAGTCAAGCCAAAACGCAACAGTCACTGTCAGCGTAGCATTCCCTAGTACACATACGTACAATGGCCCATCTGTAGTGCAAAACATCCGTAGCTAATGTTAGCTATGTACGGTGTAACGATGTACGACACAATGTTCCGGCGACGGCGGAGCGTCTGACAGAGGTTTAAGTACTGGAAAAAGTAATCATCGGGATGCACCCCAGCTGTGTGCGATGACAAAACTGGTTACCAATTACACACAGCTCTCCCAGAGTGCTTAGTGAAGGCTTGTGGCTACATTCCAAAGCATGGTCATCATGGTGATGTCTCCTGTGAGGAACACACACACACACACACACACACATTGTGGATTCATGGTAGCAGTGACAGTGTTGTGACTTTTGAGTTTTGTGAGCACCCCGACATAAGAGCAGCGCATGGATAATGTTTCCACAAACAGACACACTCCACAACCCACTGCCACCAGTTTGTTTGTGGCATCCAGAAAGAGGAAGCCTTTTCCCATAGGACTGTAGCTCAAACACTCTGATGCCCCTATAGCTACAACGAAGTGCACCCAGCACACACTCCCATCAATCACCATGGACTCCTCCTCTAGCCGCTCCGAGTTGTGTGTTCATATGTTGAAGAATGATGGGGGGCTGGGGCCCAAAGATCTTGAGCTTCCCCACTATTAATACTTCATCTAATCCTGAGAGTAACAAAAGGAGCAGAATGGGGTCAGGGACTGGGTGGGATCATTGTACTGACACTGTTCTTTTAGGAGGATGTAAATGTAAGAATAAAATATCTGTATTACAACAAATATACAGTATGTACTCAAAAACCTGACTCGTGCAGTAAGAAACCTTTTACAACTCACTGTTCCACATGCTTGACAGTAGCACTATTACAGTAGTACAGAATTTTCAGGGACTGCTAGCAACATAGTTACATAAATATGAATATTTACTGGAATATTCAGTGTAAACCTTCAGACTAGACTAATTTTCTGTTACTGTACCGATTTTTTAAAAGAACACCCTGTCACTATGTGGTAGACAATAGATAATGAGGATTTAATGCAATGTTTAAATTGATTCAGATGATGGACCTTTTTACATGTAATACTTTCATGAGTGGAGAAATCTGTTGTAGTTTGAGCTTTGCAAATGTAATGTGCTTGTTTCTCAAAAGACTCTTATTGTTTATTTAAAATCAGAGGAACACTAGACAGAGCCCTCTGATAAGGGAAGGGGCCCATGTAGATAATGTGGAGAACTGGAGAAACACCAGTTATCAGCAGCTAGACTTTCTCTCTTCCTGCACGGTAACAAAGCTTTAACCTGTCAGACCTTCTCTACTTGTTGTCCAAACATAATATCTGTAATGCTACAGAATGTGAGTAAAGCCTGAAAAATATCAGGAACACAGCTGGGCACCAGAAAATGCTTAATTTTTCATGTTTAACTGAGATTCTTGTTCTATGCGATTTTCATCATTTTAGCTTTTATGATAATATATAACTCAATGGGTACATTTTTAGGATGAACAACCTACAGTTATTTCCCAAGCTCTCTTATAAATAATTTTACAAGAGTATTTCCTGGTTCAGTATTGATTATGATTAACATTTTACATTCAATTTTGTTTCATTTCTAAATTAGTGGTTTAATTATTATCATTAAGTTGGGGAATGATTTGTCATCTGTCTGATCGACTCTCCGTTTGTGTTGTGTGAGCGTTGATGCATTCCAGACAGATTAAGTCTTTTGTTTTCAGCAGGTCAAATCAGTTTTATAATACACTGAATAAATGCCATTCAAACTTGCAACATGAAGGTCACTGAACTCTGGAGACAAAGAGAGCAACGGTGTCACTGGGGCTTTCTGAGAACTTTACAGTGTTACCAGCGGCCAAGTGCATGCTGTGTTTTTGTTGTTAAAGGTTTTATTAGGACACATCACTTTCCCCTTTGTGGTTTGCAAGGAAAGACTTCCCCT
>NW_018128009.1:2007737-2019694 GCF_001952655.1 Monopterus albus
AGTGTGCGTGCTGCATGAGGAATGCCTCAGTGTATGTGGCACATGTTTGTCTACATACATTTTTAAGCAGCTCTTAGTTATGTTTCTTGTTTCTGCTTATGTGTGTCAGACTGTGTGACCAGGTAATAATAGGAGTCTTTGATTACTTTTGGTGGAGAAGCTGAGAAGAAGGAAGGAAGCCCTTCTGCGCACATGCTGCCAAAAACCACAGCACAGGCTGCCAAAATAAGACGCTTTCTAAGAAACTCAGTTCCTTGAATATCCCATTAGGGGACACCTTTGTTGTGTCCTGAGGGAAATAACCACAAAAGAAACCGTAATTGTATGTAGATTAATGTACAGAGCTGCCTCCTGTCCTGTTTTGATGCATAAAATGTTCTGACCTGCACTGCATGAACATGATTTGTGGAAAGCTGTGGTTTTGTTGCCTACATATTTTTAAGGCAGAAATTTGGCATCCACTCATACAAATATAAAGTAAATCAGACCAGTTCCAGGAATAAAGTCACTGATAGGCTAAACTATAACAGAATTACATAGAAACACACATGAAAAATATATAAGTCATTTATTGTTATGGGGTATGACTGAAGGTGGCAACACTAAAAAATTAGGACACCTGTATATCCATGTTGTGTTCTCATCTGTTACTACTATAATATGACTGTCTGTACAAGCCAATTCATTATTTCTATTCTCATTTTCAATATTTTGCTACTTTCTACTAATAATATTGTCACGCAGTAATACTACAAAGTACACACCTAGTATGTATATTTGCCCCTTTAGCAGGGGGGCCAAATTACCACAGTAATGTGTTGCAGAGCTGTAAAAGCAGCCTGTGATTGGCTCATTACAGCATACAACAAACCTGCCTTCTGTACATTTCTCTCTCCTTGTCTTGATGTGTTCCAGCACAGACACCTGAACATCAAATTGGATTAATACAATTTTTTTTACTTAACTGTTTGCTGTGTAAAAGCTGCTGGGGTAAAATCTCATTCTTTTAATGAATCAAAGTATTTTCTAAGCTTTCTTCCTGTCATGTTTATTCTTTTACTATGAAGTGTATAACCACATACTGAAGCATGGTTGGCACACTCAGGTTTTGCGATGTTCTATGTTGACAATCCAGATTATGACTATTCTGCTTACACTGTCCAGCTCTGAGTGGACACAGCGGCACTCTGACAGGCCCTGAAAGCTACTGGCTGAGAACAATAATGGGGAAAAGCCCAATTCTCTATTTGTCTTTCAACAAAATAAATCTGAACACAGTAGGCTATACAAAATCCTTATAACACACACCCACATCTGGATGAAAACACCCAGCCAGACTTACCTCAACTACCTGTCCTTCTACAGTTATGAACCCGAGTCTCTTTATAATTTGCCAGGGTGGTCTCAGTTGAGGCAGGCTGAATAAGGGCTGCAGCCTCTTTTTTCAGCTCCTCAGTGACGTGCACTGGGGAACTGCGAAAAAACATGGTGTTCTGATTTATGCCAATGGAGTAGGGGGGCACCTCGTCCATCAGCTGGTGGCCTTTTATTATATATGATTGGCCCTCTTTAAATTGTGAGGCGAACTAGTGAGGCAAACTCCTCAAAAACTGTTATTTTGGTCACAGATTGCCATCAGAAATCACTGCGACCTTGTTTTGTTTTACCACAGCAGGATATGCTGTGTTTTCTTTGAACGTCCATGAGACCACCCTGGGCTGGTCGGCCACTACCACCATGCAGATGTGCAGCACTGGTGGCTTGAAATATGGGGTGTCCAGCTTTATAAACAACAGTTTCCGGAGTGCCATTCTGAAATGACAGAACAAACACAAAGTTAGATAAGCTACTATTAAAGTATGTATGAATGTATGTGATGAAGCCATGTGATGAACCCCCCTCACCCTGGTGACCCTTTACAGGACATGCATGTATAGATAAAAGAAAGATTTATTTATTGATTTATTAATGCTAGATACTATAGCCTTTTCAGTGTAGGCCTACTAAAGTGTGTTTTAATCTAATTAAACTGTGATAGCTAGACAACTGGGTCAGAGCATCTCCCAGACTGCAGGTCTTGCTGTGTGTTCCTGGTCTGTAATGGTTAGTACCTATCAAAAGGGATCTAAAGAAGGACAAAGAATGACCCAAAGACCGGGTCATGGGCACACAGTGATCGATGATTTACTGTATGTTAAATATTGTAATTCTATCTAAAAGATTAAAACATTTTGAAGCTTTGTTAAAATGGGAGATAATGGGAAACAGTGTACATTGACCTCAATGGCTATACAGTGCCTTGCGAAAGTATTCGGCCCCCTTGAACTTTGCAACCTTTTGCCACATTTCAGGCTTCAAACATAAAGATATAAAACTGTAATTTTTTGTGAAGAATCAACAACAAGTGGGACACAATCATGAAGTGGAACGAAATTTATTGGATATTTCAAACTTTTTTAACAAATAAAAAACTGAATAATTGGGCGTGCAAAATTATTCAGCCCCTTTACTTTCAGTGCAGCAAACTCTCTCCAGAAGTTCAGTGAGGATCTCTGAATGATCCAATGTTGACCTAAATGACTAATGATGATAAATAGAATCCACCTGTGTGTAATCAAGTCTCCGTATAAATGCACCTGCACTGTGATAGTCTCAGAGGTCTGTTTAAAGCGCAGAGAGCATCATGAAGAACAAGGAACACACCAGGCAGGTCCGAGATACTGTTGTGGAGAAGTTTAAAGCCGGATTTGGATACAAAAAGATTTCCCAAGCTTTAAACATCCCAAGGAGCACTGTGCAAGCGATAATATTGAAATGGAAGGAGTATCAGACCACTGCAAATCTACCAAGACCTGGCCGTCCCTCTAAACTTTCAGCTCATACAAGGAGAAGACTGATCAGAGATGCAGCCAAGAGGCCCATGATCACTCTGGATGAACTGCAGAGATCTACAGCTGAGGTGGGAGACTCTGTCCATAGGACAACAATCAGTCGTATACTGCACAAATCTGGCCTTTATGGAAGAGTGGCAAGAAGAAAGCCATTTCTTAAAGATATCCATAAAAAGTGTCGTTTAAAGTTTGCCACAAGCCACCTGGGAGACACACCAAACATGTGGAAGAAGGTGCTCTGGTCAGATGAAACCAAAATCGAACTTTTTGGCAACAATGCAAAACGTTATGTTTGGCGTAAAAGCAACACAGCTCATCACCTTGAACACACCATCCCCACTGTCAAACATGGTGGTGGCAGCATCCTGGTTTGGGCCTGCTTTTCTTCAGCAGGGACAGGGAAGATGGTTAAAATTGATGGGAAGATGGATGGAGCCAAATACAGGACCATTCTGGAAGGAAACCTGATGGAGTCTGCAAAAGACCTGAGACTGGGACGGAGATTTGTCTTCCAACAAGACAATGATCCAAAACATAAAGCAAAATCTACAATGGAATGGTTCAAAACTAAACATATCCAGGTGTTAGAATGGCCAAGTCAAAGTCCAGACCTGAATCCAATTGAGAATCTGTGGAAAGAACTGAAAACTGCTGTTCACAAACGCTCTCTATCCAACCTCACTGAGCTCGAGCTGTTTTGCAAGGAGGAATGGGCAAAAATTTCCGTCTCTCGATGTGCAAAACTGATAGAGACATACCCCAAGTGACTTACAGCTGTAATCGCAGCAAAAGGTGGCGCTACAAAGTATTAACTTAAGGGGGCTGAATAATTTTGCACGCCCAATTTTTCAGTTTTTTATTTGTTAGAAAAGTTTGAAATATCCAATAAATTTCGTTCCACTTCATGATTGTGTCCCACTTGTTGTTGATTCTTCACAAAAAATTACAGTTTTATATTTTTATGTTTGAAGCCTGAAATGTGGCAAAAGGTCGCAAAGTTCAAGGGGGCCGAATACTTTGGCAAGGCACTGTAGTGGCGATATCACACCTAGAGTGGAGGCTGTTGAATTGGTCTAAAATCTTTCTCTATCTTCTCCTTATGACCTCAGGTTTCACTTTTTAAGTACGTTTTCCACTAAATGGTAGACACACTTGTGCTAGACTACATTATATTCACAAGTGTTCCTAATATTCTGACCTTCTCATGTATGCAGCTTGAGGACAAAAATACAGGAACACCTCTGAATATAATGTAGTGCAATTCAACACCACCTTTAACTATGGACTCAATAATAGCTATATGATTGAGTTTATACATTTATTACATTACACCTAAAAGTTATACATTTTCAGCTTCATAAATTCAGATGTTAAGGTGGACGTGTTGCGTGGTCCATCTTATTCCAACCTACAGGCAGAAACTTAAAGCTACAGAGCCTGTAGTCAAAACAGTGAATAGATGGGCTGAGCAGGCAAAGTCAGAGCTACAGGCCTGCGTTGACTGCACAGATCGGAGTGTATTTAAGGCTGCAGCTACAGACCTGGACAAACTCACTGACATCTTATGCCAGCTTTTGTGAGGATGCGTGTGTGCCTACCAACACCTTCTGCACATACAACCACAAGCCCTGGTTCACAGTAAGACTCAAGCAGCTTTATCATGCCAAAGAGGAGGCTTACAGAAGTGGGGACAGGGCCCTCTTTGTGGACTTCAGCTCAGCGTTACACACCATCATCCCAGACATCCTCCACTCCAAACTGTCCCCACCTGTCGGTGGATCACTAATTACTTTCTGACAGACAGGAAGCAGCATGTGCAGACTGGGAAAACCATATCCAGTATCTGGACAATTAGCAAAGGTGCCCCCCCAGGGATGTGTACTCTTCCCTCTGGTCAATAACCCTCACTGCACTATCAGTAAATATCTTGTACATATTGATCCATCAAATGCATCTGTGTGTGTGTGTGTATGTACAGTGGGTACGGAAAGTATTCAGACCCCCTTAAATTTTTCACTCTTTGTTATATTGCAGCCATATGCTAAAATCATTTAAGTTCATTTTTTTTCCTCATTAATGTACACACAGCACCCCATATTGACTTTATATATATATATACAGTATATATGTACCAGAGTCAAATTCCTCATGTGTCCAACACACCTGCCCAATAAAGCTGATGTTTAAAATGCATACAACTGTACAGGTGTTCCTAATAAAGTATATATACTCAAGTTATGCAGTCTGATATTACATTTAGAGTGAGTGCTTCTATACTTACGCAGTGAAGCGCAAAGTGGGATCAGCGTTCTGTGTCTAAGAGAAGAAACAATATTTTAATGTCTGTTATACATGAGTAAATATGCAATGAGTCACTGCAGTTACAATACAGCTAGTAAATTTTAAAAAACAAAACAAAAAATAAATATATTATATAGTTGGCAAGGTTCTGCTCCCTCTCATTACCACTTTGACTGTGATTTTTTTATTTGTAATTGTAATTAACAAAAACTCTAATAGAAACATAGGACCACTTATCAGTGTCATGCAAAGAACAACAGAAAAGAGGAGAGGAGAGTTCAGGGCGTGAGTAGGGCACCCCCAGCAAGATTTAACTTACACTCAGTGTAAAGGTCGAGTCACCAAAAAGGATAAATCACTTGCACACAGGATAATGAAGTCCAAGATGATGATTAGGGAAGCTATAGAGGGAGGGAGGAAGACAAAGAGAGACACAGGTTAATCATTTTCATAGAAAAATATATTTTAAAACATCCCCTCACACCTGTACTGTACTGGACGACATTATATTCAGAGATGCTCCTCATATCTTTGCCATCTTGTGTATGGAGAACAAAGACACAGGGACATCTGCTGCGTGTGAAGTGTAGCTGGTTAATGAGCAGATTAACAATCCATGAACCACGCTACATTTTTAATTCATTTCACTACTTTGGGACTGTATGTGGTCGTGTCGTGTGGGGAAAGACCCAGCAACCGCCGGTTGGATTTATCAACTTTGATGCTGCTTGAAAGGATGTGGCCTTGTTTCTGTAACATTGTGTAAGGCTGGAGAAGTGACTATGTCTGCATTACTGGTTAAACTACGGGTTTCTGGACTGCCTGTAGTGTTTCGAGTATTACAAATCTCTTTCCATACCGGTATATGCACATACCGTTGTTTACATATCTATGCAGGAAAAATTCACATTAATTAATGCCGTTGCGTTCGTTGTGCTGTCTTCGTGCAGTAAAAGTTGTACATGTTCACGAACTATCCTTTTTAGGAAACGGCTCTCTGGTTTTATTATTCTGCAATAATTACACTATGTGGGGTTATAAGGAGTGCAAGTTTATGTGACTGCATGGGACTCGCTAAGACCTCTGACCTGAACCATACATGGGCACAAATGGAGGGAACTAATGAAGGAACATTTTACTGGATGTCTTGACAAGTTACACTTAAAGTCTCATACCTGCTAATTATATGAGGCATCTGTAAAATAAAATATCATCATCAGATACATATCAACATCAAAAACACTTAACCTTTGTTGACCTCTGTTCTGAATTAGAGATGCAGGAGGTCAGCATCAGTTTAGTATTTACTAGTTTATGGCCTGTATGTTCTGCAGTGGCAGCGAGAAAGGTCACAAATGTATGAACTGGTTTTGTTAAATTAGTGTAAGTCAAGTGTTTGGTGAAAAGCTCAACTGCCTCGCTCTAATCCAGGAGCAATCTGGCCAGAGAGCCAGGCTGCTCAGCCGTTTCTGTAAAACTAGTCCTTTGACTGGCCAGCTGAGAGATGATGTTTCAGTCCATCTATCCGTGTGAATGTGGACAGCTGTTTGTAATTGTGGGGATGGTTCTCAGGCACTTAACTTACACCCAAAGGCACTGGAGACCACTGGAGGCCAAATGGATCTGTATGCTTTGATGTGAAAAAGGAGCTCAGCAGGTCCTCTGGTCTGTCTGCTGCCCTGTCCTGACCCCGGAGCACCAGACAGCGGTAGTTGAGGTATTTCCAGTTTCATTAGGCCTGATGTTTGTGCACTGAATGTGCACTGTCAGCACAGTTATTATTATGTGCCTTTATCATACATTTTATGCATTCAGTGTCAAAAGACATTTTGTTTTTACCCTCTTGTTGTGCAGGATCTCCTGTGAATGCACAGTAAAATACGTAGACTACAATGTGCACCATCAAAATGAATAGACTTTCCTTTTACATTATCAGAACCAGATTGGTCACCCATACACAGTGACAAATAACAAAAGAGACACAAGGGAGAAAAACACTGGTGTAGTTCAAAACCATGTTGGCAAGTGATGCACCTGAAAACAGGACCAGGCAATAACATGTGAACATTTAATATTAAAATTAACAAAGGTATTTTAAAAAACAACAAAACAAATAAAGCAAAACCTAAAGACATAAAACAGGAGATGGCCTTCAAAGAGGTGTGGTTGAAAACATCTGGTTCTTTCCTTCACAAACATTTGTAATGTATTGGGACCAAAGCATAGAGCACCAATGTTTTGATAAATCTTTTTAATGTTTTATATGTTTTATATTTATTTTCTCATCTCTGTGTTTTTTAGGTAACTTTGGAGGAATATGCTCACAATATGCCACCCTGCGTAACGGTCGGCCCTCCACCCTGAACACAGGTCTGGTCACAATTCAAAACTATGGACGGTTCTTGCCTCCTCCACTCGTCCGGCTGACCCTCGCTCACGAACTCGGCCACAGCCTGGGATCTCCGGTCAGTCGCCATTCTTCACACAAAACCCTCTTCACCATCTGCCTGACTGACACCCAAGAATTCACTCAGTCCACTTTTAGTCCAGTAGAAAAGCTTTGCAGGACCAACATTTGTCATTTTTTTATGGTAGCAATAAGTGACTAGAAAAATAAAAGTAAATGTACTGTTCTTGAAAACCTGCATCAACATCTGCACAGCTGTGGCATAGTGCTCTGCCAGACCATATTGACAGATATACACTATACAACTATACACTACAAAATTAGCACTTGGAGGGCAAGTGCAGAAATACCCACATCAAAACATGTTCTCTCTGCATGTCTCTGTGTTAAATTTGTCTGTGTTGGTCTCTTAATTTAACAGTGAATTTACAGAATCCCAGAAAATGTTTTTGTAGAAACTGCCTGTTCTGTCCTTGGTATGACATGACATTCTTCTAGAATCTCAGGGACATCAGATTTCATTTAAATCTTTTGACTGCCTAAAGGATTCATTTATAATTTGAAACTATGACAGAAATAACTTAGAAGAGTGCAATATAGCTGATGTTACACCACCATCCATGGGCATTACTGTAAGCATTTTATTGTCTGCACTGACCTATAACAAAGTACTGAGACCAGCAATAAAGTTAGGATGAAAACAAGCTGTTTCAGTGTGGGTTAGATCATTTGTTTCTCCGGGCTCTTTCTGTTTGCAGCTGGCTTCTCTGAAAGGAAATGTCCAAATAACTGCTTCCTATTTCCACTTACTAAGTGTCAAGATACATAACTTATCAAGGAATGCATATACTGTACCATGAATGTTAATTACGGTTTGTATTTCAGCATGATGAGGGCTTTAACTGCGGGGATCTCGGTTCCAACGAAGGAAAGGGCAGGTACCTGATGTTCCCTCACGCCACAAATGAAGTGCGTGAGAACAATGAAAAATTCTCCCCCTGTAGCATCAGACACATCAGCAGGATCCTCAAGATGAAGAAGGACCAGTGCTTTGTGGGTGAGAACGGAAAGCTCACACACAGTGTCCATCTGCATGTGGTCTGTTGTTGGGACCAAATATTTACCCTGTGCATGAGTCACTGTAAATAATTACTGTATAGTTTCTCTTGACTTTTAGGGCATGTGTGTGTATTTACTTGTGTGCATTTGTCTGCTCTCTTTTGGCCAGTAAGTGATCAGCCCATCTGTGGAAACCGGATGGTAGAAGAAGATGAGGAGTGTGATGTCGGTCACGACGACAAAGACCTCTGCTGCTACAGCGCTAAAGAGCCTGTAGGAGTCCAGTGTCGCCTCAAGCCTGGTAAAGTCTGCAGGTACTGTCTGCACGGACATACACCTAGCATCAAATGGAGTCTGCAGACTTAAAAGCAACTCCTGTCTTTCACTGGTTTTAATTGAAGCTGCACACCATTTTGTGGTCAACCTTTTATTTAAACTTACTGATGCCCCATCTTCTAGGTGTGTCTCTGTCTTGTTTATTTGCATGCTTTTCCTATGTATCTGTCACTCTAACATGTGTGATGTCATTTCACTCATCCGTTCATCAGTCCAAGTCAGGGCCTGTGCTGTGGTCATGGCTGCAAGTTTAAGCCAGAGGGTCAGACGTGCGATGAGGAGACGGACTGTCACAGAAAGAGTGGGTGCTCTGGCATCTCTCCGCTCTGCCCTGAGCCAAATGCCAAGGAAAACCTCACTGTCTGCAGTCAGGGCACGCGAGTCTGCATGAACGGGGTGAGGCAGGCACATCTGCCATACTGCACTGTGACTCAACACAGTTCAGTTCCATTGCTCAACAACAAGGCAAAGTGTACAAGTGTGCAGCAATGTTGCAAAGCTAGTCTGGAGGGGAAAAACTTCAGCAGATGACCAAATGGTCTGCAGTAACATCCCCTCAGTGACTGTTCCAGAGCTTTCAATCATGTCACATGATCTTATAGTTCTCTGCAGCTATTATTTTCCACTGATTTCTGGATTTAAATAACTGGATAGGAAAAAACATTTAAGGGCTAACTTCTATAAGTTACCCAGGAGCAACTTAACACCTGCTGAAAATCTTGTTTTTGTTGATCTCTAGAGGTTTAATTTCAAACACACTGCAGGATATAGACCTGTACTCTAGGGTGTGTCAGTACAGTGTGACATCACTGGTGACTGTGGTACAACAGAGCAGACTTTAATGCTGGGTATGATAAAACTTTCAACCAAAAAGGGGAAAGAAAGCATGGTTTTTAGCCTGGTGTTACTCTGTAAGCAGCTAAAACATGCAACCACACCAGTGTGGCACTTTAATACTTACGGTAAATATCTGGAGGTGTCTTCTTGCTTTACTGTATCTCTTTGTGCTTTAAACCATTCCATATCACTCCATAAAGGTTCTATTGTTAAATACAGATGGAATACAGTCATTTGAGCTGGAACAGCTGTGAATGTTGCTTCATCATTTGTTCCAGATATAATATACATTATGACTCTCCAGAGGTGATAGGTTGCTAACCTCCGATGACCTCATACAGGAACATGGAAAATAATAACCGGAGAAGGCTTTTGGAGGGGATGTAGGAAAGTAAGAACTGAATCCACGACATGACGACGTGTCTCAGCGGACTCACACTCACATTGTTACCTTCACTGAACACTTGAATCTTTCTTAGAATCAAATGAACAGAAAACAGGAAAACATACTCCAAAGATTTTGTTCAACTGTAGTTATGCAAAACAAAAATTTCTTCTATCTGTACCAAATAATGTGTGTAATATACCAGTGAAATGCAAAATAAACAGATAGTTTTAGAAACATGAGGAAAGGACATTTTTGTCTGATTAGCATCTTAAATACTAACACCAGGCTAAACAGCAGTGTTTCATTGTCACCTCGGATCCAAAGTTTTAAGCCTGTAACCACACACATCAGTGACGACACTGTGTTCCTCAGCCTTTCCCATCTATTCTCATCGCTTCCTTTCTTCTAACCCTTCATCAACTCTAATCTGTGTCTTTGGTTTTCTCTGCAGGTCTGTGCTGAATCTGTGTGTTTGAAGCACCACCTGGAGCAATGTGACTGTCCAGGAGACTCCTTGAAGGAGAAGTGCCACATGTGCTGCCAGCAGCCCGGTAACCACAGGCCCATATGTCCTCTACTACCGAGGAATATGCTTGTGTCCGAACAAATCAACCAGTGTCAGTTTTTACTGAGGGCATCCTCATGCATTACTGCTCTCCATTAAGCACACATAAGCACTACAAGATATGTGATGGCCATGTGCAAGGAATAACATAAAGTGTTATGAGCTTTGACTATCACACAATGCAAGATACAGTATATGCATGTGGAAACTTTAAACCAGAAGTGCGATTTGTTTCAGAAACAAGTGCTGTAGTTTTTGCTGCCTTTAATCAGTTGGCTATGATATGCCTTCTGACCAGATTCTTTGTGTCTATGACAGATAAGCCTGAGACATGTGCCAGCACCACCTCCTCTGTGCTGTCACATTACTTCCAGAGAAAAGCATTGCCCCTGGTAGGCGGGGCTCCCTGCTCTGGGAACAGAGGGTACTGTGACAAATTTCATGTGTGTCGCCTGCTGGACGCTGACGGGCCCATTGCCAGACTGAAGAACTCCTTTCTCCATTTGGATAACTTTGATGACATAGCAGAGTGGATGAAGGTGAAGGTTTCCTACTTGATAACACATTCAATATGGATGTCACACAAGTGAAACTGAAAGGAACTACTCAAATTAATATAGTCTCATAAAATGTAGTTTAAGAACCATGATTACAAACAAGGCTAAGGAGGTGTAACCACAGACAGCACAGTGGTGCACTGTAAAGTTTGAGTAGTTTGTGCAGTCAAGGTCTTGGGGCTGGTCCATACTAACTGTAAACTTTAAACTCCTCACTCATACCAAGAGAACAGTGTAGCCCAATTTTAATGAATTGTTATATAATATTTAGCTAATTTGCTTTTGCAAAAGAAATATCGTATTCATTGTATTGTCACATAATATAGTTCCTAATGGTTTGTTCCTGCTTCAGTATTGACTGGTGTTTTGATCAAATGATGATGTAATTTGACAGATGTACATAAAAATCTTAGGATACATGGTCTCGGTTGGGTCTTCATGAATTCATTTTAGAAGTTTGGACAAAAAGGTGCTCAAGTGTCCTGAGCAGTCTTTTTTAAGGACACTGTCTTTGTTAGAGAAGCAGCAGATGTTCACCTGAAGTCAGAACTTCAGCTCAGCCCAGTGTGTGTGTTAAGCTCCCTGTCGTGATGCTCTTCAGTGTTTCATTCATAAC
>NW_018128009.1:2019722-2023930 GCF_001952655.1 Monopterus albus
TTACGAGCACCTCATGCCATCATTTCAATGGCCACAGAAATGGCCCCTCGTCTCAGGAACCATTGTGTTGTTTCACCACACAGAAAGGAGAAAAAAATACACGTATTTGAAAAATAGTTATACATATTAAGAATGTCAAATATTTGTACTGTGGATTAACAAAACATTCTTAATGTTTTGTACTGATACAGTTCCCCAGAGACACGACAATTAAACAAGTAATGGAAAGAAAATGCACTTCCTGTGGAATTATGGACGTCTCCTCAGTTATTTTATAAATATTCAAAACCTGCTGAGGTGCTGAAATTGTTACAGATTGTGTGCATTGATTGTGGCCCTGCAGCTGCTGCTCCACATAAAAGCTGCAAATTAATGGAGGAAACACTGCTGCTAATTCTTGGCAAAATTAGGGCGCTACTGCAAAAAATTTAGTTTAAATAAAATGGCAAAAACATTGCTAACACAGCTCATCCACTGTAATCCAAATTGGCATGAAAGGCCTTTGGATTATAAACCATATTTAAAAGACAATATTTGTGTAATATTGTTCATTTATTCTCTGCAGGCTCATTGGTGGGCCATCCTACTGGCTATCCTGACATTGTGCGGAGTAATGGGCTGCACCATCTGCTTCTGCAGCCGCACCCTGGACACCAGAGACCTGGAGTGACCCCTGACTTTTGAGCGACTACCTTTACTTAGGTACATGACTTTGTAGGATTGCTGGACTTTTACTTATAATGGGAGTGTTTTTAGACTACTGTATTGATATGTTTGGTGATTAATCTAAAGCTGGCTTTGCATTTAACGCAAGTATCCCAATTCTATTTCTTGGCTCACCTTTACAGCCAAAGGCGATGGCATCAAAACGAACATGTAGAAATTGCAGAGCTTATTTTGGCTCATTTAACAATCCCTACCACTTTGATATCAAGAAGAGGTGCAAAAAAAGAGTATGAATTGTTAAAATGTTTGCATTAAACCAATATTTTGCTTTGATAAATAATATATATCTTCAACCTGGTAAATATGAATCATACCAAAGGACTGGTTAATGATTAAGCTGATAAATTGAAGTTTTAAAATTATTTTTGCTGTCACAACCATAGAATAAATGTCAGGCTCAGAATGACTTCTCAGATGGCAAGTTTGGTTTATTAATGCATGTATACATTACAGTGAATATTTACAATTATGTACAAAAGATAAGAGATATCCATGTTTTACACATTTAATTTATCCAAAGGTAAAAATATATGGCTAATTTTGTTCCATTCCACAGAAGCCACTATCTGTCTTGTGGTATTTGCATTATATTTAATGCGCAAGTAACGTGACATAGCAATCTCTTCCCGTTTTTAGTGCAAAAGAAAACATTTCCACCTGTGTAAAGCATGTGGAAATAACTTCACAACATTTACAATACCAATCTCTGAAGAGTGAGGGGTTTTGATATTGCTCATAGAACTGGAAATTGAAAAGTCTTGAGCACAGAATAACCTGCATTTACAAGGACAGCACAAGAAAGTAACAACACTGAGATTAACTGTGCCCTCTCCCTCTCAGTGAGCGCCATGTACTTCATAAAATTTAGACACAATAAGAGAAAAGTTGTGCGGCACTTCTTGGAAGTAACATTTTTAAAATAACATGACATCTTACAGAAGCAAAAGTCTGCACAATAATAAAAATAAAACCACAGGAAAACACTAAGACAAATTCAATTTCAGTAGCTTATTTCTAGCAATTGTTTGCAGTAAGGCACACTGCTACATGTCTCAGAGTCACATATAGTGCTGAGAGCCACAGTGGTGAATGCTCTGGTAGGTTATGCATTAGACAGATAACACATAAAGGTAAATAAATTGTACCCTATTGCTTAAAAGGATGTTGCATTAAAAGGAAGCACCATATTGCTGATGAAGGATTTGGCATTGTTAATTGCTCTCAGGCCTGATCAGGCCAGGATCAGACAGAAATTTAGAATCATGTTCAGGTCCAGGTTGGGTTTGGACACATAGGTCAAACTTTAGGCTAGATGACTGGAGAGCTCAAATGTCTGCTTCATTTAATGATAAGGGGAAAACACCATGCAAACTCACTTACTGGGTCCGGAAGCCACACTTTCAGGCACAGGTCAGATTCAGACATAAATATCCAGTCTAATCCATGCTCTGCAAGACAGCCAGTTTGGATCATTCTATAATAAATCAGGCTTCAGGAGTGGTCATGTCTCAGTAAAAGTCTTGAATGACCTCAGAGAAAGTGTTGATGTTGACAATATGTCTGTGCTGGTCCTCCTAGATTTAAGTGCCACTTTTGATACAACAGATCACACAACACTGATAAACTGGATCAACCAGTTAGTATTTATGGGAAGACACTGGAGTTGTGTCACAATTACTTAACACAGAGGCAAATATTTGTTCATATTGATGAGCATGTTTCAAATACTCATGATAAGTCATATGGTGTCCCACAGGGCTCCATACTTGGTCCAGTTCTTTTTTTGCTGTGCATGTTCCCACATGGCTAAATTACACAACATAGTGTGAAATTTCTTTGTTATGTGGATGATAAACAGTTATCCACACCTTGATGACCAAATCAGCATTAATAGATTAACATACAGCTTAAAAAGTATTTGAAATTAAATAAGGACAAAATAAATGTCATAGTAGTAAAAGTGCAGTAGTCACTGCAGAAAGGAGGAAGCAATTATATATGTTCTTAAAGACCTGGGAAAACTAGACCAATCATGAGCAAAAATAAAATAAAATAAAGTTTTATTGTTCATCTGCAAAGTGCTTAGATGTTTGTTTTCATGAAAACTATGTGAAGTTCCTTGAAAGGTATAAAGTTTATTATTATTTTTGCCTCTATTTAAGAGGTCTCTGCAGGACATTATTCTGCACAGTGTTTGCCATAAATTTTAATTGAGGTATTTTACACAATATGACACTTGCAGAACTATTATGGTTTTTCCAGTCATCAGTCTTCTCGGTATGTGAGACTCTGGTGTGACTCTGAATTGTACCTATCTCTACCAAAGATGACGGAGTTTACTTTTTGTACAACAGTGAAGTTACAGTTACATGTCATAAAATGTACGTTTTGCAAAATATTATACAGTGATTTACATAGATGTAGTTTTAAATAACAGACAGACTCATGTACTCAAGGTAGGGGTTTTGTATAATTTGAACATAAAAAAAGTTATAGGTGTGTAATTTATTTACTAAGTGCTGAAATGGACCAGAAGATTTTCAACAGCTGGATCTTTTAATCAATGGTTCTCCAGAGTTACTCTACAGACAAAAATGAATTCTATTGTTATTTATGAGCATGAACTCTGACATTAATGGTAATATGCTAGAGTAAACAAAGAGTCTAACTTACCTTTTCGAAGTTTGTTTTTAGTTTGTCCTCCATGCATCCTTACATTTAACAAATGTAACCTCCTGTGTTAAGCTCTGAGCTTCAGGGTCTTTTACACAGAACACCATCCTGAAAAGGAAATTCATAAAACATTGCTGATTTATATGAGCACTTGAAGTAGATTCATTTATGGCAGGTTGAGGATTACAATATTCATATATTATCTATACTGCTTATTTCTCAATAGGGTCGTGGGGGGTTTGGAGCCAAACCTAGCTGAGAGGCGGGGTACACCCCTGACAGGTCGCCAGTCTATCACAAGGCTGACATGTAGACAAACAACCACACACACTCACATTCACTCCTATAGGCAATTTAGAGTTGCCAATCAACCTTAAGGTGCATGTCTCTGGGAGGAAGCTGGAGTACCCACACAAGTACAGGGAGAACATACGAACTCGGCACAGAAAGGCACTGGGTTGGCCAGGGCTCAAACCTGGACCCTTCTGACTGTATGGTAACAATGCTAACCACCGCGCTGCCCATGATCACAACATGAAGCCTTAAATTTTGTTCTTTTATTACTATTTCTTCTAACAGGGACAATGCTAAAATACTGTATGTGTTTTTGTCACATTTCTATCATTTTTTGAGTTGTTAAAAAGCCATTTTTCCAACATAGCACATACTTACTTTTGCTGGGTCTCACCAGCTAGGATGCGGATTTTGTGAACCTTCACGTTAGCACTGTCTGAGTGACCAGTCCACCATGAGGAAATCATATTCAACATGCTGGACGTTGACCAACCATTAGCGTCTTCCCATTTAAA
>NW_018128009.1:2024221-2048959 GCF_001952655.1 Monopterus albus
CCAGAAAAAAATAAAGACAAGGGTCAGCGGAATACTGATAGTCAGCAAGAATGTTTTAAGTTTATTCTCATAACCACTGCCCCAGAAACCATATACAGTATATCAAAGATATATCACTGTTTATATTTTCTACCTTATACTGTTTTCTTTGACTATTGTGCAATTGTTAGAAAAAAAACTCATAACTCACAAGATGAAAGTCACAATTCTTTTTAATAAAGGGCTTTAAATTGCTCACTCACAGTTTAAGTTCCAAATTTTCGGCCTCTCCTTTGGTTCCGTACAGCGAAAGTGTGATTGAAGGCTCCATCTCTGAGCGATGCACTTTGCTAGTGAAGTGAATCTTCAGCTGATAGTGGTAAACTGTAAACCAGAGCAACAACATGCATCATTTAGGAAACTTGGGCTATTGTAATAAAGCTGTTGCACTTTAGATTTATTTGATGTGTTTAAAGCAACAAAAAGTTTGATCTCTGAAAGCCTTTAAAAGCTGGTCATTTTCTATGTTTCTGTTATTGTCAACAAATGGCATCATCAGCATTACACAGGGTCTGAAGGGGAAAAGTGAATAATGATGTGCACACGATTTTCTAGTGCTAACTTTGAGCAAGTACAAGGCAAAAAAACCCACAGGGACTGCTTACAATACAAAGTACTCTATATTCATGAGCACGAGCAGGAACTACTCGCTAGACTCTGTAAAAGTCATTGCCATTATGAGTTTGTGGAGCTGTTTGCCCATTTTTTCACAGTAAAGTAACAGGTCATCCAGTGCAGTGGTGTGGCTTACTGATGTGCTTTTAAGAGTTTTTGGACAACAATGGGTCTGACAAATAAGTTAAATACAGTTTTAGATACACTGACAATACTTGTTAGTCAGATAGGTTTTTAGCGGACTCTGGCCTTTCCATGGGATTTGTGACTAAATAAACAAACTATAGAAACTTGCCAGCCTTATCCTTTAATTCCTTTTTAATCACTCTAAGTAGTAAAATAGTTCCCACAAGATAAAATATCCACTAGAAAAATGAAAACCAACAACACTTTAGTTCTTCTGATGCTAAAGTCCACCGACCTCTAAAAGGCATGGAGGGTCGCGTCTTGGTGTACATCTGAACACTGCGTGCTTTGCGGATCTTGGTGATGTTGTATCCCACCGTATTGCAGCGGCTTTTGCGGCAGCTGAGACACATGCCACGGTCGAACATAGCGTTGCTACTGCATCTGTAGGCCTTGGCCGCTTCTTGCTCGTTCAGCAGAGAGTCGATGAACAGGTGGACCGAGCGCTCGTGCTGACATTTCACTGCATCAGTGATAGCTGAGGAGAAAAGGATATGGATATTTAATTAAACATATACACACCACTTGTTCCATTTCTATCCATTTGATGACCACACTCTAGATACATTTACTCTACCTGTCAGCCTTTTCAGCCACAAAGCCTGATATTGCAGCTGACCTTGTTCAAAGACTTTCCTCAGCCATGTTTGGTGCAACCAGTAATAATGTTACTGCTATGACACATTAACAACAAGCAGCTCCAGTGTTATTACGCTGCTGGACTGTGTGCTCTGTATTGTGGACTAATCATGAAAAAATATGCACTGTGCCCTCTTTGACTTTGTGACTGGATAACAACTGTTCAGTTATGGAAATCATATGTCAAGTTGATGTAAGTATTTCAGAAATCTTTTACAGAGAGATTCTGGAACTGCTGAAAAATCATGTGAAAAGTGTCTTGCTTCTTTCTACAAACATAGCTCTGGCTTTAGTCAACATCTTTTAAGCTTGGCAGCATTTTAAGCATCCTTACCAAATATCCCAAAGTTAGCGATATTCTTCAGGCCCCCGCTGAGGTTGCAGCCAGGCTGGAAGCTGCCTCCATTGGGGTAAATGTCCACATGGCCAACAGGCTGCTGGATCCCGATGCTAAGACCCAAAAAGCTCCGTGAGGAAGTATGAAGGACGTCCACAAAGTGAGCGTCGTCCGGAGAGAGGCGTCTGTGGGCGTGCTCCCCCTCAAAGTTAAGACCAGCTGGGTCCAGACCTGCAGACAGAGTCAGGCAGCGGTTCAACTGAGTTCATCAGCTCACAGTTGACTGACCAAACTGAATCATATGATCATAAGATCCACTACCAAATGTTGTATCAGAATTTTGTTTACCGGTTATTCTTCCAACTTTATTGGTTGCAAGGCTTCCAGCAAATCCTGCCACGTGAGCCCCGAGGCTGTAACCAATCAGATGGATGTTCTCAAGAGGCATGTTGGTGGTTTCCTTTGAAATTACATTTAGGAAAATATGACTTAGAAAATCCGTTAAACAAATACTCTCTTTAAATGATAAACTAAACAGAAACCAGGACTTGTTTCATTCCAGAAAATCTTTATGTTAAAATGTGACACATCCTCTTACAATGTGGATTAATGCTGTGTTCACTAGCTAGTTTACAGACATGCGCTTGAATCTGAACAGCACTACAGTATGGGCATTTTCATACCTATAGTTCATTTGCCCTAGTCCGAATCAGTGGACCAGTTTGGAAACTTGGTCCATTTTCCCCTCAGTTCAGTTTCCTTTCACACAGAGAAAAATGCCAGCGAGCCAAAATGAATCACTTACAAATCACGTGAGAACATTCACTTCACTCACTGGTTAAAGGAGTAAATAGTCCTATGAAATAAATTTGTTCTGCAACATAGAGAAACAGCATAATCTGCATTTGTTCATAACTGTGGTAATTATTTGGGCAATAAGCCAAATAAAACGGTGCCAACAGAATGCCGAATGTACTTTGAGAAAATATTTTGATAATACAATACTCTTTCATGCTTTGCAAAGAACACGTGCAACCTGCAGTCAAGCGAGCAGAAAAAGGGAGCAAATACTGAGCCTATACAATGACATGCTGAACCATTGCACTCCTTGTAGTTGTTCCTGCTCAAGGTTGTATCATGTTCATACCACAAAGTTCCAGAGTTTGTTTGGAACCGTACAGAGACCCCTCTTGGTACATTTGTTTGGACCACACCCGAGTGTGATTGCTGCCTTCACACCTGCCCAAACAAACCGCACCAAGTGGGAAAAAGAAACCAGTGTTCAACTTAACCGGACTAAACAAGGCCGTGTGAAAGTGCCCTCAGGCATGCTACTGTAAAAGTAGGTGTATAAGTTGTCACTAAACAAGTTGCTGGTGCTTAATAAATGTACCTGTAAAAATGTAAAGGCTTGTAAAGAGGAACATTTTTATTAGTGACTATCTGCTGCTTAAGGATACAGGTTTGTTAATTTATTGATGAGTGGAAAAACTCACGATCACTGTAAATTAAGTTTTTCTTCATTTTTACATTAATAAAAGTTAAGAAGCCATTACTAGATTTCTTCTTGTATCAAACAGAGTGTTCAAAAAGCAAATAATGAGCACAATAGAGCTTCTAAGTTTGCCTTTTAATAAAGAGGTAGCAAAACACAGTCTACTCTGATGGGTGTAATTCTGGAATGAAACCTATAATATTCTGATCCAACTGACCTCGATCCAGTCAATCAAGCGAGCGATCTCCTGTCCCACTGCTTTGGTTTTCTTAGCTGCAATTGGGTAGTGGTTCTGGGCTGAGGAGAGCCAGTCTACCACAATGACATTGGCCGACTGCTCTCGCTCATAAAGTGCTGACACCATCTTAGCCACCCAGCTTTCAAACATACCACTCAACTGTTCAAATGACAGACAAAACATTAAAGTTACAAGGTGATACGACACTGCAACAAGGTCACTTGCTACTGATAAAATTTTCATTCAAGGAGGTTCAGGAAGAATTAGCCCATTTGACATCCATAGCCTATTGTCAAATCTAAGCCACCTTCACTTCATCTTTGCAGCACAGCACAGTCTTTGGTATTAGCAACAAATAGAAACACCACCAGTCAAAGGGGGTTTATACCAAAGTAGAGCCAAGTGAACAAAGCCTTTGGGGGGTTTAAAGCCAGACAGGTCACATGGACAGTCTATATCTCTGCTCACCATCCAGCCATGGATCACTAGGAAGGTTTTGGAAGTGCTGTTGAAGCTGCAGGCTGCCAGGGAATCAGGATTGCCAGGAACAATATAGCACAGGTCATCATCGGGGCGGGATGGTTTGCGGAGGGAGAATCTGGCAGTGGTTTGATGGGTGTCATCCTTATGCTCAAAAAGGTCTTTTAGGGAGTCGAGAAAGTTATCTGAAAGAGATGAAAGTTTATGAGGATATTTATTGTTTATTATCCAAGCATTAATGTGTAGGTTTTGAGGAGATAAATCTAATCTAATAGTCTGGATGGGAGCTACAAGATGCCTGACTAGTGGGTGACTGGCTCCAGTAAGTGGGGCCCCTCGGTAAATGAGCTTCCACCCTAGTCGAGATCAGTCTTCAGGGATTACAGGAGTTCAGTAGGTCAAACTGAGCTCCATAGAAACCACAGAGATTTTCCCCAGCTTTGTTCCTGCTACCTCACCCACTATAATCTGCCCAAGTTTCAGTGGTCCTGACACAGTCACCTGACTCAACTCAGCTGGGGGGTTGTGCTGGTTTTCAGAATGGGGGCTGGGTCGGTGGATGCAGGAACAACACAGAGAAATACAAGGTTTATATTGCATGAGATGTGAGGGGCCATATTGTGAACATAAATGATCATAAGTACACTTGGCTAAGGCAATTCCTGTTGTTGCTTGAACGTTTTCATCACTTTGTCTCTGCCGTGTCCAGGAAACAAGCATATCGTCTCTCATGGCCAATAACAGTCAGCAACAGGAAGACAACCGGACGCGTGATGAATACTATGTCGAAAAGCGCAATCCTTAATGTTCTCACTTAACACACTCATACAAAAGTAAATTAGCCAAATATCCTTCAGACGAGACCTGCACCGGTGTAACTGCCTAAACCCTCCAGTTCCAGCAGAAACTGCTGATGTGAGTAAAAGGGGATGAGGTTAAACTCACCTAAACGAGAATCTGCGGGCTCTTCCGTCAGGGATGTGACATATGGCACGGCTGCATTCAACACCAGAAAGTAGACAAACCGAACCTGCGACGCTTTCATTTCCTTTACAGCTTATTCCTCGTAGAGAAACTGCCTTTAACAATAAAATGAAATCACTCAGGTATCGCAGCAGAAGAGTGTCTAATCGCTCTAAAAATAATCCAGCCCGTCCTGTTGCGCGCAGAGCGCAAATATCTGGCCCACCTTGTACTGGTCGAGTCTTAAATAGCACCTCTGACAAGCCACTGGCTGCTGCGGGTGGGGAATGAAAAATACTTGTAAAGTTTTGTCATTTGGCTGCTTTATGAGAGGCACTAGCAGCACTGGTTGGCAGTATAACGTTTCGTTAAAGCCAGTAGAGTTCACTGTGCAAGTTTTTCACTTTCTTAAATGTACTTAGCCAATTTACTATGTAACAGGTCCAACGTGAGGAATGGATTACAGAACTGCTACATGCTGGGTTGAATGTTCAGTTACCTACTTTTTTACTTAACTGATGAAATAACTGATTGGATATCTGACTGCTGGAAAACTGATTATTGATTTATGATTGATTAATAAGTGATGCAACTTCACATAAAGTTACAACTGCAGAAAACACACCCAGCCCTGATTGCTTTCCAATTTGTGGCTTCAAAAAAAGGTTCATAATAATAATAATACAGCTGGATGTAGCATAACTCACATTAAAACACAGAATGTGCTTCACAAAAGATCAAAATAAACAACAAGCAAAAGACATATTTAAAGGGTAAAATATAGTAAATGTTTATTGGCAAAAGACAAATTCTAATTGTCTTTAAAAAGTTGAGGCATAGCTTCTCAAATTTTATATATACTATACATAATACTTTGCCTGCCATTGCTGATTAACATTGATGCCTCCGGTTCAATCTGTTGACATTATTTACACTGAGATTGCTCGATGCAGGAGTGTTGTGCACAGATAGACTGACACTCAGTATGCCACTGGTCACCTACATGGCTGCATTAAGCACTATTATGTTGAAAGCTTCAGCTTCTATGTCTTAAATGCAGTTAATTACACATTATAATTATTATACAGGAGACTAAAGGAGTACTCCACTGACTGCACTTTCAGTCATGTGTGCTAGAAGCAAGCAATGTAACTCTGAGCTTCAAGCAGCAATGACTTTTCAAACTCTTAGTCTTCAGACCCAGCCAACGCTGACTCAGATATATCACTTGCTGATACTTAACAGATTTGGGCAGCTCTCTCTGGAAAGACTTTGTGCAACTTTCTTCACATATCCAGCAGTACTGCACAGCACCCGTACACAGACTTTGATGTGTAATGTTGGTGGATGAATGAAAGATACTTGACACATTTTATATATTTTTTAAATTCTATTTATACCCTGAAATTTTAAAATTGTTTGGATTTTTGTCTCAGTTTTAACCTTAAATGTTTTTAATCATAAATGTATAAAGATACTAGTTTTTAGGGATCTTAACAAACATTACACTAAATGTATTTTTTATATATAAAAGAATTTAGAGTACATGCTAGTGGTATGCCAGCCCATATTGTGTTATGGGAGGTCTTTCCCTTCCTCTTCCACACAACAGATGTTCCTCAGCCAGACCAGCTAAGCAGTGGCTGAACTGTTTTCCTTTACTTTGGCTCCAATTCAGATCTTCTTCTCCTCCTCTTCACTGTTAGGAAGAGCCTGACATGGTGATAGGAAGGTGATGAAGAGCAGTGTGAGTCAGACCTCCACAGCATTGTTTGTGCCAGCAGAGAGGGAATGTGGACAAAAACCACATAGTCCATCAGATCTGGAGACAACGAAATGTCTTAAATTGTCTTTACTTCCAAGACAGTATTTCCTAACCTCATTCTCAGAATGGCACATGAGCACATATCGCACATGTCCAGATTCACAGATACAAGTCTGAGTGTTCCTTGGGGTCTTGCTGTTCCAAACTAAACACTATTATGTGAACAGAATATTGTGTGCCAAAAACAGTTTCGCAATATGTTTTGTACAGCTATTTCTTACTGACAGGCTGTAGGGAGGCTCGCAGCGAATCCAACAAAAACATTTATAGGGAATAATAAAAACATTTCTCAGGAGTATACAGACTTTCTAGGTCTTCTGATTTTCAGGAACACACTGGAGCACACTTTCTTCTTCTGTGATTCACTGATAACCTGAGGAACTTGAGAAGCTTTTGTGAATCAGTTCAAAGTAGGCTGCAGGTTGGTGGCAGGCTACTGTTTTAAGTCATCTTAATAGTTTCAACAATGCACGCCAAATAGCAACACAAAATCACTGAGGCACATAGAGAGAAAGTAGCTGGGCATTCACAGCTGTATCTCTTCCTCAAGGTTACTTTTACGTTATTATTATTTTCCCCATATACAGTTGTTTTCAGGGCACAATAATGCTGATGCTTGCATTCATTCCTATCTGGTGTTCTTGTTCATGACAGTATGGTCAGATAATGGATTTTTGACTTTCATCTTTTCAGAAAAAACACATCCTCAATCAAGAAACTCAAAATATCAGAAACGCAACTGAGACACTGACAAATGATTGTGTTTCAGTAATAACTAAAAGAACAAGTGAAAGATGTGATTAAGAATTTCTTTAGTATCCCAGACAAGTGGACTTTTTTTGGAAGATAAAGGAATGACCTATGCAGCAGATTAAGCCCTCGAGTTTCAACCAGCTAGAATCATGTCAAATAAAACTCCAACTCTAGTGACAATATGTTCAAACCTATACAAAGCCAAATGAAGGGCTTTCTAAGTTAGCTGCAAAAAGGCACAGATGTTGTGTATGTACAAGCTACAATCAACTGTACTGCAGGTCTATATCAAAAATATGGAAGCCATTTGCCTGAACCCAAATATATTTTTATTCCATATTTTTATACATAGGCCTGTGGAAGTGCTGATTGTAACTTGTACATGATTCATGATTACCAGGTTTAGGCTAATTAACTCAACAGGCTTCACTTGTGTGAAATGTTTAAAGACGTATCAAGTATATACAATAAATCTGACTAGTGATTAGATTTTCATATCTAGCACATGAATAAGTTAAAATGATTTGCATTTAATTTTTTTCCAATATCTTTATCACTTGTCAGTCTGAGTTTCCATGAGTCTTTCCTATAGGTAGTTCCCTTAGAGGGATTGTTTGTCCTAACTGGCATTTCAAGATATTTTCACAAGCTTTTAAAACTTTTTTTTAGTCTAACATTAGACAGAGTTATATGGAAGGTGTTTTTGCAGTAAGACATGGGAGTGACAACTTTTACTCCAACAGCATTTCATGGTGTAATTGTTTAAAAGTAACTTGGATGGTTTATCTTTTTAAAATTTTTATTAAGCCATCCTAGGCTCTATATTTATACATTGCATACATTTCAGTTCATAAAGGTAATTGCACTCAACAGCTGGCATAGGAGCCAATTTGATCGATCTTCCCAAAGCCTCGTGCATCAACTCACAGAATGCTTCATTTATAAAAATACAGATGACAATGGAAGCCTGCTGAAAATATATTACAGCTTAATATACACACGTATAAATGTACAATCAATAAATACAATATGAAGTATTCTTGAGATGTGTTATGGCTATTAAGTGGGCCACACAAATTGTTTTAAAGTCATTTTATAAGGTTTGACCTTTCAAAATAAGGGCTGAGCTAAGTCACTAAGGTAACAGTTTCAGGTGAGACACTGTGTTTTAAGGAGCACTTAACCATTATTGGATGATTTAAAAATGATCAGCTCATTTTCATAAAAAATGACCAAACTAAAGAACACCTGTGCCTGTTGGACTGCCTTCTCAATGACCTTCAAATCTGAAACAGTTGCATAAAACATAGTCTTTTAAAGTGACCAGTGACACAATAACCAAATGTAATCAAAGAATAAGGCTTCAAAACATAATACAACTCTTTTTTTAAAAGAGGTATTTACAAAAGCTGCTGTGATTCTCTGTTCAGTAGACAGTAAATACTTCTTTGGTCCCTGGTGATCGTGTTGGTATTTAGTGGTTAGGTAGAGGCAAAGATTAGGGGAAAAATTGTCATTCTGCAAATATAAAAATAAAATAAAACCAGATGTGTCTAAAATATGCCAGTCACTCTGAATCGTTTATCAATCTCAGATTTCATAGGCAAAGAACACACACCAGGTCAGGGGGTTTAAAATACATTGAAGTCAGTATCAACAGTACATATAGGCCACAAAAGCAAATGATTACAAAGTTATGGAGCAAAACCTACTGAAAGTGTGAATTTGCACATCATCACAGAGAAACCTGTAACATTTTTCAGCAGCAGAGAGAGCTTGTGAGCTGACTGACTTCCAGCAGCATGAACAAGGTTCTGCTGGTTGCACTGGGAGTTGAGGAAACAAAGAGAAAGGTCAGGAAAATGCAGCAGTCAGCATATGTCCAGTTACTTGCAAAGGCTTTGCCAGTGTTGCTGTGTACTGTCCATCTTTGGATATGTAATGTAGAGATGGATGATGTGCATGATGTGGGCGTGTGTGTTCAAGTGCAACTTCAAGCATCATTCTGCCCAAAAAGGCTGCCCTGCATTTTCAGTTTGTGCATCCTGCAAAGAAGACGAGACAACAATGACCAGGAGGATTGTGCTTGTGATAATACAGCCTGATTAAGGTACGGCTATAATCTTTTAAGTAAAGTACATTCAATTTAAGCAAACTAAGGTAACTATAGGATAAAAATCTGTGGAATCTGGAGTGTGTTGTTTTATGGCAACACAGATCAAAAGTTATGTTGAATAGCCTCCCTTGTCACCTTTCTCGTTCTAAATGACAAATATATGTCAAAAATAACTGAGTGTTTTTATATTACCCTCTTTCTCATTACAATTGATTTAAATGACTAATTTTAAATATATATACAAAACTTTATCAATCAAATATGATCTATGGCAACAAGCTACTCACACACATCACCCATAAGCTTTAGCTTGTGGGTTGTAGCATTTCTAAAGAATGTGGTTTAAGTCAAGTTCTTCTTCATCCTCCTAATCTAACAATGTAGGTGAGAAATATTTGGGAGGAGGCCAACAGTTTCCACCATATTTACTAATAATTTAGTGACCCAAATCAACTCCAGAGGATTTGATTTAAGCTAACGACTCTACTTTTGGTTTCACAGTGACATTAACTTACAGCTTCCCTTTACGGCTACTGGTGTCTTCCTTTGACTTGACAAAGACTGCATCTTCTCCTCCCCTGACAAGGTAGGCAAATTCTCCATCTTTTGCACCAAAGACCACCCTGAAATCAATCAGAATGAAAAAATTCTTTTAAATGTGATGTAAAACAGTCATTATGTTTTGTGCATAAATGTCACTAGCTCTATCTTATATGCCTGTGGTGGTGATATCTCACTTGGACTGAGTCTCTCCAGACTTGATGCGCAGTTTTCGGATGTGGAACTGGCTCCTGCCCCACCAGTTGGGCCAGCTGATGATTGAGTCCTTCTCCCAGCGCAGCTTAACAATCATCAGGTCTCCGATGTCAACGTCAGATGTAATGAGGAAGGACAAAGTGCTGTTACCATTGAGGACTGGCCTGCAGGTTGAAAGGACAAGTGGAGTTATTCTTTTTTGTAACTTGCATGTGAATGTCTGTGCGTTTTCAGTTTTCACATGATGGATCTTAGAACAGTTTACTGTTTGGTGTGCATACAGGACGAAGGAAATGCCCTCCTTCTCTCCATTGGTTCCATACAGGGAAATCTTCATTGGCTGCTCTGTGAAACTCAGCTGATCCCTGCTGAAGAAATGCACCTTCACTTGGTAATGGAAAACTGTGAGAGGGGAGGAAACAGAGTCGGTTTTACACTTTGGACATGCTCTGACACACGGCTTGACGTATTTCCAGCAAACAGCCCTCTCATACCACCACTTACAGTTAGTTTAATACTAGAAAATCCCTTATGGAACCTAACCTTTCTCCTTATGCGACAAGTCAAGAAATTTCCACACCGTCATATCTAACTATTTACTAAACATACACAGCTTTTAACATACTGTACATTCACATCTCTAAAATATCAATATTCCTCAAAGGTCTAACAATAATACTGCTGACTTGTGCCAAAGGCCTAACTAAACCTTTCCATTGCTAGTGTACCTCATGCAGTGGTGTCACATTACTTTGACATACCCTGAGCCACTAAAATACCCATGACCGCCTCTTCATGTTACTTCATGAGTGCTTGCTACTCGTTGCACATGTGCGCTTGCATCAAGATTTAAAAATTTCGAACAACATAAAGTTCAAAGACTATGTAGTCTATTTATGCCAACATACTATTGTACTAATATTAATTCCATGTTCAAATAACCATATCCAGACTGAGACATTTCAGTCACAGTGGCTCACACACTGAGGATTACCACTATTAAGGTACAGTATGTGCATCAGCCAAGTCAGCAAGTACATGAATCCAGGCAAACTATTCTGCACTAATTGAATGAATTTCTTTTCTTACAGGACCTACAAATTCCTCATAAATAAATATAATTTACAAATGTGATATTCCCTTTGGGTACATGTCTTCTTTTGGTATTTACCTTTGTACGGCATCATTTCACGGGTCTTGAGATACATCTTGGCGCTGCGGGTCATACGGACCTTGTTGATATTGTAGCCCAGCTTGTTGCAACGGTTCTTCCTGCAGCTCAAGCACAGGCCCTTGTTAAAGGCATCTTTGGAGTTGCAGCGGTAGGCCAGGCTCTGCTGCTGGGTGTTCAGCAGAGAGTCAATGAACAGGTGGATAGAGCGCTCGTGGGAACATTTGACAAGCTGGTCCATATCTAAAACAAAGAGCACAGAAACCATGAAAGCTGTCGTTTCTCAGATGACGCAATGCAAAACAGGAAATGTCTTCCTTATGTGTGGCTCTTTTTGTGCCTTCACATGTCAGCGCTGACAAAATCCTAAGCCAGCTGGCACTTCTCAATTTGTTCTGCCTTGCTCAGTTAAATTACTTGCAAACAGCTAAGGGTGTGTGAACTAGTGAACTTAAACAGAAGGTGTCTGTGGCAGTCTGTTCATCTGTCGCTGTTATACAGTGTCTCTTGACACCATTTAACTTACATGAGACTATTTTGATAATTTACTACACTGTTGTAACAAATCTTTCACTATAATCTGGACAGAAGTTGGTATTTAAGTGGTCACACAGGTGGAGGTGGAGAAAATTTGGCTGTTCATCTGTCGCTGTTATACAGTGTGTCTATTTTGATAATTTACTACACTGTTGTAACAAATCTTTCACTATAATCTGGACAGAAGTTGGTATTTAAGTGGTCACACAGGTGGAGGTGGAGAAAATTTGGCCTTGCATAGCTGGAAGCGTTCACGGCTGCATAGCTTAGTAGAGTATGAAAGAGCCCTTGAATGGCTTTTAGCTCACTTAGAAATAACTTTGCACATTCTGCAAAACATCACATAACTTCACAAGCACAAACTGTCTATACAAAAAACAGTTCCTTGTAGTCACTGGTCTTGTAGTATATAGAAACCAGCAGTGATAAGGGTGGATGCATGCCAACACAAAGACTGAAAACTGAGCAAAGTAGCAAAAATGTATTATATCAAGCAGAGGTGCCATGAACATCAAACAGTAGAAAGTATCTGGAGTACATACTTTGGAGAGCCTTGATCCCTCCCATTGCAATCCCCATTAAAGTATTCTGAATATCGCAGCCTGGCTGGAAAGTCCCTCCATTGGGGTAAATGTCAATGTGGCCCACCGGCCTTTGGATGCCGATGCTGCGATCTGGGGAGCCCCTGGTGTTGGTGTGCAAGACGTCTACAAACTGGGCGTCGTCTCGGGACAGGGTGCTCTGGTCATCTGCATGCTCGAAGGTGGGACCAGCAGGATCAAGACCTGTAGATGAATAGGAGAGCAGAATAGGAGAGCTGATTGTGGCCTCACTGAAGAAGGTGTTTGTTGATGTGGACAAGAAAGCAGAACGTTCAGTTCTATGGTTTGGTGTACCTACTGTAAAAAACTGTACATGAAAATATCTGAGCATGTGTTTCATCTGGCCTTGATGCAGTTGTGCAAAACCACTGATTAACAATGTGAAACAGTGGCTGTGGGCCATAAATGGGCTGCTGCTCACAGATCAGTCAACACACCGTTATTCTAAGCAAGATTTCAAAGCTAGTTAAAGATAATCCTGACAAATAGGGGGCTCAGACTCATATGCATATACACATACAACACAGGCCTGGAATGCAACAGCTGACAGATTATATTTCATTACAGCGTTACGCTGTTTCACAAGCTAGGCTGGGAAATATTGTGTGCATACATCAGAGTATAATGCACCTACATGCATGTGTTCAGACTAAAAGACAACATCTAGACAAAATTTTCAAATGGGCCACAATGTTTATACTTAAAACACGACACATAATTGGATAGATGCATTTGTGAAGAGGAGGTACACACTGCTAATAAGGGCAGAATTCACCTTCAGGGAATCTTCTATTTTAATCAATCACAATAGAATAATAAGAACTAAAATCTAATAGACGCATCATGCAGTTTAGCTGTATATAATGTAATGCAAGCAGAAGAAGATCCTGCTTAAGTTAACCCTCACCTGTGATCCTGCTGATCTTATGGTCGGTGAGGTCCCCAGCAACTCCAGCAACATGTGCTCCCAGACTGTAACCCAGCAGATGAATCCTCTCCCACGGCAACTGCAGCTCTTTCTGAAAGGAAAGAGACAGGCGAGAGGAATGTGTTAACATGCATTAAAACAGATTAAAGTGAGCCCTTGTTGGAGGGGTTAAAACTAACGGCTGGCAAAGCACTGCAGCACTTTGTTTAAGTCTGAGTACAGCTTGGCACATTATCTAAGACAGGGTTATTTTGAGTAATTTTATGCTCTGCCAAAACATTACAAGCTCCAAACTTGGAAGTAACAAAGGACAAGTATTACTCATGGCCATTTTTGCCTTGAAGCTGCTCTTGCAAGTTTTGTGCTCCACTAAATGCTGAGCTGTCAACCAGCTTGGACCCTATTCAGAGAAGACACTCACTTGTATCCAGGTAACAAACTTGGCAATGTCACGGCCCACTAGTTTGGTGTAGGCTGCAGAGGTCGGGTAGTGCTCGCTGGCACGGGTCAGCCAGTCCACCACAATCACATTGGCGCTGGGCTCACGCTCGTACAGAGCGGACACCAGCTTGTGCACCCAGCTCTCAAACATCCCCGTTACCTATAGTAACACACACATGCACACATTTCTGAGGTCAGCTGCAGTACGGTGTGATTTATTCTGGCCTTAGCCCTCACAGCCACAGTGTCATCAGGTTCAAGCCTTTTTGCATGATGGACTCTAAATCACATTACAGGAGGAGACACATAGACTGTCTTCAGGGCGAACTCAGTCTGTTCTCAGAAATTATGCCTAGTTTTGAGGATACTTGTTACATTCATGAGACTACATCAGTTTGGACCAAACTCACGGTTTTCGATCAATTTGTTTGTTGTCAACATTGTATTGCAGGACATAACCCCTGTTTATTTTGTGTAACATATCATTCTATCCTGTTATTTGGTATAATTTCAATACATGATTATCTCTGAGCCAGAAGGAGAGTTTTTCTTTCAAACTCAAAACACAAATGGTCACTAATGAAACAAGCTCCTAACATACCTGTGATTATTATCATGCTGTTTTATAGTAATATAAGCTAATGACAACTTTAACATGAAATATAATGCATTTATTCTGACATACCGACCAGCCATGTATCACAAGGAAGGTCTGAGTTTCAGAATTGAATTCACACTCTTTGATGGTTTCTGGGCTGCCAGGCACGATGTAGCACATGTCATCATCTGGGATGTCTGCTGTGCGCAGGGAGAACTTGGACACAATATCAGTGTAGTCTGTGATCCATTCAGTAGTGGTCAGCAGAGGGCTGGCAGTGACTGTGGAGTTTACTGTTACAACACACACACACACACACAGAGACAAGCAGACAATGTGCAGGAGATTATTAGATTGTTGTGGCATGATAGAAATGTAAATGGTTGCTGCCAGTTGGAATTCTGGCCATCAGGCCTATAATACTTATACTATTGTTACACCCTCGAATTATATGCATCCACAACAATCATGCAAAGATTTGAAACACTGATGTCCTATTTTATTAAAAAAATACTTACAGAAACAAAATAACATTGAAGTTAAAACGTTTTTACTGAAAAAACCTAACTTTTCATTCATATTATGATGCCTTGCTGTCCTTAATTATACTAAATGATCATTTATGTCACCAGTGCTACTCTGCAGCAACACAGAAGAGCATGGCAGTGTCGCCCTCTTTTGTCTCACTGCATTTCTACCAACACACGTTTCCAAAATAAAGATACATTAATTAAAACTGGGTAAACATTTCTGCCTAAAGTAACTTGACAGCCTTAATGATTCCAGTTTTGTGCCCTGAAATATCAAAATAATCAAACAAGTCTAAAAACACTAAATACTGACATATCCCATTTCTTCTACTATAGCATCGAAATAATGTGATTCCATTATAAGTTATTCCACACTCCTTTTTGCCTTCTCCCTGTCCTTCTTCAGACAAAAGGCCCGTGGCAGCGGCTCTTCTTCGAGCACACATGGAGCTGACAGTATGAAATTCGATTCAGACCTGAACGTATCATGGTATTACTGCCAACACGGAACAGCATGCATTTATTAACCCTCTCCCCTGCATATGTTCACTTTATTAAAGATAAATAATATCCTATCCAAAGACGGTAATTCAGTGTAAACACGACATTAACTCGCTCTTACCAAACACGGTGGTGGTGGCGGCTTCAGTGTTAGAAGAAAAAGTTGCAAAGACTTTCGCCAAAATTATCCAAATTGATAAAAAGGAGATATTTTCTTTTTCCATATTACTGGGGCTTTTTATGTAAAAAGTATTAAAAAAAATATAGGATGTAGCTCACTTAAAGCCAGTCGGTAATTAAAACCACAGATCACAGGTCACGTGGTACTGACTACGCTGGGAGTGAAGTTTCTCGGGGTCTGTCACTGAGCCGCTCCAGGTCATCTTTATGTGTTGCTCATTTGAATGTTGAGATCTGATTGGCTGGAGGTGATGGGGCGGGGTTTAAACTTTGTCCCTGTTCCAAGGGAATCATTCACAATCTTTGTCCCAGGAGAGCAGCGCTCAGCAGTCTGCATGTTGCCTCGGCACATCATCACTGTCAGTTATCTGCTATTTGTTAGAAACTACAGGAGGAAAGTTGCCTTACACCTAAGGCTTTGTGTGTGTGTTCGTTCTTGTACTTATTATGAGGACCCCAAAAAATGTTTTTTTGTTTTGCTTTTTTTGTTACAAAACAAAACAAGTTAGTTACAAAGCTTTGTTGGAAAGCGAGTACAGTTTGGCTGGTCCTCACCTTCTGAAACAGCTTATTGAAGGTTAAGACTTGGTTTTAGGGTTCAGGTTAGAATTAGGTTTAGGTTCAAGTTTAAGGGAAGGGCTAGGGTTAGGCATTTCTGTGGATAAAGGATAGGGTAAGGGGCTAGGGAATGCATTATGTCAGTGAGTGTCCTTACAAAGATAGACGTGAAAGTGTGTGTGTGTTTATTATATTCAGGTCAAATCTGTATGTGATAGAGCTGATTTTATGGATTGTGTGGCCTTAAAAGTCCTGATACAGGGAACTGATGCTGTCTGTGAGGATTACAAACTACTGTGCTGTGTTCTTCCCTCCAACTGGACTGCCCAGAACATATTTTATAGTCTCACAGTACATAAAACAACACACCCCACCAACACAGACTCTAGCATTGTTTTAGGGCAAATGTCTATGTGAATACATAGAATCCAGGATATCGAACATGCAGGATATCCAGGAGATCTCAAACAGATCTTCTTGTGTAGTGTGAGTGTGGACAGATTCCCTTCTTCCATTGGTGGAACACTGGCGAGCAGTTTGTATCGCAGAAACAATGAAAACACACAACTGGATAATAAATGATACCACTATCCTGCCCTCAAATGTCTCTTGTGTCATGTAACCATAACAATATATATATAGATACACAGTGCAAACTTTATGGCATCAGTGAACCAGTAAACCATTTTTGTGGCACTCGTGGGCCCTAAGGAAGCTGAAAATCTCCAAACAAAATCAAAAACACATGTAGGATCAGAACAGGCATTAGGGAAAAGCACACGAGTCCATATGTCTTATTGTGCTTTTCAGGGCAAAGCACCAGCATGAATGTATATACAGTATGTTATACCTCTGTTATTTCTCCACACAGTGGGGAACAACAACAAATAGACTTAGCCTAGATATTTTTTCATCACAACATTACCTACTTACTAATATTACATCACACCACATAATGTTTGATATTGGAGGATGAAGTTTCCATGTTTTGAAACGCGATAACACTTTACCCTGCATGAGGCGACTCAGCAGTCTCACAGAAATATTAAGCTTCTAAAATCCTTGGAGACAAACTGAATGAGATTTGGATTAAGATATCACATGTGGAGGGTGACCCAGAGGGAAGGCACTGTTGCTCTCTGTGTTACTACAGACACAGTTTATCTTTCACTGCCTTATGTATGTAAGAGTGTTAGCCTCAACCTTGTAGCAAATAACCATATAGCACTGTTATTACTAATAATCAATAACATATGTCTTAATGTTATATGGACTATGTATATCCAGATTTATACTTGTTCTCTTTGCCAAAAAGTCATTCACATACAAAGGAATATACACTATGTTACTTATTTTTGGCATCAGTTAAACCCCACAGAGGTCTAATTCCTTTATTAACAAACCCTTAAAAAACTTCCATAACAGAAATCTAAATTAACATATGGTGTAAAAAAGTACTGTCATGACCAATCACAGATATTTTTATTTAATCAAGTTTTATCATCACTTCAAAATCATGTTTATACTCATTTCTCATAGGACAAGTATGTAATAAAACAATCAAGTATGAGCAGTTGAAGAAGGTCTGCTGTCTCCGCTGTCTTTAAAGAGACAACACAGCATCTTTGGAAATAAAACTAAACCTACTTCAATAGAACATTGAGTTTAAAGCAAAGGTGGGATGAATGCAAAAAACAAAAACAAACAGTGATTCACTCTCCTTCATGAAAAACAAACATGATTAAACCTCTTCTTCATCCACTGCTGCTACTGCTGTATATGCCCTCTCTAAATACAGCCTGCTGCTTCTTTTGTCCTACATATTTGAGTATATGTGTATGTAGTGTATGTATGTGTGTGTCCCAGTTAGGAGGGTGATGCTTATGGCCAGACCAACAGGCCCAACCCAGTATTTAGACAGAAGAGAAATTCCTGTCTCTCAGCCTGTGATCTCTACATTTACTGCAGATACTTCAGTTGACCTCAAGGGAGACCCACAGTGATAAATGACAGGGCAGGCATGTTTTAGCATTACTATGTGTGACACACCCAGACAACATCAACAAAATGATGTTTAGTTTTACAAAAGAGGTGCGGACAGACAACAGGCACATTGTCAGTGTTATTTACTGTATGCATAAGTCCCTCTGCAGTCCAGTTAGTCTGACATTTAGTTCCTGCTGCAGAAGATTTCTTTCCTTTCCTGTTGTTGTTGATTATTCTTCTGAAGCCTTGCAAACTTACAAGGCTGCCCTCTGGCTTCACACTCCCCTGTTTGCTCTTCTGAGAGATTATTTTGGCTGTAGCCTGCAAAAGCACACAGTAGTGCTGACCCACACACTACTTCATGAATGTGTTGGTAACTGTGTTTTCAGAACTAATTGCAAATATTTATATTAATGATAAATTCACTCCATCTTTTTCTTTATGTTTTGTCTTTTTTTGCTAGCTCTCGTGTGTTCACTTGTGTTTACAGGTGGAGCTACAGGCCTGATTTAAAATCCCAAGCAACATGCACACACAAATGACAGTGAAACAAAACCCTCATGAATGTGTTCAGGCAGCCATGCAAACACACAACAAATGGTGAAATATGCCTTCTGATCAGTGAGAAGGCTGATGGTAAGCAAACAGGAAGATGCATCATAAAGATTTTTTGCATGTGCACTTTGGGTTTCACCATGTGTGGACAGTATACATCCTCCACATAATGATTTTTCATGTCCACCATCCTCTGTTTAGCCGTTTCATCTTAAATGTGCAATGTAGCAGCATGTATGTGCAGTATATGCAGAATATTTGATCTCAAACGTCCTCAGAGTTGCTTCCCGTTCAAGGCCATCCTTGCACTGTTTTTCACTGCCTCACTGACACAAATCACACTGTACTTTCCTTTATCTGGATGTTTCCACCCTCTATCAATGCCAACACTATGGAGACACAACAGGAGATGAAAAGACCTTCAAAAAGTTTTGCTGACATTCAAATAATGTCAAAGAAAAAAAATGCTTTCAGTCATAAGGTTTATTAGACATTTCACAGCTTAAAAGGTAAAGCGACAGCTCCAATTAGTTGAGATGATGCTTTATTTTAGCTGTAATTGCCAATTCATAAATCCATTAGGAGAGGGAAAAGATTTTCAGGTTCCTCTGTGAGAGTCGTCTTTTACCTTTTGCCTACCGGCCCAACAGGGCTACCTCAGACGCCATCGTGGCTGCCCTCCACTATTCCCTTTCTCACCTGGAAAATGGAGACTCCTACATCAGGATACTCTTCATTGGCTACAGCTCTGCCTTCAACACAGTTATCCTTTATGAACTCACCCACAAACTGTCCACACTGGGTCTGCACCCCACCCTCTGTGACTGGCTCCTGGACTTTCTGATTGGCAGGACCCCAGACTGTCAGGATTGGCAACAGGACTTCAGCTTTCTCTCTATACCGTTTGTTGTGATCTGAAGTACAGATGTCTGTCCAACTGCTTAAAGCTGGACACAGTTTTTATCACAAGCCTCAACACGGACAAGACGAAGGAGATGATAGTGGACATGAGGAAGGAGAGGAGAACTCATTGGCCACTGTTCATCCAGGGGCTCAAAGTGGAGAGGGTGAGCAGCTTCAAATACCTGGGTGTCCACATCAGTGAGGACCTCACCTGGAAACTTAACACCACACAGCTGGTCAAGAAGGCCCAACGGCAGCTGTACTTCCTGAGGAAGTTTGGCATGTCGCCTAGGATCCTTTGCAACTTCTACAGCTGCATCGGTGAGAACATCTTGACCAACTGCATCACTGTCTGGTACGGCAGCACTACTGCTATGGACCCCAAGCGCCTGCAGAGAGTGGTAAAGACTGCTGAGAAGATCACCAGGACTCCACTGCCCTCTCTGCAGAGCATTTACCACCGCAGGGTGCGTAGGAAAGCTGCCTCCATCCTCAAAGATCCCACCCACCCCCAGCATGGACTGTTCGCCTCCATACCCTCTGGTCGGAGGCTCAGAAGTGTGAAACACAGGACCACTAGACTGAAAAACTCTTTCTTTCCCTCTGCCATCAGACTCCTAAACAGCTGACTCAGGATCTACTTCATGTAATTCCACTGTTTACATACTCATTTTGCACATGTATAATTGCATACTCACTGCTGAGTATTTACACTTCACAGCTCCCACGTAGCATATATTATCTCTGCTGTATTTTTATTGTGCTTCTTTTACTTGCTGCTTTAAAGTGCCTTAGATTTGTGTTATTGCTCACCTACTTTATATTTTATTTGTATTTTGTGGCATTCATGTGGACGGCAAAGTAAGAATTTCATTGTACAGGGAAACACGTTTCCTAACTGTGCATATGACAAATAAACACTTTGACCCTTTGACAAGTCTCCTACTAAAGACACAGTGAGGCCATAAAAAAACTGCAGAAAGACTTCAGGAGACATGAGTGTGTGAGAAGAAGGCAGTATTCTGACACTAAAAGTTTGTGTTATACACTTGGAACTAATGATGTGTGAATTGTGTGTTAGTTTCAGTTTGTGTGTTGTGTAGAAGCATGACAAGTTTGTATCCACAGTGCACTGTATATTGAGTGTTCATAAAACTGTCAGGCGTTACTTTAAAATGAATCAGTTTGACTACAACCACCAAGCAAAAACAAGTTGTGTTGAAATGTACTTGGATTTTATTTACAGATGATCAAAATGTGAAGTAAATCTCTTGATTTGCAGAATCCAACCTGTACAGAAACATCCAAACTATTATTTGTGTCCTATTGGACAATGCATGAGCCTTAAAAAGTTTTATTCAAGAGAAAAATCTCAGTATAGAGCATGCAATGTGTTGTATACACTGGCAAAGTACTGTATACTGGATGACAGCTGGATGTGTGGTGATGTGACCTCATGGGGTCAACAACAGGCCAGAAACATCAGCCTTAAAATATTTGTGTGTGTGTGTGCATATATATGTCCTCTAATATTCAGGTCATACAGAACTTCCACTGACATTTACATCTTGTGTTCACTGTGTCCCGTATACAGACACCTACACACAAGTGCATATGACATTCCAACAGTAATATTGGAACATAAAGCAATCCTGCATCTGTGTGTGTCGGCTGACATGCACACATATAACACACTTATCAGCAGCTTTGTTGGCTTTTTTCCAGGTTATCCTTATTCTTGCAGAAAATCACAATTTCATGCATGTGCACCTACAGTATATGTTATGAATGGAATACAGGAGATCCCAAACCTGAATGACTCCTTTGTACATATATTCAGCCAGTTGAAGGGAAACTTGAGTCACTGTGTGTGCAGCAGTCAGCCTCTGTCTGCTCTGACTGGACTTTCTCAACTGTATCATGTCTCAGTTGAAAAGAAAGAAGAGGCTGTTTCATAATTATTTGATTTCAGCTGATCCAGATCCATTGTCTGGGTTGCAATGGAGGGAAGGGGCTGCACAGCTGGATCTGGATGTACACTTCTTACAATGTCAATTTCAGTTCCATTTGAATTATGTTGCACCTTAATGAGTATAAAACATAAAGAAATCTTTGTATTATTTTATATTGAATAGTATACTGTGACAGTATACAGTGTTACCTAAATTTCCCTCAGGATCAATAATCTATCTATCTGTCTGTCTGTCTGTCTGTCTGTCTATCTATCTAGTGTGATTAGCCTACATTGGACTGATCAATGAGTAAATGGATTTATGAAGCAGTTAATTATGTGTTCTGTTCTTTGTGTAATTAGACAAAAATAACACTAATTCAAAAATTATTTTGGTTCAGAAACAACACAGACATGACTTGGAAACTGCATAATGATGTTTAGAGTGTTTAGCCTCCCTGTTACCTCCCTTGGTAACAGAATCCTTACAGTTAATACTCCACTTGTTTCACTCCTTAATGAGGTCTCTGAGTTTGGCTCAGGCTTCATTCTGTTTTCATCAGTCTAGCTGCTGAGCCCAGTGTTTGTGCCTGGCAGGAGACATGGTTTGCATCACTTCTGTCATACTGCTCCCCAGTGGCATGAGATCTGGCTGTTCAACGTGTTCTTGAATAGCCCGTTGTTATGACATTGATCACTTTAAATTCCAAAACTCTGGAGTGTGTTATTTCCAAGGTTTGAGGAAAAGCATTACATGCCAAGAATTGGGAGCAGCCTACTTCCTGAATCCTGGAATCTAATATTTACCAAAAAATTGTATTCACATTAGATCCTAATACTCTAAAGTAGGATGATCCAGCATCTTGGAATCATTGAATATTAAAATAAATGTTAGATCTAATAATTCAGTACCAACAAACAATATAAACTTTAGGTCACATTGCTCAGGCATAGGGTTCTCCCTAGTCTTGAGACTGTTACATTAGGAGTTACAATTTAGATCCCATGGTTTGGAAAAGCCTTTGCCTGATTTTTGGACACAACAGTTACAAATAAATAATATGCACTTTAGATTCTAATACTCATTAGTCGGCTACTACTGAGGCTTGGACTCATTAAATGACACTGTATATGCTGGAACCCAAGACCTGAGAGTCTGCTACCTTTGGATCTCGGAAATATATGTTTACATTATCATTAATATTCACATTTGATCCCAAGACTTCTTTTGAGAACTAGAATGCATTTACTAAATGATATTCACTTTAGATCCAGTAGTTTGGAGAAGGCTACTGCAGAGCGTTTGAACCATTAGATCACAAGGTAATTGTTATATTCCAAAACTCAGCAGATGCCTACTTCAAATTTTTTGGATTTATTTACGAATAAATAATAAATAATAAAGGATCCTAAGACTTGGGAGAAGTTTGCTCCAGAGTCTTGAGCTCATTAGATCTGCCTCTTTTACACAATTGATCTCTGTCCCACAGCAATGAGATTCTGAAGATGCCCATCTCTTCCCTTGCATTTCCCTGTATGTCAGGCTTTTATTCTGAGCTTAACCCCTGTTGAAACATAATAAAGATGTTGCCTCAGCTTTGTTTTCCCACAGCTGTCCAAGGAAGCTCCTGGTATATCCACCAGCAGTGGTCTCAGGTCTGGAGCCTTATGCACATGAACCTACCATCAAATGTAAACATGAGTCACAAACATAACGGCCCTGCCTCAGCTCCCCTGCTGCAGTGTCTCATGTTCACACACTGCCATACAGCTTTCGCACAGCCACTGCTTCAAAGGTGTGAACCAGTCAAAGCCACAAAATGCTGCAGCAGAATTCCAATGTGAATTCCAGCACATGCAGCTCTGGCACCTGCTGTAGACATCAAACTAGGTTATACATTAACGTATGATCTTTTGTAGACAAAGAAAATTTAGAGTACAGCAAAATTCATTACAGCTTTAGATGGGTAGCCAGTTAGGATCCATCTTTTGACTGACAACTGCTCAAAGCTCAAAAACCCAAATAAATAATTGGATTCAGGGGGTGCACGCTGCATTCAAGTAGCCAGTATAATGTGGTTTTAACATAATGTTTGCTGTAGAATCCTTCTGTGATACATGTGTTGACATTACTTAAAAGCTACAGTTTCCAGACCAAAAATTTCATACAATTTGAACAGATCAAGAAAAAAACAACTAAATTACATCAATGAATGACATTAATTGTGAGTTAAACCTGACAGTATGTTCATGTGTGTCACATATTTTACAGCTGCAGACATTGAGTTTGTGTGACAAATATTGATATTGCTATACTGTGTAGAAAAAAGAAGGAGGGCAGAGACACAACAGACATATGAAAGACACTGGGGTTAGACATTTCATCAGGGTACACATTAGAGAAAACAGTCTTTTTCCAAAGTTCTGGAATCTGGATAAACAATGTTGCACAGCACGGGGGTGGCACTGAGGATCAGTGGTGTTTGTGTGCATTCCTTCTACACTGTTGTTGTCAGGGTGAGTATGTGAACTGGTGCTTGCATACACATTTTTTTGCCTTTAAGTGTGTGAGTCAGCTCAAGTGTTTGCGCTCCTCTTCCCAGTGGTCATAATAATGTTAATTTAAGTGGTTTGTTCATTTCTAGAGTATCAAATTAACATCTAAGAAATAAATAGAAATGACAAGTTTCAGCTTCAGTTTAGAATTTTTTGACACCCTCTCATGGACAAAAATGAAATGACAGAGTAAAACAAGGAGCGATTTAGATCCCAGGTTTTCCTGAACTGTAATTAAAATTTATATGTTTCCCTTCAGGTTGGTGGACGTTTCCCTTTTTAAGAAGGGGGACCGGAGG
>NW_018128010.1:0-6728 GCF_001952655.1 Monopterus albus
TGTTGACAAGGCACATAAAGAGCCAATGGCGACTGCATAAGTGGCTCCCTCCCATCCAATATACTTAAACGCCACTGGCAGAGGGCTGTTTTTGTCCAGCAAGTAGTAAGGCATCATCATAGTGAGGGCCGCCGACACGCCGAAGTACGCCACAAAACAGATGAGGAGCGAGGCCACAATCCCGATAGGAATGGCCCTCTGAGGATTCTTCACTTCTTCTCCTGGGGAGGAAATATAACTGGTGATGTCAGACGACAGGGCTCGTGTATGTTGATTAACAGTTTAATTTATTTCCTCTCACCTGTAGTGGCAATGCAGTCAAACCCTATAAAGGCATAAAAACAGGTGGCAGCACCTGAGAGGACCCCAGAAAAGCCAAAAGGAGTGAAGCCACCTTCACCAAGACTTTCTCTTGATGGTAACGAATCAGACATGCTGGAAGTAGAACAGAAGAAAAATAAATGTCCTCATTTAAGTCTGGTGTATCATTAGGCACAACATTGTGGAAACAAGCTCTTCATCACACCCACTTAAAGCTAGGGCTGCAGGTGGCATTGAGGATTTCTTCAGGGTTTACGTTCCAGTTTTTCAGGTTTCCTTTTACGAAGCCAGATATGATCACAAACAGTAGCACCAGTACATTGACGCAGGTGAATATTTTATTTACCAAAGCCGACTCCTTCACTCCAAAAGCAAGCAGTCCTGCAAGAAGTTTAAACAAGGCAACATTAAAGATGACATCCTACGGTGAAAAACACAAAAACAAAAAGCTTGAGATGTAAATCAACGTCTTCCTGACCCGTCAGTGTTATTATGACGAAGACAGCAAATATGTCTGGATATTCTGCCAGGACCCCGGGGGCGTTCATCGTCATGTATCGCCTGCAGAATCCCTCGATGTGCCTTCCAATCAGGTCATCAAATGTTGCACTCCATGCTCTAGCCACGCTTGAAATTCCTGTGTGGAGAAAAGCATTTATGTAAACTGAACAACAACTGGTGTTGCAGTTATTTAAAGTGTCTTACCCATGACATAAGAAAGGATGTGGGTCCAGCCTGTGATAAAGGCCCACAGCTCTCCGACCGTCACATAACTGTAGAGGTAAGCGGAGCCAGCTCTGGGGACACGAGCTCCGAACTCAGCGTAGCACAGGCCAGCCAGGACAGAAGCCAGGGCAGCGATGAGGAAGGAGAGAACGATGGCAGGGCCAGAGCTGTCTCGAGCTACGGCACCAGCAAGCACGTAGACACCAGCGCCCAGAGTACGGCCAACACCCAGGGCCACCACGTCAAACGTGTTGAGGCATCGAGGCAAGCGGGACTCCTCTGCATTACAGCCCACGACCTTCACCCGCAGGAGCTGCTTCCCGATGCCTTTTAATGTGGCCAGAGTCATCCTGGCTGGCACACTGCTCTGCAGTAGGCAAGTTACCTGCTGACATAACAGCACAGATCACTGAGATTACAATGCTTTAGTAAACAAAAGGAAAAAACAAAAAAAAAAACAAAGTGTTCCAGTCTTGTACGATACAGCTGTGTTCCAACTCTGACTACACATTCTAAGAAATAATAGCTTGGTTGATCATCAATAAATTAATGATTACCAAGTGCCAACTGACATTTCAAAGCCAATGCTTCCTCTTCACTGGTATTCACAGCGTAGACTCATCCACTTGAATGAGCATTTGGGTGGAGTATTATAGCACAAATGAAAGCGAGAACATTATTACCGGTGTATTTCGCATCATAATTGGGACTGACCCAGTACAATACACAACATCACCTGCAGTGTACTTGATCTGGTGTTGTTGAAATTCACACCCGTTGTCCTTGGACAACAACATAAGCCACAGATTACACAACAAGCTGTTTAAAAGTCTGACATACAGGGGCACTGTCTTTCTTCATAGCAACAGCAGCTTCTGCAAACATGACAGTACACAAATGTTAAAAGTGTGGGTACAACGGCCACATACATTGATCTCAGGAGAAAATATTAAGGACAGAGGTGATGATCTGCACATTGTGAAAATAGTCCCATCATTTTTTGCTCTTTAATTAAAAAAACAAACAAAAAAAACCAACCTGTGCATTGAAACAAAGATTTTAGTTTGATATATTTTGCAATAGTTTAAAAGTTTACCTACATGTGCAAGTGCAGTCCACTCTGATTCTGCTGGCTTTCATACCTTTTTAAACATACCTCTGACCAGGTTGTTTTTATGGGGAAAAAAGGTTTTTTTGATCAAGTGAAGATCATCAGTTTCAGAGTACATAGTGCTGAATTAGCATACTAATATAAGACAATCAATCTTAATAGTACAATTTATATTAAATACCATAGGTTACATTGTGGTATACTTGTAAATATGGTGCAGGGTCTAATTGTGGCAGTCCAAGATCCAATTTCAAAGCCCCTTCTAAAACGGCACAGCACAGACAGATCTACCTAACAATACACATAAGTACTCACTTTCACAACACTACACAAGACAGGATCTTGTTTCTTCACTGACAAACTGCTTCTTTCAGTTTATAAATCCACAGAAGAACTTTCTCCAGAGTGCAGGTGCCTTCTAATTTACAGGCAGCTTCAGGTGAACAGAGCTGAGAAAACCATTTACAAGTGCTGGATGAACATGTGAGACACACACACACACACACACACACACACCTCTGTGTACAAATCATTCGACTGTCCGGCCCACAAATAGACCAGTGACATTACATGTCCTTAGGACTCAGATGTTCAGAGCAGCTGTGTTTTGTTAGAATATTCATCCTAAGAACACAAGATTCAAGGACTAAATGAGCCGTAGTTGTACAGTGTAGATGACCACTGTGCAAGTTACAATAACCTGGACAGTTATCCTGACATTTCATTAGGCCAAAGGTCTGATTAGACCAATATGTGGAAGCCAAAACAGCCCTGGGGAGCGTCCACAATATGAAACCAGGAAAAAAAACAAAAGACAATCTGTAAACTAATGTGCACACTTCACATCAGTCAGAAACGTCTACAGAAGTAGGACACGGCAAAGTATGTCCTTTCCACGGTATGTCACATCCCAGCCAGTGGTTCTCACCACAGAAACATAGCATATACGTGATGAGATATGCACTGGCTGAGATAAAAATAGGGATGTGGGCAGGAAAGAACCCTGCCCCCTTCTCAGCCAATCACTGAACTCAACATCTGCTCAACACACAAGGATGTGTGGGTGGATTTAGAATAGCAGTCAAGTCATCTGCTTTTCACTGTTTGGCCGCAGGCAAAATACTGTCGCTGCCTGATTTATGTTACCAGTGACATTGTTTATATGCGTGAGAAGATCAGCACAGTCTCAATAACACCTCGATCATAAATAATAAAATAGAAAATAAATCTGAGCAAACTGGCTCAGATATTGGCAGTGTCTTGAGTTTTTTTTAGACACTAGAATATCACAACATTTTCTCATATTCTTTCAAAGTACATTCATATGAAAGATAGTGTTCCACTGTTAAATTAACCTGTAGCTGACATGCACTCAGTCAAGCACTAACACTGGACCTGTGCATCTGTGCTGGCTGAATTCAAATGATGCTGCAAATGTTTCATTCATTACATACGACAGACACCTGCAGAACCACCTGTGTTTGGGGAAACACAGGCTCTAAAGACTGGAGTAGGCATGAATTTGAGAAATGCTGCCAACTACCTTTAATTACTGTTTTCTCTATGTATTTAAAAGAATGAAGACAAACAATTCAGAAACCACTGAGTTTTCAATTGGCCCGGTATTTAGCAGTGCTACAAAAAGTCCACCTGCCTTTGGTGGTTCGATCCCCAGCTACACCGCAAAGTGCCATGTGAGGGCAATCGTGAAACAAGCCAAACAAACTTTCCTTTCCAAAGGTTTAGGTCAGAGACACCTGTAGGGCTGGGCTGACCCTATAAAGCTATGAATGCCAAAATTAAGCAACACTTATAATGGCTTCTACTATTTTATGCACTCACAGAAGTGGGTCGTGCAACACCCACATTAATGACCCAATTAGAACTGAAACAATGCACAAAGATAAATGTTTACAGAGACCTCAGTACTTCAGTTTCTTAGCACTTTAATGCCTGAATGTACTGTAATACTCTGCAAGGATATCTGAGCTTGTACACAGCCATGTCAAACATTTGTAACTGTGCATCACTACATGCACCATCTTGCATAAATCATCTATACTGCAGTGCCAGGACAGGCTACATTTTAGCACAAAATATGCATTTCAATCCTTATGATAAATGTTATTCAGTAGTTACACTGATCAGCAACAACATTAAAACCACTGGCAGTTGAACAGTGATGATCTCATTACAAGAGATGGGGTATATTAGGCAGCAAGTGAACAGTCAGTTCTTAAAGTTCATGCACTGGAAGCAGGAAAAATGGGCATGAATAAGGATCCAAGTGACTCTGACAAGGGCCAAATTGTGATGGCTGGACGACTGGGTAGGAGCATCTCCCGACCCAGTCGGGAGGTCTTGCAGAGTGTTCTCAGTCTGCAGTGGTCAGATCCTAACAAAAGTGGTTCAAGGAAGGCCAACCAGTGAACCGCAAAGAAGACCAGCCCATTTGGTCCAACATTTGGTCCAATTCCACAGAAAGACCCTGACCCTGAACTTAAACCACTTCAATCAATCTGAAATTTAATATTTACAGTTTGGGAACTTGCTTTTGTCCTTGTAAGGACACAGTCTCCACAATGAGACTATAAAAACAGATTTATGTCTCAACAACATGAGTGATGCCAGACTCCACCCCCAGTACTCCCAGTAATAGTATCATCCATAATGTAGATTGTGAAATGTTGACAACCAAGCTTAAAGCCAGGGGCACTGGAAAAGACAGTCCTCTTTGAACTCAGCTGACATAACCCTGCAGGCTCCATATTTAGTGTACTGTATCTTCATCGATTGTATTTAGAGTAAGTAAATATAAGGATTGTACAAAATATATTGTCTACACATCAACTTTTATGCCCAAACAACACACACGTTTAAGAATCTAAATAGTTAACATACACATGATTTGTCTCAGATACACATCTGTCCAGTGGCTGGCATTTACAGTATTGTTCAAAATAATAGCAGTACAATGTGACTAACCAGAATAATCCAGGTTTTTAGTATATTTTTTATTGCTACATGGCAAACAAGTTACCAGTAGGTGCAGTAGATTCTCAGAAAGCAAACAAGACCCAGCATTCATGATATGCACGCTCTTAAGGCTGTGAAATTGGGCAATTAGTTGAAAGGGGTGTGTTCAAAAAAATAGCAGTGTCTGCCGTTGACTGTACAAACACAAAACTATGTTGTACAAACGTTTTTGTTTCTAGGATTTAGCAATCCTGTGAATCACTAAACTAATATTTAGTTGTATGACCACAGTTTTTTATAACTGCTTCACATCTGTGTGGCATGGAGTCAACCAACTTGTGGCACCTTTCAGCTGTTATTCCACTCCATGATTCTTTAACAACATTCCACAATTCATTTACATTTCTTGGTTTTGCTTCAGAAACAGCATTTTTGATATCACCCCACAAGTTCTCGATTGGATTAAGGTCCGGGGATTGGGCTGGCCACTCCATAACATTAATTTTGTTGGTTTGGAACCAACACTTTGCTCGTTTACTAGTGTGTTTGGGGTCATTGTCTTGTTGAAACAACCATTTCAAGGGCATGTCCTCTTCAGCATAAGGCAACATGACCTCTTCAAGTATTTTGACATATGCAAACTGATCCATGATCCCTGGTATGCGATAAATAGGCCCAACACCATAGTAGGAGAAACATGCCCATATCATGATGCTTGCACCACCATGCTTCACTGTCTTCACTGTGTACTGTGGCTTGAATTCAGAGTTTGGGGGTCGTCTCACAAACTGTCTGTGGCCCTTGGACCCAAAAAGAACAATTTTACTCTCATCAGTCCACAAAATGTTCCTCCATTTCTCTTTAGGCCAGTTGATGTGTTCTTTGGCAAATTGTAACCTCTTCTGCACATGCCTTTTTTTTAACAGAGGGACTTTGCGGGGGATTCTTGAAAATAGATTAGCTTCACACAGACGTCTTCTAACTGTCACAGTACTTACAGGTAACTCCAGACTGTCTTTGATCATCCTGGAGCTGATCATTGGCTGGGCCTTTGCCATTCTGGTTATTCTTCGATCCATTTTGATGGTTGTCTTCCGTTTTCTTCCACGTCTCTCTGGTTTTGCTCTCCATTTTAAGGCATTGGAGATCATTTTAGCTGAACAGCCTATAATTTTTTGCACCTCTTTATAGGTTTTCCCCTCTCCAATCAACTTTTTAATCAAAGTACGCTGTTCTTCTGAACAATGTCTTGAACGACCCATTTTCCTCAGGCTTTCAAATGCATGTTCAACAAGTGCTGGCTTCATCCTTAAATAGGGGCCACCTGATTCACACCTGTTATTTCACAAAATTGATGACCTCACTGATTGAATGCCACACTGCTATTTTTTTAACACACCCCTTTCAACTAATTGCCCAATTGCACAGCCTTAAGAGCGTGCATATCATGAATGCTGGGTCTTGTTTGCTTTCTGAGAATCTACTGCACCTACTGGTAACTTGTTTGCCATGTAGCAATAAAAAATATACTAAAAACCTGGATTATTCTGGTTAGTCACATTGTACTGCTATTATTTTGAACAATACTGTAACT
>NW_018128010.1:8073-49958 GCF_001952655.1 Monopterus albus
AGCTTACCCTGTCATTTCTTCATTTTAAATGTAGCTCCATATCAGTATGCATATGTTGACATCTTTTCCTGCTGTTCATCCTTAATTTATTGTTTTATTAAAGAAAAACATTCATATCAACACAGGATGATTATGGATTGCTTGTGAAGTAGCAAAAGCCTCAGTAGGGGAAACAAAGCTGTTACACTAGAGTTTCCTGCTGTGGCTGTAGAGCGGTACCATGTGGTGATCCTCTTATTCCAGCCAAAGTCTCCTATAGGCTCAAAATCTACACCCGGATTTAGGATTATCGGCATAAGGGGATCCAATGGTCTGCACAGACTGCTTAGCATACAAAAACTAAGTCATACCAGTGGCTAAACTCCATCCTGGGATGGAGAGATTCCTTCCAACCAGATCAGTCTTTTCTTAGGCCCTGCTGAAAGTAGCAGCAGAGGTTGATGAGCTCACTTGGGTGTTTAGGCTGCTTCACATTTCCCCTTTTTGCTTCAACTACAACTACTACAGGTATCAACGCTCACCAAGACATTATTGATAAGAGAGTTGCTGTATCTGACATTTCTAGATTTATGGTTGACTGCCCTACGCTGTGGGCCATTTGTTGATTGCCTGGATAAGTGGGACTGAGTACTCTAGGGTGATTTTGAAGTAATGCAATTCCTGTGGGAGAAGAAAGTACTTCATAAGAAATACTTACCAGATATCACAGCATTTTTCTCTTTTTTGGGTATGGTGTCTATACATTTCTGGTGGATTGTTTCCCACTTCATGACCACTTTCATGGAATCTGCAGGCCAAAGTTTCCTAGGTCTGGTCCTCAGGAACTTCAGTACTAATGGTTTTCATTCAAGCTGTTTAATGAGGACTGAAGAGACAAGTGATATCGGGAGAATGCAATTGATAACCTTGTACAACAGAAAACAAATGGCACTGGTCCAAAGATATGCACGGGAAACAGTCACAGCCTGTTCTGCATAAAGATGATAAAATGAGTATAATGACAAAACCAAATAACAGCACACACACACACTGCACTCTGCCTGGCAACATTCCCACCACACATGCTGATCTTCCCTTGTCCCTCGGCGGTACCTGAGCACTCCACTAAAGCTGTCTGATTAAGGCACCAATAACCTTTACAGTCACATCAGTCACATTAAAATAAATATTGGAATCAGTCAGGAGGTTAAGGATCATTCATTCTCAAGCTCTCGATGCTGACATTTAAGGAATACTCCTACATTTCTGAGAAATGTGCTTGTTTGCCGTCGTACCTAGAGTTGGATGAAGGGGGTTTGTCGGAGGTATCATCTGTTAAAGGGAGTTTTTTCCTCCCCATTGTTGCCAAGGGGGATTTGTTGGGTTTTCCCTTTAATGCTCTAAGGTCCAGACCTTAGGTGCCCTCAGATGATTGTTGCTGTGAATTGGTGCTAAACAATGAAACTGAATAGAATTGAGCTGAATGTTAGTATTACAAACACAGTGGCTTCTGTCAAGAGAAAAATGATGAGCAACAGCAACTGCAGAAGTAGCCCCAGTTTGTGCCTTTCATGTAATAGAGTACCATTACTTTTGAATCACAGAGCGAAGCATACGTTTTCTCAAAAATAAATAAATGTCCAGTGATAACCAAATTAACATAACCCTCAAAGACTTGTTTAACCATCTGGATTTAAAATCATTTGCACAATAATGAACATGTTTGACCCATTTCCCATGTAACTGCACTGTTTCCTAAACCAAACAAAGATGGAAATGACATAGGTCTGTGTTCAGTTTGTTTAATGTGAAACTAAATAAGAAGTTGCCTACATTGCATTATTTTAATATAAAAAAACATGTTGGTATTTTTACACTATACAAAAGAAGAAAGGAGATATGTCATTTTTAGCTTCCCAGACAGGAAATTCAATGAGAACTTGAAATGGGTATATTTTTTAATCCTGTAGTGGATGGATTCTTTTTTTCTTTTATCCATATGAGTAGTAGAGTCTTTGAGAATTCTATTAATACCTTCAGAATGATGGTATGTGTTATTTAACAACCTTCTGGCTTTTCAAGTTTTTTTGTGTGTATAAAAAGGATGCTTAGCTCTGTGAATGGGAAGGCAGTACACACACACACACACACACACACACACACACGACACAAAAATGAGGCTACTCTAAAACGATCTTACGTCCATCTTGTATCCTCTGGTGCTCCAGGTTTATTGGTTGTAATGTACTGTAGGTTCATGTATTGACAGAGCTTTTGCAGCCCATACCTGTTAATCTTTTATTAAGTATTTTTGTTACCCCTTTGCAAGTTCCTAACATGACACTAAAATTCTGAAAGCTGTAGTTATGGAAGACAGTGTCTCACCATCCTTGAAAAACACAGCTAAATCGTCTAAGACCAGGGTCCATGCTGTGCCCCAAACCACAGGCTTTCTCTCTTCAAAAACGATAATGAAGATTGCAGTACATGTTCTTCTCCTGACACCATGTATTCAGAAAAGAACAAACAGTTCTTACGCCGTAAGCCAAACTTTACTATTCAGCATGTAAATGTACAAAAAATTTGTAATGAGAAAAGGAAAACTACCTCTCAAATAATTATTGGTACAAACGGTGCATTGCAGCCATGTAAACGCAGGAAATTAAAGAAACTTTAACTCATTTATGCTCGTGTTGAATAAAACCTGATGAACAGAGGTTTGATAGAATTATTAAAATTCTCTCAAGGATGTTGTTTAAGCAAGGTTTTTGGGTACCGGTTTGCACTGGGTTTCCCTGCAGTTTGAACTCTCTAATATGATGCAAATAAAGGGAAAACATCAGATGCATTACTCAGTTTCTCAGTTTAAAACCCCTGACATCATGGTATTCAATTACATACATCATTCAAATTATACAAGACTTTGAATGACAGCACTAAAGAGCCCCAAAATGATTCATTAAGTTGTTTTCCTACTGTGCCACAAGATCAAATGACATACGCCCTAACAAACACCTCACTAATTAATGTAAATAGCTTTACATGACTAATTTCTAAGGTGCTTATCTTGGTCTAAATAAGTATTTTTCAGGAAAGCTCAAATAACAGAATAGAAAATTATCGCAGGCATTCAACTGTGCTGTAGCAGTGTGCACGGTGAAATCCCTTCTCGACTTGTAGAGTCTCATACTGTATGTTAGATTGAAAACATCCTCTTCTTCAGGCTCTCCTCTCTAGGCCTTTACTGTAGTGTATAACCTTGTTAACTCACACAGAAATATAAAAGACAAACTGCTACAACACAGAATACACTCGGGGTTACTTATGAAATCCCCCAATGTGTGGTGCAGCATATACATATGTCCTGCATATTTCATGGTAGTCATGTCGACAGGGGTTGCACTCGCCGACATGAACTCCTACTCAGACATCTAACACTAAAGCTTTCTGTGACTGTTTCAGACAGGTGTTGATCTAACTCAGGTAATTTCTTAGGCCATTGTTTGTGCACTGTGTGAACAAATCTGCATGGTAATTGGCTTGGACTGTATTCTATTGTACAAGTCATCCCCCGTGGCATCACATGACTTACTCATACAATAACTGAGAGCCATTTGTGGGAAAGGCCAGACGGTTTTTGGGGGTTTGGGGAATTATTTATTTTGGGCTTTTTCCTTTATTAGATACCCAACAGTGAAGAGACTGAAATTGTGCATGAGACATATCATGCACTTTCAAAGCTTCAAACCAACTGCGCTGCCCAGACAACCAGGAGCTAGGTGTGTACATTACATGTGTAGGGTGGGAACCACTTCTGAACACCCTGCCATGTAGTCTCAAAGTGAACCACATGACTGAATCAGCACCTCTGTAAAACTGCCTGGACATAAGCGACACTGTTACTCTCCCAAACTGTTTTTTATAGTGCAGCTGCTATTAAGAAGCTGCTTGTGTCCTGGGCTTTAGCTCAGTGGGTTAAGACAATGCCTATAAGAGGGTGCCTGTTTCAGTGCCAGTGCACAAAGACACATAATCTGGTATAAGTAGCACAAAGCATGGATGCCTAGGAAATGGAAAGTTAAGTATTATGGTCTCACGAGGCGTCTTTCATCCTCCTTACATCATGTTATGGGAATCACTCAGGCAATCGCTCTGTATAGTCCTGTAAAAACATTTCACAGCTCCCCTGGTCACCATATGGTAACTGAAGTGTTCTGGCGTGTAGAGCAAAGTAGATAAGTTCCTTTGTCATCCCAAAGATTTGGTGGCTTTCCTTATGAAGTCTAGCTCAGAATCATACGGTACTACACAGAGATTATAGGATTCTTAAACAACAGCATTTCAGGGTTTAAAACTGGCCTAAAGCCAAAAGTGAAGTTCATTTGATACGTTGTGTTATGTTATTCAGTATGTTTCTTACTAATAACTAGTGAAGTATCAATACTTAAAATGTGTACACTAAAGTCAAAATTAAACAGTAATGCTGTTTTATACATGGCTGACCATTTTTTCTACACTTAGCTATGAGAAACTTTTGTTTAATAAGAATAAACCTTAATAAAACAGTCATCAAAAATGTTTTCTAGACTTAGAAACATTAACAAAACATATGAATACAGTTTTATTCAATAACTAGTTTTGGACATTATTCTAATTATTAAGAATTAAGATAATTAACGCCCCTTATGGGTTCAATTGCTATTTGTGCACCATTTCTTGTAAAACGCATTGAACATTTGGTCAAATGGCATCTCTCATAACAGTTACTTAGAAAACAGATGCATGTGAGGCTACAATGAAAACTGAAAATGATCGTACTCTGAGAAATCTGTTCTTATTGGCTGCAAGCAGCCTACTACATCGGGTTGGACTCTGGTGAATGAAACTGACAGGCACCAAGTGATACAGTAAATATACAGTAAAGACCAAAAAAAAAGAAGAGTTTCTGTACCAAGTACTTGTTGAGAACATACCCTCCTAATAAACTCTGCTTGCTGCTGAAGCCACTACATACTGACATACAGTAATTAGTAGTCAGGCTGCATATTCAGTTCACCCACGTTTTCCTTGTGGCTTGACAGACACTGATTTATTATCATTAGTGATAATGAAAGAAATATGCTGCAAAAGTTACTGCGTATCAGACATCAATTTTACTTTTGAGAACAAATGCAGACAATTCATTTCGGCGGTGGTAAAACGACAATGACACTGGGTCGGACGAGGGATGATTAAACACTCCGCTTCTTTCTCACAACCTTGTTGCTTGAAATTTATGCAAAGTGATCCTCTCTGTGCTTTTTGAGAGGTGGAGAAAGTCATTTTTGAATGCTTTGGTGTTGCACAAAAAGAAATGACACGTTCACGCTACTTTTGGCTAAATGCAGAAGGATGGTCCTGAATATGAATGTGTTTACTTCAGCTGCAGGGGAGGCACATCAAAACCTGCCATATGCTACAATACACGGCTTAAATGACGGAGAATCTGAACTAATGCAGTAGGTGTGGATCACAGAATAACAGCATCCATGGCAGTACATCAAGGCATTAGCTTTTATCAGGGATGTCCAAAATCGGCTCTTGTTTTACTTAACACAATATTGCTTTGATAAAACGTGTGGTGAACACTGAAAACTGTCCAACAGACATCCATTCATATGGCAACAAGAGACTTTTAGAAGAAAGGAGGAAACCAAGAGAACATAAAGGCTGGAAACAGATAAATCATCACAGTCATTTCGAAAACATAACCTCAAAAGATGAAACCTGTCATATAAAAGACCATTATTCTGAAAAACCGTCACCTACCGCCAGTGATGTTCCTTGGTATGTACATATTTTGGTCAGTCACTAAACCTTCTCACGTAACAGCTATGGGAGCACAGGGTGAGCAGCTGCTCTTTGAGATGTTCAGACATCGAGTGTGTTGCGACACAAAAGTCACAGAGCCAATTTGAAAATGCACATGACATTTTGTGTGTGAATTTGGGCTGTTTGTGTTTTTCTGGAATATCCCCAGGAGAACGTGTATCTAACCAACATGGCGCACACATTGTAAATCACAGTGTCTTATAGTCAGATGTAAGCCACATCTGTAAAATGTCTTTTCCCACATAAAACAATGTGCTGATTATCACTGTCAATTTAATTTAGTAGAACAGTTTTAGCAGTTTGAAAACTTTAGTGAAATTCATGACAAAAATGTAATAAACTACAGGAGACACCTACGCAATAAAAAAGTGGACAAACTGTTATTCAGATAAAATGTTACTTGTGTATTATGCAACACACTGAACAATCCAAATTAGGTGATTTTATCACTTTGCCTTAGCTGCAAATTACTGGCTTAATAACTGGGCCATAAATAACCATGTAAATGCTCCCGGCAGCTGCATAAATTCAAACATTACAACACAACTTAGATAGCCATTAAAAGTATAATAACTCACAGCAGCTTATTACTTTGTGCAAATTACAATATTTTTATATGTAAATTTTCCCACAGTGCAAATTAACAAAGATGGATTATCAGTGATTAAATACCTGGCCGTTCTGATCTTCAAGTACTGCTAATTCTGTCTCTGTGCCTATGACACTATTATATTATTTGTATTGAAATGCAAAATCATTAAACAACCACTATCAACAAACACAATCTAAATAAAATATTCTTATTTCTCTGATCTATTGAGTTTGAGTAAATGAATGCTTGCTGAATTGCGTCCCTCTGCCACAGTCGTGCGTTTCAAATGACATGCCAGATTCAACAGAGCCTATAAATGGCTGCTGGCTAGCGGTCTATGGACTCGGCAGGGTTTTGAGTTTTAGCATCTAGCTGCTGGTTATGTTGGACGCTTCCCAAATGGACCAATCTCTAGTAAATGGGGTTGCACAGCATCTAAGGCTGCAGATGGTGTTTGAAAGCACAGAAGCTCACAATGCTTTTTTTTTCTATTTAGACAAAGACAAACACAAAAAGTGGGTTCGGATGGTGTGCAAGGTTGCCACTTTAAGATGAAGGTGATTGTTAACACTCAGTTTGAGGTTGGAATCCATTTTCGATCCTGGTCTCGGTGGAGACAATCATCCTCTAATAACAGTAATCTATCTCCTCGTTGGCCAGGACAATAGCTGTTCTGCAGGGGATGTAGACCTGAGATAGAGAAAGAAAAGAGAGACAGAGGGAGGAAAGAAAGCAAGGAGAAAAGTGAGATGACAATTGAAGATTAATGATGTTAACGAGATAACCGATTTTGGAGATTACTGAATCTTCAGTTTTATTCTTTTGAGAAACCGAGGCACTTGCTGCCTTGATAATCAGGCGTGATTGCTCCTCACAATCAAGGTCGACATGGCGACTAAACAAGGAGTAGAAGGAGCAAAAAGACGGCGAAGAAGAGGATGGGAGGTGTATTTAGCAGGATATTCAGATATGAGCTGAAAAATTAAGTCATCAGACGAGACAGTGCACAAACACCACAGCCTTTGATCAAAGAGGACTGTCAAGGTTAGAAAGGTACTGTGCACATAATCAAAGCATGACAGAACTGCAGCTACAGTATGGCCTCTGGGTGGCACTGGAGTCAACAGATCTACTGTGCTGAGAGGAGCCATAGCTTCTTCAACCTGTGCCTGTGAACCAGTTCATTTTAAGCTTTGAGCTGTGGAGAATACGTAATCCTGGTATCGTCGGTGCTGCAAATTTCTGGCCTATAACATTACATTTAAAGTTTGTGCACACAATTGACCAATCCCCAAATGAGCAATCCTGCCTTAAGCAGAAAAGAAAAAAAAAATCCCAATTTTCAATTCTAAACTCTCTGTTCAATGCGATAACTGTGCATTTCATCATCTCTCAATATTGGCTGTGCACCAACAGTAAATTTGGGATTCTGTGAAGATGCAATCTGCCAGTGGGCAAAGACTCGAGCTAAAAGAATCCCCAGAGTTTCACTGGACTGAAGAAAAAAACATGTCAGCAAAAAAATAAGCACACCACATGAAGGAACATAGTCTGGAAATGTCAGATTCCTTATATACACTCTATAAAGTACAGTACAAAGAAGTCTCAGTGAGGGCTTTAGTTTGGAGCGGTGTAGCTAATAAAGTCTTTGATCAATCCTTTTGATATTCACAGTGTCGTTTGGAGGCAAAGAGCCACCGTGTAGCATTAGTCATCTCAGATTTATGCCAAAGGAAAAGCCAAGCAGACATAAATGATGCTATATTTCCCAACAGAAAACGGAAAAAGAGAGCAGAGCTGTAAACAATTCAATCACCCCCCTGAACTCTTCAAGCCGCCCCTCAGCATCAGTGGATCTGAGCTCGGTGTGGATGTTTCTTTGGCAACAGTTCGTCACAGAGGGAGTCAAGCAGCCTGGTGCTGAAACACTACACAGACATTGGTGACTAATTAAACAGTCACAGTGGGAGAGTCTCCATGCAGAAGCACTGCCGAGAGAAGGAAAGGCAGAATGAATCGGTGCACCTGCTTAGATAAAAGCTACCACTGCGCCTAACCTGGGATATGTCAACAGTTGTTATTTCTACCAGACAGATAGCAATAGTGACAAATTCTAAATCAATCTGTGAACAAAGAGCAGCAGATAGTCCCGAGTGCTGGCACAGCAATTACTGGAAGACATTCCAATTAACATACCGTATTACTCCTCAGGTGTCATAAATTTGTTATAGTACATAGGCTACATACAAAAAGTGACCTATCACCCACAGACTAGACACAGTAATTAGGAATAAAACACTTCTTATGTTATATTGTCAGCAAACACAGGGGTCATCTTCACAAAACAACGCACAAGAACACACCAGTGCCGAGGTGTAAGACTATTGTTTACAGTTCATCTGATCACGCAACAAAACATACAATAAATGTAGGTACACAAGCCTGGCGCATCATCGGTGTAAGGGTTAAAGGGCTACCAGCAGAAAATAATCCAAGGAGAACATTTGCTCTGCTTTTTAACACAATTTAAGAAGTAGAAAGTGTTACATCGTTAAAAAAATGACGTGATATAACCTATGTTATGATCTAATTTAGCTCACAAACCCAATCACACAATATTAATGTGCATTTCTCGGCCATAATATCAGACATACTTCTCACGGGTGTAGCACAAGTTCTACTGCCATGTTTTCTGAAGCAACCCTGGTCCTCAGCATCTGACTGGATTTGTCTGAATGTTTCCACAAAGCCTCTGCTGCTTTCTGATGAGTCATTTGCTGTAGGTGTTTACCACTTCACTGGCAGACATTCATAAGCCACATTTCACATTTAAGGAACAGTATTTACTACCGGCAGTCAGATCCAAAAGCAGTTACAGTACAACAGAGCCTTTGCAAATCTGACAATTTGTTTAAAATAGTAGAGCTGCAAAACAAAATGAGATGAGGAGAAAGCAAAGCAGTTCGTTTGTGAAATGCATGTGCTGTATTAATGGAAAGTTAGCCAGGGGTGTTTGTCCTCTTTTTGACTTCTTTTGTTTCATGAGTGTTCCTTGTATCGCCTCGTTACGTACTCAGATGTGAGAATTCGGATTTTCTACTCCCTTCAAAAGTAGAGTCCAGCCTTCGGGCTAATACTCAATCTGATCAATGTTCAAACACACTGATAAAGGATTCATGAGGTGCTCCACAGGAATATATATCCACTAAGTTTCTGTCTCCTGACCCCAGCTACCGGCAAGAACACTGCCTGTCTGTCTGTCTGTGCACTTCTGCTCTCCAGACAGGTTTCTGTTTGTCTCAAGGATCAACTCTCTGTACATGCATGTTGTACTTTAGGCAAAGAGCATAAATCTGAATGGTTAACACAGATTAGCACTTGATTGATTTAGTTATGATCAGCTTCATCACAGAGCTTACCTGACTAATAATAATAAAAACCTCTCATAGAAAAGCAAAAACCTACAGTAAAATAAGACCACAATGCAACAGTGTTTCAGTCTTCAAAATTATATTATGAATAATTAAAAAAAACAACTTTTAAATGTGGTTTATATTGTGTATAAATAAATTACAAAAAGATCTGAAGCTGATGTGATCTGTCACACAGACAGTGAAGATACATATGAACTCATACTCACAATTACAAATTAATTAAAGCTCTAACCTGTTTACAGCACATAGGTTTCATACTGTATACACAGCATTTAGTAATACTGTATATTGGTATATGTTTGCAAAGTGTGAAGCAGGGCTTTTTTTGTGCCGTCACAGTTTCATTCTGCTCACACTTCAACATCAGACCTTAGATCACTCTGATGGAAATGTACAGCTTTTGATCATTTGCCACCAGGCTGCTATGTTTCCCTCACTTTCTTTTTCTTCCTCACTTCAGCATAATTTCTTTTTTGAAACTGTCACAGGAGAGCACCTCATGCAATGTTTACCAAAAGGTTTTCAAGCAGCGTTACTTAGCATTATGCCTTTGACATTATTACACTTCAACAAAACTGTAAATGTGACAAATACCAGAAGAGGTTAAGCTAAAATACAGTTTCTCGCTTGGGGAATTTTAGTCCTCAGCTATTTTAGTTTTTGTCTCACTAAATGAATACATTTTTATCATTCAATAGCAGCAGTCCTGGTTCTTGATGTGCGAGACTCTCATCAAAAGCCTGCTGAGTATATCAAGCTATCAGTTCACTCAGATGAAGGCTTAGCTCCAACGTTTTTTATTTGCATAAAGAGAGTGCTTTTTCAAAAAAGAAACTTTTCATCTTTGTTCAGCTTCATGGCAAACTGTTCAACCGTTCAATCTATTCATATTGAAAATGAAAAGAGTCAGTGCTCATTCTTTATTACCAAGAAACCCCACATTTTTAGACAATACTGTTACCATTATAAACATGTTACATCGAACACCTAAAGCACTTTAAAAAGCCGGACGTTGTTGCTTTTTTAAAAACAGTAATAATTATGTGGCTTCAAATCAAACTTATTTTATATAAGAGCATTATATTAGGTAATTGTGCTTGGGATACTGTATTATTTATTAGGGACTAGAGCCAGTTTTGTACTTGCTGTTAGAATATTAACTGTCCTTTCCCACTCTGCTTAGTCCCAGCTGATATTAGATCAATTAAAACTAATCATTCACATGCATCTTATCAATTAGTAAGAAAGAATAAATCCAGATGTTTTATTTTAGGCATAGATGGTACTTAAAACATAGCAGCCATAAAGGATTTACAACTGGCAGCTATTAATAAATGATTTACTCTTTTACACACCAGTTACCGTATAATCAGTGAATAAGAACATCTTCTGATTGCTAGGTTGTTGCTGGTGTTTGTGCCACTCCAGCCCGTCACATGGCGTGTTTAGCTCTTTGATTCATCGGGAAGATGAACATCTGACCTTTTGAAAAAGAGCTGCAAAGCGAGTAGATGAAAATAAATTTAACAACTGATTAACATTTACACCTACAGACTCGCTGGCTTATTAGGAAGTTGGTCCCATTAACCTTTATTAATGAAGAGAACTGAAAACAACATCAAAAGAAACTTTTTTCACAACCTGTGTCTGTTTTGGTTTTATTTTATTTTTGTGGGAGCATTTTTGTTTTTATTGATTTTTTTTTTTTTAATAATGGAGAAAAAGGTGCGACTGAATGAGCTACAGAGAGGTTTGTAAACAGTGCGTTGCAGTCACACAGTGCTCACCACAGTCTACTGAGTCACCGGGACGCTCTCGACTCTGCTGGCTTCGTCCAATTATGTGCATTCTCAACCTGAGGAGCGATGCATTCTTGGAGGATATGAAGGTTTATTATCGCTCAATAACGAGGAAGCTGGAGAAATGACGGACACATTAAAAAGACAAGGGAGAAAAAGTCTGCACCAACTTGGAAAGCAACAGTTGTTAAATAAAACACAGATGGTGTGGGCACCTTTCACAGCCCCCGCAGAGGCTCTCGTATGATTATTCTTGTCAGAACCAGGTAGGAGTGAAGAGGAGGAAAGGCAGCATGTTTATGCAAGACTACAGTCTGACTGTGCAATCTCTATGAGGAAGGCTGTGAAGGAGATACAGTAAGTGAAGATGAGTGAGTGCCCACTCTGCCTCCTCCCTCCCTCCCCGTCGGCTCCATTCCTCCTACTTCCGTTCATTCGCCATTAATCTATGATGGTGCCAACATTAGCAGATGACTTGTTAACTAAACTTCACATTTTGGCCAAGAGGGACGTGAGTGAAGCAGAGGTGTTTGAATTAATAAGAGCTGAAAAAAAAAAAGATTTGAGAGAATGTAGAATTTGAGTCCTTAACTGATGAAACCTATGCTAATATGAAGGAGCATCAGTGTCTGCATGAAAGAGGAAGAGGCTTTTTAACCTGGAATGACAGAATCTTCAATAATGCTGAACTGATGCCCATAATACAGTAGCAGTGTGAGTTACACCAAACACATTTTTGATGCATTCAAGTGCTCTGTACAACTCTTAATATAAAGTAATATCATCTCTCTACAACTACAACACTTTCAGTACTGATCTGAGGAGGGTCACATTGAGTTCAGATAAACAAACACCTCATCGGGTGCTCTCTCAACTCTGGTCCCAACAGCTTAAGAATACTGCCTCCAGACATTTATTATTTTACTAAACAAACCGAAAAACCACAGGAGAAGATGACTGTGCGGACCACTTCACAGACATCGCTGTCCTCACACATTAATTTGATTCATTAACATAAGATCTAACATGCAATCAGCCGAGTTACGGTTGGAGCGTTTGGGTATCTGATCCCAACTAATTCTTCCCTGACCTTATTCGTAAAGATCTTACTGCCTTTCAGCATTTTAATCAAGCAAAAAAATTACATCAGCAAGAAAAAAAAAAAAAAAAAAAACATGTGGCAAACATGTGGAAGGTCCTCAAGCACTGTGCTGAAAATGCACAGTAGTGTTTCGTACTGTATTTCAAGGATCGACCTATTTCAAGTTATTAGCCTTAAGCGGTCTCCATGATGGAAGCCCAGTAGCTCGTCCTCACAGATATTTTTCTCTCCTTTTGACGATGTGTAAGCTTAAGAGCCTTGCACATAGAAAAGTAAATTCTAAAACCATGAATAATGCACATCATTGCCAGAAAATCTGAAAGACTTGTAGATATCAGACTCATGATGCTCAGTGACTCCAGGATAACTGCCAACATGAGCAGAGTAAAATGCATAAATGACAAATGAGATAGATATACACAAAGTCTAATGTTGTTGAGAAGCTGAAAACAATGGATACCATCCCTAGGCCTTTTTATAAAGCAACCGTATTTCATCATTTTCTGGATTCTGCATGAAAAGCTAATCATATTAATGAAGAGGATACTAAATAATAGAGCAGCAGTCAAGCGGAGAGGCCCAGACCAGAGCGAAGGTGGCTTCTGGCCAGAACAGGGAGCCCTCCTTCGTGACAACATGCTTAAACCTCATTAGTATGGCTTTATAAGATTCTCTCACTACAAACTCCAGTTCAAGCTAATTAAGCGGACTTGTGAAATCAAACAGGACAGATCATTAATATGCTGACAGCTATTTCATCACAATTTGTAATAAGTCAATTTGAAAACAACAAAGAGAAATAAAAAATGTTTGTCCAAAGTTTTAATCTTTCATGTCATTAATTATTTTTTATTTTCTGAGATGTTTCTGGACCCGTCTCATCACCACACACACACACACACACACACACAACTCCTTTGGGTGAGGAGCTCTTCCGTTACATGCACTGCATTGTGGGACAACAGTCCATCAACAGTGCTCTCAAAAATACATACTGGCATTTTTTGAGTGCACTTAATTTTGCCACTTTTTTCAAGTGTGAATGTACACCACCCACTAAACCGTGTTAGAATTAGTGTGCTAAGTGGCAACCAGTGCTAACTGGTTTAGTGACTAGACTCACCTACAGCAGCCCTGAACTTATAATTGGAGCATACTCATTCAATAATAGATGAGCTCTGATGAGTCAAAAAGTGTGATGGTGAAAATATTTACCTGCATGGAGTTGGAGCGACCCTGGAAGGGCTGGGGCTCAGTGAAGAACTCTGTGTTGTGGTCCAGCCGTCCATGACCTCCATACTGAACCATATCTGAATCCAGCTTGATTTTGTGTCTGACAGAAATAGAGGTTAAGGCACAATAGCAGTGGGAAACTAAAAGATCTAAGCACAAGAGTGTTTTATCACCAGTGCTTCTGGTGTGCAGACTTGATTCAGCAGTACTCAGCTGGTTTATACTCACTGAAACCCTCACATTCATCAACATTCATCTCCTCTTTGCAGCACCGTGAAGCAGCAGCACAGAGCTCTAAACAGACAAAGCGAAGGCTGCCTGAAATTAATATAAACACAAAAGTGATTCAGCCGTGGCACAATCATGCAGTCTGTCTACTTTATCTAATTCCCTGCATAAATAATGAATTTGATCAAAAAAAGTAAACCAAATGAGTGACAACAGACATACATAAATAGTATCTATAAATATATCCACTCCTCCTCTAGGACTCACGTTTTATTGTTTTACATCTTTGAATCAGACAAAGATCAAGAGAAGAGACTCTTATGTCAGTGTCAGTGAGAGCAAAACAGTACAAATTAAGCACAAGATAACACATCAAGGGATTCATCCCTGAAACCTGCGAGCATGTACTGGTACTGGATTAATAAAAACTATATCATCTTCCACGTATGGACACTGAAATCTGTCCTATTTTCCTATGTTTTACAATGTAATGTGCTGTATATTGTTAATGCAAATGCTTCATTTTTACTGTGGCATTTAAGAGTTTTTATCAGCTGTCAAAACATCTCGATGAATCCAAAGTAATTGTAAGTCAGTGTATGGTGGATGGCTGCACTGAGAAAGTCCAGAAAACATGTTACTGCCTTTGATCATGTACAGAAAAGATGTGTGTACTATACTGTGTGCTTCTGTACAAGGATGCTCAGACACTGAATAGATGAGTGATGTGTGTTCCCAAGGAGGAACTCAGATGGAAAGATATTGCATGGAATATAATATGCAAATCATTTCATATGCAACAACGAGAGCATATGTTCACCTTTTCTTGAATGCCAAGTGTAGGATCAAATCGATAACACGATGAATTATGCCTGTCGAATGTGATATCTAAATTATTAGGAAAGAGCACCCAAAGCTGATGAGAAACAATTTTCTGGAGAGACTTTTAGAAAATTCCTCCTTCCTTTCTTAAACTACTTCACATTAGTACAGTTCCCACTTTATTGCTTCACAAAACACAAAAAGGATGGGTGTTGCAATCAGTTAACAAGGCCATTACTAATGTCAGAGGAAATATTCAAGACATTATGAAAGCTGGATTTAAAATCCAAGACAGTGCACTTTGACGAGTATTGTGTGTACATAAATGTCTGAAAACTCATCATCGATCAAAGTTGAGCCTTGCACATGCCAATCAGAAATGCTTAATAGCTGACATGTGTACCCTGGCATCCATGTACCCAAAAACATCTGTGCGGTGCATTATTTACTCCTGTCTCTCAGGGACAGGAGCAGTTGGGAGTAGTACTGTAACAAACACCTGGCGAGTGGAGCAGACATGCAAACAACCCTCTAATTGGCTGGCTGAATAATCACCTTCTCTCCCCATAGGTGATGCTCTGCAGTGTGATCCTCAAACACTGCCTCATTCTGCCCCAGAGCCGGGGAAATCCAGCTTTTGCTGCCTGTTTGTCTGCTTTGATAGTGATGATTAAAAAGAAGCACCACTCTGTGCATTGTTTCTGCTGAGGAGGAAGATCCCCTGCCTCACACCTCCTCTGTTCTACAACCACTATGGTGGTTTATTGACAGAACAAGCTCATTTTTCTTTGAAGGCTTTTCAATAACTATCAGAAGTATATTGAAATATTCTCTCAAGGCTTACAATGCTTCTGGGGAAATTAGGATATATGAGATTTTAGAAGCTAATCTACCTAATACAAACAAAAACCTTTACATTAGACACACGGTCATTTTCCAACAGTACTGATAACATGTTTCAGACCTAATTTAGAGTGTTAGTAACACTACAAGGTTCCTTCATACTGCTTGTTGTGTATTTGCAGTCTTATGGATTGCATGTGTATTGTACAAAATGTGTGCATGTGTGTGGCACAAAGCGTGCAGGAGGAGGCTGAGTTACAGCAATTCAGTGTTCCCTGGCAAAAATCTCTGCTAGGATACAAGAACTTACACAAATTGGTAGTTGGAAGCTTTGAGCGATTAAGTCTTTGTTAGCGGTTACAGACTGCAACAACAGCTTGCAGTTCAGCTGCAAAATACTGTAATCAATACAGCCTGTGTGGATAAAATGGAAGATTTAAGAACACAATCAATTTTGCCCAATGGGCAGAAAGAAAGGAAGGCAGTGCAAAGCATGATGATATGAGCCATTGATGACCTGAAAACATCCATCCATCCATTATTTATATCGCTTATCCTGAATAGGGTCACAGGGGGCTGGAGCCGATCCCAGGTGACATTGGGCGAGAGGCCGGGTCCACCCTGGACAGGTCACCAGTCTATCACAGGGCTGACAGAGACAAACAACCACACACACTCTCAGTCCTATGGACAATTTAGTCGCCAATCAACCTAAGCTGCCTGTCTTTGGACTGTGGGAGGAAGCCAGAGTACCCAGAGAGAACCCATACAGGCACAGGGAGAACATGCAAACAAGGCACCGGGTTGGCTGAGCCTTGAATCCGGAGCCTTCTTGCTGTGTGGCGACAGAATGTCACCATGCTGCCTGACCTGAAAACAATCTGGCCATAACCTTGAATACAGACCAAAGGCACTACTTACTGTAGTTTCTCCATCAGCTTGCCATTTTTTCTGGACTTATGAAAGTAACAGTACCCTGGTGTGAATGAACAAAAGCTGAGTGAGATGTGCATGCACATCTGAAGAATGTGGCATGGCCTTGTAAGCACTCTAAATACAATATCTTGCCTTTTCAGAATCTACTTTTTCCTGCTTTCTGCTCAGCTGGTGCGAATTACATCAGAGTGGAAGAAACAGTAGAAACACCATCTGTCACAGTGGAATAAGAGACGGTTCGGGCCAAACAGCAGCTGACACTCATCAACTGATGTGCTGAAAAGCGGGACCCTTAAAGAGCCCATAACATGCTTTTCCTTGTTTTCTGACTTAACTACGACGTTACAACAGTGAATTATCTCCTTAATTGTAACCTAAAGCCCAAAAAATGAGGTGTACGTATGCTCTAGTACTTCTATGCAGAAGCAGCTTGGTTTATACAAGTCTTGCAAACTCTCGCTCACGAGACCTTTTTTCTAATAAAATTAAGTATTACGTGATAGTTTAAAGATCTCCTTGAATGCTTATGATCTCCAGGCAGTTGCGCGTTGATGTGAGCTTGCTACCGGTGCTATTTTAAAAGCAGGATTTTTAAAGCACATGCAGTCTTGTGGATATATTTTACCTCCTTCTGCTGCACTGTGACCAGAGGATGTGGAGAAAAATACAGGGTCTGAGGTTACTGCATGTCCAGGAATGTTCTGGGTCTAACCTATGATCAGCTGTCCATTGAAGCACAGTACGTTTGTTTTGACTGCTTGAGGCCAGTGTGTCTGCTGCATGTGATGTGTTGCTGGTTAATGAGCGGATTAACGACCCATGATGTTGCTGTTGGAGCTATGCTGCCTGTTTAGTTTCACTACTTTGGGACTGTATGTGGTCCATGTAAGTTTTGGGAAGCACAATTTATTAATGAAATGTGGTGGTGCCAATGATTTTGGATGACGGATCTCTGGTGGACTCTATTGTGGCCTTGACTATCTAAACTGCTGTACCAAACTGTTATGAATGATGCGAGAATAATTTCAATGGCTGCAGTTTAGAAACTGAGCACAATTTGTTGTCTTAGTCCAAATGTATTGAGCTGCCTAAGAAGAGTCTTTGCTTTTTGGGCTTTTTGGATTATGTGGTTGCTGCTGATGTGACATCTGAGACACAAAAGGTTGGTGCCAGTAAATGTTGGATTGCTAACTTAACTGAAAACTACAGGGGGTTTGGGGTGTGGTGTATGCCCTAAAATCAATAATGACTTCATGAGTGCTGTGTGTGTTGAGCTGTAGATCACCATTTGTGCATCAAGTAGCTGCTCGATTTAGCTGTTCATGGCAGTGAGAGTTATTAGAGATAAGACCTAGAACCTGTCTGATCCTCTGACTGATTGCTCATGGTTTTTTGTTTGTTTGTTGCCTCATTAAACATTTTAATGTAATGTCAGTGTATTTAAGAACAATGTTGGAAGAACAATTGGAAAAATGACTGCCAAATTTACAAAAATAGGAACCAAAGTTTAACAAAATGGGCATTTCCTTTAATGCCTGAAAGCTCTTCTATTTGTCTGCACCTGAACATGACAAGATTTGGGATCACAGGTTAAGCCTCTGGATTGATGAGGATGTCTGTAGAGGATATCTGGTAGAGTTAGGACCTAATGGGATCCCACACAGAGAAACTAATGCAGCTTTCTTTATACAATCCATCTTGATGCATCTTATAGCTCTCTGTAGAGAGTTGTAAAAAAAATATATTCCTTTTTCAGAAACCTCATATGATTCATTCTTGATAACGTCAGAGTAAATCATTGTCACCTATGCACAGAACTGTATATTTTATTCTAAATTCTAGTTAGTTAGTGTCACTACACACCTGTAGCTGAATTATTCCAAATGGCATTCAAGGAAACGCTCTGACAGAAAAGGAGAATGATGACCTGGCACAGTCTCTACCGCCTATTGGCACAGTGTAAATCAAATACCAACCTGCCCTGACAGGTATACTGTAGATTCATGATGGGATCCAACTGGGATTTCAAATACCCTACCCCAGCCAGATAAAGCCGACCGCCAGAAAAATATGTCCACCATGAGTCGCAGAGAAAATAATAAAAAAAAAAACAAACACTTACAGGGTTTGAGTGCCTGTCGAAAAGCTGATGCTGACTGCATTTTGATCACCAGTGTTTTCAGTGAGGTATGCTGCTTCACGTTCTCTGCTCTTCCTCACGGAGAGAAACAGAAAATGACATTGAGAAGTAAAAGAAAAACTTGTGTAAAATATGAGGAGGCCAAACAGTCACTGAGGATCCCACTAAAGACTGGGACTGTGAGATGACGACTACACTACAGTTGAGATATTCATTTATCGTAAACTTATGACAGCAGGCTTTCACTTTCTTACCCCAGACAAAAACACCACAACTGTCATTTAGCTGTAACACAGCTGTACAGCATCAACTTTGGATTCCTAACTGTCATTTAGCTGTCACAAAGCTGTACAGCATCAACTTTGGATTCCTTTAAACAACTTTGTTTTTTAGTGTTGCTATGAAAAATTAAGGAAACTATTGAGGAGTAGTGCACAACTAGTGTTACATCGTCAAACTGTGCTTCCGCTGGTAAAAGTTCTGTTTATTTTTTAGTTCATCAATAAAAATATTATGAAAGAAGGGGAAACCACTATCTAGACCAACATGCAGCCATCCAGCATGTGAAAACAAAAGGCAAGGCAATAGTCATCTTTGCTGAAGAGGGATACCCTCTGATAAGATACACTACTTGCCATTTTGCCGAAGGACATGACATCCATATTGGATCCATTTCCAGTGGTACACAGCATTGTCAGCTGCAGCCGGCTACAGCAGAGGTGTGGGGCTCCACTGTGACATGCCTGACCCTCACACAGGTAGAAGAAAGTTTAAGTATATGACAGCAGAGTGTAATGAAAAAGCACTTTTGGACTCTTTGAGCTTGTCTTGTTTACCTCCTCTGCCTCAGAGTGGCACTTTCATCTGTCTTCTCCCCTAATTGGATCCTCTGCACACATTCCCATCGGAGGATCTGCATCCCCTCATACACACGGTGCATGTACCTTCCTCACACACACAGCACATTTGCCTTTATGTGTTTACCGCCTCTCTGTATAATGACAGTCAGAGCTTTGCCCTCACATTTATTTGCATTTCCTCTCAACTCACCCAGTGTCTGAGGCCTCTCCTTAAACATCAAAAGAAGCACCAGGAGGAAAAGATGTAGTTCTATCTAAATGAAAATAAACCCTTAAAACGGTGTAACAGACACTGTGGAGCTAGGCTATTAAAGCTGGGCCAAGGATTCGCCCCATCCAGGTAGAATTGAAAGCACAAGGCAGACTGCACATCAAACAAGCTTACAATTAACACATGATATTAAAAGATTGGGGGTTACTGCTTTTTAAAAATTAAAAACCAGATTTTCTTCTATCTCAGTGTTCATATTTTAAAAGATGTGGATTAACACTTGCAATAGAGATGAACAATGTTCATTTGGTATGCTTTTCTTAATCCACTGGAATACTCATGTCAGTGACAGTGACTACAGTATGTAACTATATATTATAATAACTGCCAGATAATGTAATACCAGGCAAATACAATGAACTGCCCCTTGAAATGGTATGAAATGTAAAAAAATCAAATTTCTTGTTAATATAAATACTGAATATCATCACGCTGGCATTGATATTTCATTACATTTTGATAGACCTTTATTATTTCATTTTAATTAGCAAGTACCATCAACTTATCCATCCAAATGAAACTAAAAATAATTCAGAAATCAAAGGAACAACTGCTGTTTAACAACCTCACCATCAGCCAGTCGAATCATCATAATTTGAAACCGAATTGCTGATGCACAGTGATTTGAACTGCTGGCGTCCAGAGAAAACTAACGAGCTCTGTCTGCATTTTGACTCGCCATCACATTATTTAAGTCATAGCTGAAAAAGCAACACAGCTTTGTATCCATCCGGGAAAGTATTGGCGTGAGCCACAAGGAGCCCCAGAAGAGAGTGATGTCCGTTATAATAAATACAAATCTGTCAGCTTTCTGTACCCCTTCACATCCCTGATCATTAAGCCTGCTATAATCACAACTGTGGGACTCATTAAATTCCTCTGCGCTTCTCACTGGGAAGACAGACAGCTAATGATGCTAAAGCGAGCGCTTTCTGAATCACTGGGCTCTGCTATTATTTCTTTCTAATAGCATAACAACGCCAATATCAACAATTGGCTCATACTACTCTCAACGGTGACAGCTAAAATTATTTCACTCAAGTATTAGCCTTGAAGAAAACATTAAAATTGCAGGTCTTTGCAAGTCACATTATTTTAAACAAGTCTGACACAACCCAGTATAAGGCATCTTCACAGAGTTGAGGTGGTTCACTGCAGCGCCCTGACCTGATAAGTTTATCAGTGGACTCATTTTGAACTGTCCTGCCTGCAGCCTCACATCAACAACGAAGTTGTTTGATAATGCCACCATGTGATTAATTAGGAAACTCACACAACTCTCTTGTTTTTAAAAGAACTGTCTTCAGTAGGAACAAATTTGTGGGTCCCCGGGCTCGGAACTATTGGTTGTTGGTTTTGATCTTTTCTTTGGAGCTGGATAATATTGCTGGCATCCTATAAAATTTATACAGCCACAGAAGCTGTCCCAAAATATTAGCGTTTTTAAGTACAGCTGATCTGACGTGGTCATTTGTTTTAGACCATTGTGTAATGAAGTGGTGGACAAATAGAAATTTGGACTTGCTAGTGGGGTGAGATGTAAAGTTAAAGCTTAACCAGAGATGATAAAATCTATCCAATAGGGATGCCTATGCCTGTACCAGCTTGTTGTTGACCTACTGTACAGTACACAATATCAGTCTGGCTACTGACACACGTACAGCAGATGCCTTTCCAAAAAGTTCATATAATTTAAACTTTTAAATGGATCATGCAGTTCCCATATTCCTATTTTTGTCTCCTTTCTGCCCTGCTGCTTACTGCTGTGGTTGAAAAATCAACAGCTAGTCATTTTGTCAAGCTCAAAGGATTAGTCATGTTATTGTATAAAAGAAGGAACAAACAAAGACATCATTATTCTGAGAGGCTCTGCGGTGCACACTGCGGCATGACAGAGGAAAGCCAATGTGTGGAGATTTAAAAGAAACAAGCAGTGACATGACAGATGAAAGTTAAAAGGATACTTTCCTGGAAGTTCTACAGCCACCCTATAGTCCTTGAAGCTCTTACTGTGGTGGAAGTTGAAGATAAAGAGCACATTTGCCCTGTCAAACACTATGACCTTGTCCTCTTCATGCCTCGTGCTGACAAAGGCCTGGAGGGGGAAATGGGAGGAAAAAGAAAAGCTAATGAAATATTTCTTCATGAATAGTCATTACCTTTCTCATCTTGGATTTAGAGAGTTATAATGTGGCACATTATATCAGTGGACAGCACATTTCCAAATAGGCAGAGTAACATGCCCGTATCAAATTTCAGGTGGCACTCATCAGTAGAAAGCCAGAGGCCGGGGTAGTGCGAGGAACCCACTGCTTTAGACAGCTGCACACGATAAAGCCGCCACATTCCTGTGGAGTGAGCTACTGTTAACGTGTCATTAGCAGAGATTATCAATGCCACCCAACCCCCTATTTTTAGTGACTTGTTCCCCAGGCCAGTTTCAGGGCCGCATATTCACGACTGAACGAGAAGATAAGCACCCATACAACTGGACAGGCAGAGAGGATGGAGGTTAAGGAAGGAGCTGGCTGTCTGTAGTATTACCAGGTCTATCACTGCATAAACATCTGAAAGTGTTGATGTTTTTTTATAGGCAGATTTAAAACCTACATTTCTGGAATTGCTTTTGATTAGAATAATTGACTACCATTATTTATTCTGGTTATGCATTTACATACACATCTCATCTTCTTTTTATTTTTTACATGCTTTAGTCTCTGCCAGTCATCGGTAAAGCACGTTGAAATGCATGAAAGATGCAACTGCAGCCGACTGGGGCCTTTCTGTGTGGAGTTTGCATGTTCTCTTGGTACATTTATGGGTTTTCTTCTGGTACTCCGGCTTCCTCCCACAGCCCAAAGACATGCAAGGACAGGCTAGGTTGATTAATGACACTAAATTGCCTGTAGGTGTGAATACGAGTGTGAGTCTCTATGTGTCAGCCCCGTGACAGACTGGCCACCTGTCTAGAGTGTACCCTGCCTCTTGCCCCCATGTCGGCGAGGTCTGGCTCCATCTGCCTAAAACCGTAATCGGCATCCATCAAGTTGCAATCCAATGATGCACACCAGTACTGTATATCAAATGTGCATTCTTACTCACAATTACATAAATGAAAATGTAAACAAGACTTTGTAGTAAGAGAAAGAATCTGATTATATTCAGAATGTGATGATATTGGTTCAAAAATCTAAATTACCTAAATAATCATTCTGAAGTGTGCCCTAATGAAAATATCTCCCTCTGATGCAAACATACAGTCCACTGATATGTGGATTTAAAATTAAGTTAAGAGTCTGTTAAGTTTCTGTTTTTGTTACAGCCTATAGCATCACACTGACCTGAAACAGTTTTGGGTGAAACTAGCCAGACAATGAGAGCAGGGTAAATCCCAGGAGTATCATCATTTGTGACCTCAGAACTCTTAATGAAAATGTTTTTTTGTGAAACCACTGCTGAAATCCAATAATTCCATAAACTGCGCCCTCTGCTCCTTTTCTTCAGTGGTGCTTACATTTTGTCATTTGCAGGTGCAGCCAGCGCAGTTTGTGGAAAAACTCGTTTTAAACATTGGTTCCTGAAATTATTTCTGCTTCCAGGGAGACATGAGACAACAAATATACATCTGAAGATGTAACCTGCTACTGGACAAAAGGTCAAAAATAATGTTTTGACCTTTCCTGAAGGGTTGCAAAACAATGAGTGACTGGATAATAGCCTAACATACAATGTGCTGAAGTTACAAAAGGTGCTGGGTAAATCTCAAGACCTCCAGTGATCTCAATATTCGAAAACATTCTAATGTGAACAGATAATCTTGATGTTAGAATTCACAGACAGTTACTAATACTATAAACAAACAGTTTACTATTACAAATAAAGATGGATTTAAGTTCTATTACCAGCAAAGTAACTTCTGGGTAATTGTACTGGTTGGCATCCCAGCAGAAACAGTAGTGTAAGTAGAACACAGACTCTTATGGATGCCATAATCTGCTTCCTAGTGTGTACTGATTTATTTAAATTGCATCACAGCGATGCTATCTCTGTCTCTGCACTAACAGAAGCTTCGGTTCATGTTCACAGTTTGGCCTTTTGAAGCTGCACATCTTCAAATAGACAGGCACAAATCACACTTTTATGTAATGCCCCTACATGTCTCCACTTCTGCTTTGTTCACTCAGACCTGGGACAACAGGGAGAACTGCTAACAGATCCTCTCCCACTTCTCATTTTAAAAATGCTCTTGGACCTTCCCTCAACAGTGAAATATTGAACCAAGCTTCAGAATATTCCCACCAAGCATGATTATCTCAGTGTTATTGAAGGTGCACTCATCTGGTTATTACAGATGCTGACATATTTTACTCTTAATGATTTTGGGGTACTATAAATGCTAATTTGCCTTGAATCAGATTTCACCCCAGTGAGATGTGGTCTTGACTAAAACAAAAACCTCTAGACTCTGTCCAATAACAGCAACTGTATGTCACCCAGTACCAGATGGGTCTGTACTGTAGGATAAAATGCAATCTGTGCTGAACTGCACAATATAAATTTTAAGGTCTGCCAGGTTGAGTGATGTATGCCCATCATAGCGCTACAATGTCAGAATAAAAAACATATACGAGCCGAGAAATGTCATCAACTCACATCATTTGTCTGTGCCAAAGACCATGCTTTCAGCACTGGCACTGATTTGTTAGGTTCATTAAAAAAGTGACACCCACTATAGTTGTATAATAATGTGTATGCAGAACTAATCTCGTGCCATATTCCAGCTGGGTGGTTTGTAGATTGCACAGTCACAGTGTGGTAGTGAACTGACCGTCTATTCAAAACTTTGTTTTAATGTGGTAAGAGTTATATTTTCATTTTGAGACACCTACCATGCTGTAAAACAAAAATGATTTCAGAATAACTTGGAAACGGTTTGTCTTATTATTCTGTCATTGTGACATAAATACATTTTTGATCTCTTGCCAACAATCTGCCAAAACCTTCAGATAATCACAGAGTAAGATTTCTGGCACCTTACATTTTTCTTATGTGTAAATAAAAAACTAAATGTTATTTCATGGTCATAAAAAAGGGAGGAAAAGGAAAAATAATTACATGCACATCCTCTCTGGCCTTGGATAAGATAACTGTTGCCCTAGTTTGGTGAACACTTCTGCAGGGTAAACTCATTATCAGATGTAGGGTTGCAAAATTCTGGGATGTTGGAAACTTTCCATGGGAATTAATAATTATAAACTGGAAATTTGCAACATTGCTGATAGCCCTATAACAGGGAACTTAAGAGTATCTTGCAGCATAGCATTAGTTAAAACAATCAGATTTAATGCAAATTCAGTTGAGTTTCTACCCTGTTTCTACCCTCCTGCTACTTACACATCCCAGCTTTCCAGAGCTTTAAGCACAATAGAGCTCAGCAGACTGCCGTTATATAATATTATTTACACATGATTTTAGGTTATAAATCAAAGACACAGCATAATTAGATGATGTCTTAAGTGTACATTGTACAGCTGTCATCTACTATATGGTTTCAGTTAAAAACAGTCCAGGAAAACAGCACCCAGCGTGTAGTAGATCAGCGCTGGTGCCAAATGTATGCATCTTCCCTGCCAGTAGCATCCTGTGGGATCAGCATTCCCGCCCAAAAGGAGCACAGAAATCAGCCAGGTTCTGCTTTTCCTTTGCCTTACCTCCAAAGCTCTGTTTTATCTGGTTGTAAAGGGTGTAAGAGGCTCCATTAAATCAGAATACATGTCTCACTGATGCAGAACCAGACATGTCTCTAATTATACTCTCGGTTACATTTCCTACTCTGCTGCATTTGTCTGTTAAGGAGAGCTGTGCAGGTCAGAGTGTAACACAGCAAGGTGCAGTAGAAGCTCTAATCTGAGGACTGATTCCCGGGGATATGAGGGAGGTATTTCTGAATCAATTACACAGACTCGCTTTTAATCTCTGCCAATTTAGCCACACTCTCCATTTGCATTATCCTATTACTCTGCTACCAGCCTCTCAAAGGAAAAACAGAATTTTTTTCTCCCATAGGCTTCCAATGCATGTAAAGAGAGGAGCGCTACTGTTCACTTTGACAGACATCAGAGAAACAAGCCATTTTCAAAATGAACTCTTTTGTGGTGCATTTATCTCACACTGCCTGAGTAATACCCAATTTTGGAAGGTGCATAAAGAGGGTATCTTGAAAATACATTTATGTTTAGAAAATAATATTATGGGAGCGAAATCACAAAGAATCGATCTGGGCACTAGAAGTGATTAAATATTCTGTATGTCAATACAGTACAACATTGTGCCGTGGCATGATTTTGTCACCGCTAAAATCTCAGTGTACAGTGATCGTGTGATGACCTTACAGGTGGGGCAGCCAGCCAGCCGTACTTGTCTTCGGTACGGTTCATGTCACGGTCAAAGGCATAGAGCTGACGGTAGCGAAGGTCATCCATATCCACTAGGTTAAACTGCCGCCGGGCATATCGGTAACTCTGATTGTTCCCCTGTCTGGGGAAATCCAGCCACTCAGGATGGCCAAACTCATTCCCTGCAACACAGAAAGTGTTATTAAAGAATGTACATAATGAAGAGAAAGGCACAGAGACTCTGTGAATTAGCATACTTTAATGTGTCATGCTATGTGAGGTTCTTTTCAGGTTTTGTGCAATTTTTAACAGGACAAAAGAAGACACAGATCAAAGAGACCAGAGTCAGCGACAGTTTGATACCTTTTTATAACCCCAACAGAACTTGATACTTCGCATATTAAGTTCTTGCCACATCTTCACCAACCACAATGTGCTGCAGAGAAACCTGCCCTTTCATTAATAGGCCTAAAAAGTCTTTCATTTGAGTCTCACATATTCAGTAAATATGCAACAATAATTTACCAGGAAATGAGGGAACACATGTTTTTTTGCCTAGAATGTCACACAGTTGATTAAAGCATCTTTAAATTTAAGAATTACTTGACCAATGCACCACAAAAACATCTACTGTAATTTTAATGCAACTACTCCAGAAGAGTGTTAGTTTTCCTTAACATCTGAAAGTCAAAATCAGCAAGGAGTAAAAACTTCGGAGTAGTATCACTGGTGGAGGAAGAGTCCAGATATAAAGCTGAATGCACAGTGCAGAAGTGTAGGAAATAACAGCCCTGTTGCTCCTATGCTGTCATGTCAGGAGATGAGACAATGAATCCGTCATCACATGTCAAGACAACATCATAAAACAACAGCCAGGATAATTGAATTCCCAGCAGAGCAAGAGATACACAGACAAGAGACAGAGGAAGATGCATGACAACAGAAAAGCCGCCCCCCCCCACCCCAAAAAAAAAAAAAAAGGGATAGGAGAAAGTGGAACAGACAGCAGATTCTGATGAAATATATTATGTAGGTGTTAAAGAACTACCAAACAATAAAGCACGGACTGCCAACAGAACAAGCCCAACATAGCACTAGCATGGGAATTAGGGTCGCAAAGACATGGGGGGAGAGAGAGAGAGAAGGAAAAAGGAATGAAAGAGAGAATGAAAAAAGAAAGGGACATCTGCGTGAATACCAAGCCTCCCACATGGCTGAACTTGAAATGTAAAGGAGAGGATTACACCTCAGACTTGCAACACTGACAGCTAAAGGCAGTCTTTCTTCCCTGCAGACCACCAAGAGGAATGTGTACACTAAAACAATGCCCATCAAAAATCCAGAATTTGTGAAAACCTCTGAATAAGAAGATTTGATTTGTTTCTGAGATACAGTATGCTGACCATAAGGAGTTTAGCATTATTTCGGCACTTAAGCGAAGGTCAAAGGACTGCCGACATTATTGCTTCCATCTCGTGGGAGTGTGAATCGACATTACATTTTACACCACTGTGGTGATTAATTTTCATAAATCAAACATGATTTGAAGCTATATGATAAATATAGTGTACTCTAAATACAATTTGCGTCAAAGACCATCAGAATAAGATTCACTGCTTTGGTCCTACTCACTTTTTCTGGAGGGCACCTCCAAGCCCGTTTTCATCAGTGTCTAATAAAATTAGACAATGATGTCTAATACAATTCTAAGACTGCATGAAGGCACCATGGCAGACGTCTCTTAAAGATTATTGCTCCCATCTTTGGTGTTGTTTTGTATCTATCTTAGCAGGGCAAATTCACAGTTTCACCATGGATGTTACAGCTGCTGTGGGCTGTGTCGAGGCCCACAGCTCATATTTCTGCTCTAAGCAAGCGCGAGCATCGAGAGGCGAGGAGTTTGCCTGGAGGAGCTATAACCAAGGATACATGAGTGCATCCTTTGCGGAAGTCTGTTACAGATTGACATGCCCCTTTATTGACAGTCAGTTGGCGACTGGACAATTCACATGAGGGATCAGAGGAATGGACGCTTCATGTCAGTTAAAACATGTTTCCTCACTCCTCTCTCCTTGCAGTTTGTCCTTGCATCTTCTTCTTGTGTCTTACATGGGAGAGACTAAGATGCAAGGAAAAGACAAGTGAAGAAAATGTCAATGCAATTAGTGGAATTGGGATCACTTAATCAAGTTTTTGCATGTGCTCTGCTGCCACTAGGGGCTGTCGAAAGTGTCAGTATTCCAAGATACAGAGGGTAAATCCCAATCCCCTTAATTGCTTTCGGATCTTCCATCTGAAGCAGCCAATCAACAACTGATTTCCAATAAAGGGGTGTGTCAGTCCATAGACAACTTTGCAAAGGATACTCTTGAGTATTCTTGCTTGGGGCTCTTCCAGGCAGTCTACTCACTCCTCAGAACAAGAATAAGAGCTTTGGAATGTCCGGACCTGAACAACTTCCAGGTCAACCAGAAATTGAGGAGAGAGGAACAACAAATTAAGGGAATTTGGATTTACCCATTGCCTTTAGAATCCCAAGAGGAAAACAGGCAATTTCAAGCACCTCCCTTGGCTCCTTCTCTGCTAATAATGCACACAGCTATACTTTAACATAATCTGAACAAAACACAAGGTGAATTTTTTGATTACTTATGTGTATTGAACTGAAAGTCATGTATTACATGATATAATGTGATTTTAGATCTTAGATAGACTGTAACAGCTCCTAATATGTCTTCTCCTGGAACAGAATGACTCACACTCCAACTGATGTTTTTGGCTCTTACATAGACAATGCTCCGTTTGGAAACACACTGAGGTACAGAATGTAGAAAAGACCCATGGGCAAACAGAGCTGAGGAGGACAACTCTAGGGACTTGCAGGCCATTGGTGCAACACAGCCTGAGCTTAGCACTGCACACAGGAGTCTGGAGACCTACTATGTGACAGTTTTAAAGTACTGACAGTCTGTAGGTGAAAAATGCCCCCTGACAGCTGAAATGCATGGCAAAGCACACAAAGTCTGACTTGAGGGCTCCACATGTAATCACAGAACTGGAGTCATAAAAGATAATGATATGCTGTCACTTGAAAAGGCATCTATGGAACAGAGGATTGTGCTGAATGAAAGATGTCAAGGACATGTTACAATTTGACAACCGTCCTTTTTAATTTTACAAAGGCAGTCACAGTAAGCATAACATTCTCTGGGTTTAAGTAGCCTTCGCATGATATCAAGACATGTCAAAAGAGAGAAACGACATAAAAGAATATCTCAAATGCTGTGATACAGGCTCCTCCGTAAGGAATAAGCCTCATGATTACTTCAGGGGACTCACAGAAAGAACAAAAAAAAAAAAAAAAATCCACAGACAGACACTCCTTCGCAACATGTGATGTTCAATACATAAACTATTATTTTGGTATATCCACCCTCTACTTGACTTATCATCTACAGTACCTTTTGAGTTCCTACATTTCCCAGAATTACTTTCTACACAGCCTAGAGAAATGGGCTCTCTGTGTTGCACTGTATTGCATACAGTAAGTGTAGGTTGTGGGAATGATTGTAACCACAGAAGCATTCCACACTTTTCTGCTAAGAAAAATGTGAGAAATGGAATGCAGCAGCATGTAATGGACAGTTCAGACTGTGAGAAAGCAAGCAAACAGGCTGTCATACTGACAACAGATCCATGAAGATGCAATCTTCAAATACATTACATGTATTCAACTATGTGTATGTATTAGGGCCGTGTCAACCAGTTGATATACCTTTTATAATAATCTGAAATGATGCGGGATGATAGAAATTACACATTTAGAAAATTGCTGCCAAATAAGCTTGAAAAAGAAGCAAACGGATTTTCCACATATTTAAATCTTACTTTCCTCCTATCCAGAATGTGTTTTTGCAGGAGTGAGTGGCTTACCATCTTTTGTGCTTTTTGCAAAAAAAAAGAAAGAAAAATTATAATAATAAATAATAATAATCATTGGAAATATTTAATACTGTCAGTGTGGCTATGCTACATACTCAGAACCTGCTTAGACATGGGACACAGCCGGATAGAATACCAACAAAAATATAGTTTACTGCACATATTTGTATATAGTGCAAATTACACACAGTTAGTATGCAACCTGGCTTTGAGACACAGCTTAGGTTATTTCATACAAAGAGGCAACAGGTGATCGATGCTCTCGTTGAACTCACCTGAAGCAGCTCGGTAGAACATACTGAGCCTTTAGAGCTCTCACACATGATACCTCTATAGGTAAGTGTGCAGATAGTGCTACTCGACTGCTACGACTTTTACAATACATTTCGCCAGATGTGATATTTTTTTTTTTTTAAGTTGTGTTCACATGTAACCTAATTCAGTCTTGTTCATTTGGGGGAAGTGTGGTCATTGCAATTTGAAACACAATATAACATGGACCAAAATATTATTCCACACACACACCTGAAAAGTTTCTGTTGGTCTACAATAGGTCTACAAGGAGCAGCCAGTGATCATGGATATGTGACAGTTTCATAAATTCAAAACAATTTTACATCATTCCTTTGCTGCTCCTGGCAACAATTTCCCCCAGTCACACCGTAGAACAAGATGGCTCATTGTAGTCTAGCCTTTTCTCACTATACATGACAAATAAAGTAATATTACAGTCGGCACCATTGCTCATGATTAAGTGATTTTCTGCGTTTTTTGTGAACACCGGGGAAAATAAGTAAAGACCTCAAGCGCCACTGAACAGTGACACTTGCTGTCAGCCGATGAAATAAATTTTGTTTAGATTTTTTCCGAGGGGCTCATGTAGCGCCGATGATGCAGAACAGGTCACAGAAACTGTCCAATGAATGAGTTACGTGCCAGCTGATGTGACTTTACAGTATGTTTACAAGTCTTTGTTTCTTCGTAATAAGTCAATGTGAATCCTACTAAGTGGACTAGAACAAAAATTGAAACAAGTGGTAATTTTTCCTGTGGCCTAAAGCGAAGGAACTGAGCTACAGGCATGAACCCAGTCATGGCAAAATAATGAGCATATAAAGAAACTGTTATTTCACATTGCACTCTAAATATTGCAATGTGATGTGAGTTCATCTGCAGCCTACAGCTGACCTGTACAAATAAGAACGCCACCACACAACAGTTGCTTTACAGTGTTAAAATGTTTAAGTGCTGACTTTCCATTAATGAGCAGGCAGCCTTAGGCTAGTCCATATCACCCACTTGCTGTCCACGAATATGTGTGGCATCTGGAGGCAGAGAGGCCATGTACACATACACACACACACACAGGAATTATTAAAATAAACATGGCTTGCATGCTAATCTCTCTGAGACAGCAAACCCAGATACTAGCCAATGCTTTGCTAAAAGCTACAGAGCCACACTTCATTAACAGTGTAAGTGCATCACATTCTTCTGCCTGTATTTATTTCCAGTTTCCCAATGTTATTATTTTATAAAGTCTAGTGTGGATGATCAGTTTCCTATACAGCTTGATTCGTTAACCCATGGAAGCCTTTGACTCATCTTTTTCATTTCAACTTTAAAGAAACACATTGGACACGCCTCCATTAAGCAATCATTTCCTTCTCTTCCACAATAACACAGCAACGTTCCTCCCACGTGCCTGCATTAATCACCGTGATAATCCCCTTCCCGTGCCTTCTCACAGCTGAAATAAAACAGTTAGCACATTCTGTGCAAGATGGATTGCCCCCCAATACACATAAATAAAACCATCATTTGTGCCTCTTTATATTTGTAGGGCACTGTTATCAGAGATAAAATACTGTGTGCCGTTTTACTATAAAATATACAGGGATTGTTTTTTAAACACCATTAAAGGATAATTACTGTTTTTAGCCAGACAGGGCAAGAATCAAACATAGTCAGAAGCTCAGCCAATTGTTAAACCAGAATATCTAAAATATGAGTAAACACAAGTACAGTAAGCCTGGCTGGCCACAGCTGACACAGAATGCTTATATAGAACAGTTTGGCTAATAGTTTTACTGACTGTTTCCTTTGGTTAACCACAGAGTTTATTTAAAACCTTTTTGATCCGACTGCTCATGTTTCTTGCCCCATTGGAGTTGTGTTCAGTGATGCTGCCATTCTGATCTCAGAAATTAATTTACTGATAGGACTGATGGTCAAAACTACGAGAGTAAAAATTGGAATAGATGGTAACAGAGTATCATTTAGGGGAAAAACAGTTCAGGCTTTATAATCATGCATCATAGCTAGAGAAATGGCAGTTTCAGTCAGTCACTCCAACACTGTGGTCCAGACTGGAATACCCTGGCAACATGGGTTGCCATAACATTTGGTGCAAATTTTCATAATCTCCAGTGGATGAACCCTAATGAATCTGGTGCTCCTCTAACATCCTCTAGCACCACCAGCAAGTTCATATTTGTGGTGTTGGACGGATGATGGCGGTGTTTAGAGACAATTAGTAAATGTGCAAGAACGATTTGCTAAACTAAGAGGGACATGAGCATGTTAGCAATGTCATTGTGAGCATGTTATTGTAGCATGCTGTGATCAGCATTCAACTCAAGGCACTTCTGTGCCTGTACCACCCTCACAGACGACAGCACGTCTGTAGACTCTTGGTCTTATTAAAGCAAAACAATAAAAACATTTGTTTGAAAATGTAACCAGTTATCCAGGTGGTAAAATATAGAGTTTAGCGAAGTCAGTGTAATATACATATACAATATAATATACAAGAAAAGCCTGTTCAGTGTGATCAGATTGCACCTTGCCCTGATACACTAGACTTCTAGAGATGTCACCACGTCCCCAGATGCCAGCAGTCAGGTTGTTGAGTACAGGGTTATCATAACCAGTATAAATGATGGCTAAACACTCAAAGAAAAATTATATATAGCATTTTCATATAATAAGTTGCACCATGATTTGTACACCCATGCTAAATGGTGGGGGGAAAAACACATTTGTTGGAGAATGCTGATGCTTAAATTTATGGTGGTCCCAATAATGATATGATTAATGGGTGGGCAACCATGTTTACACAAGGTTATGTCAGACAGCTTTTGAGCTGGCACATTCCATTACTCCTCTACACAGCCCCTACATCAGATAAAGGCCTGACAGTGACACAGTCCCCTCAGTAATTAGCAGTACAAGAAGGAGCCTCCATTGGAGGAATTCTGGCATAGGAAGATCAATGAGGGAATCCGAGGGGATAGGAAAGTGACAGTCGCAGAAGGTTTTAATTGCAGTGCAAAACAACAAAGAAACAAAAATTTTAAAAAGCTGCAGAGGAGATGTGATGATTATTTACACTCACTAGATTCATTTCTTGTTACTGTGTTAATGTAAACTCCCACTCCCAGTTTGAATATTAAATAAGTGTTACTGGTACTACAGAAAAGGTAGGAATGGCCCATTCATCCAAAAACACAAGCCTGAAAGCAGGTTGAGCATTCAGTGAGATTATCTATTTGAAATGTATGAGGAGGAAGCACTGGTCTTCAATTCATTGTCCTGGGCTGCGGTATAATGGTTGCCTGTTGCACTGTCGCACTCCATGAATACAGAATGCTAGGAGAAGTTTTTAGCTCAATCATTTAAACTGTAAATCTGCAAGGTTATCTTAAGTCTCTGTGAACCCTGAAAGTCAGGAAGTGCGGGCGCTTCATTCTGTCCCTGCTGATGTAATGATAAAACCACTGAGGCGTTTCATTACTGCCATGCCACTTGGCACTTTAATGTCATTGACACTCCAACATCCTTTACAGTATCCATCTCTCAGCATCTCAAATACAGATGCGCTCTCTGTCCTCTTGCTCTGTGGTGTTTGCCATAGGCCATGAGCAAATAAATGGCTTTTTCTAGGTTAGGCTTCAAATTGATTTGCTTGCTCAAACAATTTGCTCATGCTCAGCAGTGGCTAAATGACTCTGCCTCATTGATTCATTGACATGGTATGTCATCTCGGATTCACTTGATTTTTTTTTTCCTTGAGTATTTCCCTAAAGCTGACCCACTAAGGGCCCTGAACTCTAGAATGTTCCGGGGACGAACTTCAGTGTCTTTGTAGATTGGGAAACTTTTTTTTTTTCTGTTTCCTGTTTTCATCTATTGTTACTGTTTTCAAAAGATGATAGCACCATTAGCCAGCCAGTCAACAGTTCTCGAAATTATTATTAATGCATCAGGAAGAGGAATTAACTTTGAGAGGTTAAAAGCTGCTCACAGCCATCAGGACGAAAAGCAAGATCATCACTCAGGGCAGTCTTTACAAGGTAATGTGAGACGTATAAAGATGTGGAAAAGACAGAGGATAGAGAAGACACTCTCCAGTTCAAAATTAAAGTGAAGAAGGTACAGGTCAGTATTTACAATATATTTCAAAACCAAATCTCAGTGTCTAACATTTGAACAGCTCAAATTGTGATTTACTCTACAGGGTAAGAATCAGAAAAGACTGAAACAGAAGATAGAGAGGAAGCACAAGAATTTACAACATGCAGACCAACCATAAACACATGTAGTACAGATTATAGACTACTGAGACAAGAATGTTATACAGTAATAGAAACTGTAGGGTATACAAGCCTTCTAGTTCTGATTCTGCTGTTTCTAACATTATCAGATCTCAGAAATCCTACTCAACATAAAGTGACTGAACTGAACTTGCCTTATTAAATACAGTGAGGTTTTATGATTAATTGCAAGCCTCTTTCAACTTCATTTATTATTTCCTGAATTAACAAATTTCAGATAGAAACATTCTGATCTGGAAGAAAACAACTGCCCTTTGCTATAATATATGTCAACCGTAATAATACAGGTGAACAAAACATGCAAAACTATGTGTGGCTTAAAGCTGTAATGACAAGTTAGCAAATTCATAATAGTTTTTTTCCCCCCACAAAATATGATTGATTTAATGAGATCATTAATTTAAGGTATTTTCACTCACTACATCAGCTGATGATTCTGCTGCTGCACCCACTGAGACAAAGCACAGAGTGCAGCAGTGTGCCTTTTAGCTATACTTTATCTGGAGAATCAGATATAATTACTATTAACTATACTTCAGCTGTCCACATGGGGTCAATTCTCTGACATCCTCACTCACTTGTTCATTATAAACCGCCCTGTTATTACTGCCCATCAACAACAGCAGGTTTGATTATGCTTCTTTGCCCTGACACATTGGTCCAATTAGCAAAAATTCACAGGGTGTTTCATGCTTTTTCCTTGAGTAAGACTGCACATCATAGTGAATACTGACAGATAATGAATTCAAAGAAGCAGTACAAACATTGTAGAAATATTTTGATTATTTGACCGGACCATCTAGTCACAAGGTGGAGCTAAAATGCTGCGGATCTCAGCAGTATTCTGTATTTACATTAAGCCAGAGAGAGGCAAACACATTCCCTTCAACCAAGGTCAACTTCCAACATCACAAATAATCAGTTTATGAAATATATCTGAGTATTACCAACAGGCATAAAGCCATGCTGTAGTTCAGATGATGTGTTGAAAATGAGGAATATCTCAACAATGAATGAGAATTTGATCCACGTTAAAAAAGGAACCTGTCTCATAAAGACAGCTTTTGTCCTGTATTTCACCATCAGCTCTGGAAAGTGAGTATTAATGTCAACCTCACTTCAAAGGTTCCTTTGATGCTTATCATCAGCCTTGACTCAACGGTAGTGTGCTACTCCAGAGATACATCCATAAAAGAAATATAAAACTGAGCATTTTAAACCCAAATGGAAAATAAGTAACAAGGGCTATGTTGGGCTATTTTAAGGCTTTATGAAAGAGAACTTGCTCCTCATTTCAAAAGGTAAAATCAGTTTCTCAGTCCTACCGTGATGTTAAACACACACACGACATTGTGATGTGTACAACAATAAATGACTATAGCACAAAAACAACACCCCTAACATTAGTGCAAATGAAGACAGTAGGGATCAATTAAATATTTATGCTGAAGCATGTTTCTGCCTGTGAATGTCTTAGATGGACAGGAGAATAAATACATGTTTATATCTGTTTGGTGAACACTGTTACATTTGCCTGAGGGGAGAAGTTCAAATTCAGGAAGAATACGGTACATGACAGGGATCCAAAATCATTCCTGTCATCTTAAAAAAAAAAAAAAAGAAGAAGAACCAAACAGAAGGATGCTGCTTCACACTCATGGCCTCATTTGCTATATGTAGTTAATTTACATAGATATAAAATGGAGAAAAGAAATAAATTCTCACACAAGGGAAGCAAATAATGTTTGGCAATTCTCCACGCTAGGTGATTAAAATTTGTAATGAATTGTCATAATTGATGTGCATTAATTTTCTGTCAATGGATGAATAGCTTCAAGACAGAATGTTATTAAAAACAGGAAGCATCAGATAAAAAGGGTTATACAATATTTCTCAATGACTGCTTAATACAATCTGTTTTGGTATCTAGTATAATTTATATACAACTGTAGTGTTGGATTGCCACAGTGACTCACCCATGAAGTTGAGGTAGCCTTCACCACCCAGACCGTGAGTTAGCAGGCGGATCATCTTATGCAGCTGCATGCCGCGGTCGATGACGGCTGTCATGGGAATCATGGAGCTCATGTTGGTGTACATCTCTTTGTCCATTAACCAGAAGGCCAGAGTCTTATCCCCAACCAGAGCCTGGAAAAGCAGGTTACAGTATGTTTTATTATCCACTGAGATAGTGCCGCCTCTATTCACACTAGTAAGATCACATAAAAAAATTATTTACCTGATCATGACTTTCTGCATAGGCTATGCATTTCTCTCCATAGCGCCTGTTGGTCAGCGTGTAGACAATATTGCCCATGTTCCATTCCTCATCCTTTACCTCCTTCAGGATCTACACAGTGACAGAGAGGGGTTATTGAAAAAGGGTATGATCGATGTGTAACTGAGTGATCCAGTCTGGCTCTGACTGATGTCAGTATTTCAGTTCTGGCAGTCTTTCTACCTTTCTTAAGATTTCTCTGAGTTACACTACTTTCTCAGATCAATCTCTTTGATTATTTTTTTTTTTGACATCTCTATATCTGCACCGTGAGTTATGTCTAGCTTTGAATGGCGGTAATGGAGTTTTTAATAACTTCACTACAGCTCATGGGTAGTAAGGCATCAGCTCTGGCCACCTGAGATGGGCAAGGTCAGAGACTCTCATCCAAACAGAGGGATTCAACAATAAATCCAACCATGGAATCAATGCCCCACCGCTGGCCTGTTTACATGCACACTTCCTGCCAAAGGAGTCATTTGCAGAGGTCAGAAGGAAATGGGGGACCACTAAAACATGCCTCTCAAGCACATGTGCCCACACAGTGCTGCTAACTGACTAATCACAAATGTTATACAAGCAAATAAAAGCAAATGGAAGAATACAGACAGCCACATGTATTGCAGTAGGCAGAGAGATGACATAATAAACAAGAGAAATACAACAAAGCCACAATATCGATACCATTCCTAAATGTAAAAAAAAACAGAGACTTGATGCCCTCAAGAACCCCTGGTGTTAGACATGGAGCCTGTCTGATTGGCAGGGGGAGTTGGTGAGCCCATCTGTGAGACAGGATGAAGTCTGCTGGGTGGAATTGGCTGTGACAGTTGATTGACATGTCGGGAAACCTTTATATTACTCTATAGAGCCATAATCCTCTGAGTAAAGAGAATAAATTGTGCCGATCAATATGTCTGAGATGAACTGGAAGGTCCATCTAAATAGAGGCTTCCCTGCTCTATATATCACCATCTGTTCACATCCACTTTTCTTCACCTTAGACTTGTGTGGCCATATTAGCCATTGCCACATGAAAATCGCAGCGAGGCACTTATCATCTACATGTACTACAAATTCTCAGACCTTGTAACTGCTCACACGTTCATGACAAGCCCTGCTCGTTATTCTTTGGTTTAAGCTCAATATCAAATCTGATCAGACACCAGATGCTGAAGAGTTTATACACTGGAAAAACATCGGTATTATTCCTTCAATCACATTTTAAAATGTTTAAAATGAACAAGCAGGCTTTGACAGATTGCTTTATCCATCTCAGATGCCAGGTTTAATAGCTCAGCATTACTATTATTTTGTGTGCTCCATGTCTTCAGATAAAATACTGTGTAGTTTTTTTACGTGTGGTTATAAATGATAATCTTAACTGTGCACATAGAAATATACATACAATAAACTACTGCAAATGGATATGTAAGGAATGATAAGGAAAGGCACCCTACTGTCTACAAAGTCCTCTCCAATATATAAATGTAAAAACTAACATACAAGTTAAAAAACAACAATATTTGAATAGTAAAATACTGAAGCATACCAGTGGAATGAGATTATTTTTAAATGAATTTTAGAGATGTGTAACAAAACAATTGGCTGTATGGTTCAAGTTGTGTTTCTGGTGATGCTGTACTTTAATACTGAGAAATACAACAGTTTGGGGTTAATAAAAGTCCTTTGGAGACTTTGTGAAATGTGTGTAAAAGTTGAAAAAATGGATTGAAAAATAATTAGAACATATGGAAGATTAATATAACTTCATTCTTGCAGGCAAAACCATCTGACAGACATGTATTCTAAATGCCGTTTTCATTTTTCCAACCAGCTCTAACATAAAAGCTAAACTACTGAATCTGCAGAATATAACCAGGAGATCAACCTGGCTGCCTCCATATCCATGTACAGTCAGACACTTTACACTTTCTTATGAATCATTACAATTCAATTCAGGTGCAAAAGTAGTCTGGGAGCAATTAATCTGGGAGTGGGACTGTGGGAGCAGAGGCAGGAGTGACTGGGTTGACGACTTCGCTACCACCAGCTCACCCACGTCAGCCCCGACCAGCCACGCTTCCTGGCACCACTGACACTCTACTTCATCAATGATAATGAGCAGTGAACAAATCTTACTTTACAAGCCTGCTGTCAGGAGCCAACCAGAGTGCCCAGATTAATTAGGCAGAGACAGAAATAAAATTTTAAAAAAGCAGAGCAGGATGAGGTCATCTCACTGCCACTGACATGCTGTGACTGATTCAAGAGCCTCTCTATTACCATCACATGGTGCTGGGAAGGACTCGGAGGCAGAGACGAGTTCTGTGTAAAGCTCTTGCTTTGCATTTGGTGGCTGGCCTGGGCATCCACGCTCTCCTGTCTTTTCAAACACACCTATTGAAACTGTGTTTGAGTTTGCGTTGCTATGGGGACATCCTCTCTCTGCCCATACAGTGCCGCCCCCAGATGAGCAGTGAACGAAGGTGTACTGTACAACGCTCAATCCCATAGATCAAGCTAATGCCTCCCTAAATTTATATTTTCACTGTTTTGTAAGTTAATGAACTTTCTGCCCACACAAATGCCTCTGCTCGAGGCTTCACTCAGCTGAAAGACGCTTCTTAGCTCACCTCACTGTTTTCCTGTAAAGTCTGCACTGAAGAAACTTGCATGGTCTCAGTCTGATTAACACCACACAGGGGAGGCCTCAGAGTGCAATTAGTAAATAAAACAAAGCAGGATGAAGCTGAAATGCTGCTATTAAAAGGAGGCAACCTGAGGACGATGCTGGGTGAGGAGGTCAAAAAGAGTGGGTGACCTTTATGAAGCCCCTGACATGATTACATAAACAAGCTGCAGTCCATCATTGTTTGCTGGCAGCCTGATTTTTATTAAGTCATGTTAACTGAAAGTTTTTCCAGTTTCAAAAACAAAATAACTGATTTTCCCCCTGAAACTAATAAGGAGTGAGCAGTGCAGACTGATGTTTCCATTCAATTAAAATAAATGGAGGAACAGAATCAAAAACTGGGACAACTGACTCAGAGGTCATTCAAGCTGAAGAGCTGAGAGAAGCAGAGAATTCTCTGCATTGTCTCCTCTTCTCTAAGCTGTGACCAGTGAGCCCTCTACCTCCTCTGCCTCTAATTGTTTCAATTACACCTCAATCTATTGTAGATGGAGGGAAGGGTGCTTGTTAAATTAGAGGGCTTTTGTAACATTATCCATTAGGAGTGACAGCATTTTATGGTCATAATCAGATCAAATCATCCAAACTTGTGCTGTGCACCTTATCTGGTTCTCTCATTAGAATATTCAGATTTTTCACAGCCTGTTGGTCCTAGCAGCCTTCTGCAGCCACTAAATGAGTCATATCAATCAGTCATGCTGAGGACGATGCACAGCGTGAGGCCCTGCTCGTGGAACCAAGAGAGATTCATTCGTGCACACATGTGAATCTATAAATAAGCTCAGAGCTCTGTCTCTTTGTCTCCCTTTCTTTCTGTTTTTCTGTGTCTCTGTCTGCCTATGTGCAACACACACCTCACTGGAGGCTCCACTTCAGTCCATTGAAATCCCTCCCTAATTGACACTCTGAGTGCACTTCACTGACTATACCAAGGCATGTCCATATGAATGTGTGCCTGCATAGAAATACATGGATTTCACTGCTCGCTTGCTCTCTCACGGCATCAGGTTTCCTCAGGGAGGCAACAAATTTAACTGAAAAAAATGTAACTACTGTACAAGAATCATCTTAAATATTACATAAAGCAATGTTGCTTGAAAAGCATGGGTGTAAAATCCTCTCAAAACAAGCCACACAAACGTATTCGTCAATTTACAGTCAGGGTTACAAATGTGTAAAAACTGACGGGTGTCTCATGAAGGCCAAAAATTTTTTGTCGACCTACAAAAAAACAACAACTGATTTACAAGTGTGTAAAAATGATTTGTGCGTCTCTCATAATGACCACAGATGTGTGGTCAATAATCCACAAATTTAACTCTGGAAAAAAGCCTGAAAAGCCAAGCATCCGCATTTTCCCCCTGTCATTAAAAGCACCATACGTATGTGAATCTCAGAGCAGGACAATCCTCTCGAAACCTCGCACGCAAACTTAATGTGATTTGTTTGCATCAGGCACATCTAATGATCTGCAAATACATTTTAAAGAACTGCACAGAGAAAATCGTTCTTACACATTTCTAAATCTGGGTTTTATTTGTAGATCTACAAAAACGCATTTTTGGCCTTCATGACACACACAAATCGGTTTTTACACATTTGTTACCTTGACTGTGTTTGTAAATCGCCAAATACGTATTTGTGGCTGGTTATGAGAGGATTTTACACCCACAGAAAAGTAAATGCAGCAACAACCTCTTCAGAGGTGTCCCGAGGATAATCCTGTGAAACCTGTAGTTACTCTGAGTAGGCTGCGTCTCAGTGGCACAGTACTGGCTGCTGCACAGCTAGCGTAAGCATCACCAAGGAAGGTCAAATCTGGGACTCTCTTCCCCTCCCTCCCTCTCTT
>NW_018128010.1:49979-67342 GCF_001952655.1 Monopterus albus
CCTCCATGCCTGCTGCTGAGTAAAACCCACCACTGTGAGGGACAGACTTGATTAAGGATGCACAGACTCCCCCCATTGAGAAACACAAGATACTGTAGTGTAAGAGGATGCATGTGGTGCCGAGGTCACACACTCTGCCTTGCTTTTTAACCAAATTCTGAGTACATACAACTCCAAGTCTCAGCTAGTAGATAAAAAGGCACATCTTTACATGAATCTTACAACAGACAACCTCTTTTAGGATTCTGCAAACAGCTTTTTTCCTCAAATATCAAACAAGGTAAGGCTACTACTTGGTCAAAACATACAAACAAAAAACACAGGGCACAAAAACCACACATTTATCCACCAGACAACCCAAACAGACTGACACATCCTCAGAGGTAACCTGCTGCCCGTCTGCTTCCCCACAAATGAACTTTCTAAAGTAATATTTGCTCATTTCATAAAAACACAGTCATGTACTGATGATGAATGGATGACATTTTTATTATTACATGCACTGAGGAAACACCAAGGGGAAAATTATATATTACATACTGAATCCCAAGTAGTGTATATATCCAAGATCAAGTTCCAAGAGGCAAACGTTAATCCAAAACAAGGTTGAAACAAGCTTTCTGAGAGCAAGTCTGCACATGTACGGCAGGATGTTGCTGCCATCAGAACAAATAGCAAGACAACAAATCTTTTAGATAAAAAAAAAAAAAAAAAAGTATAATAACCTTTCTTTATCTCTGGATGGATGGCTGGGTATGTATGTACTTTCCCTGTGCTCCTCAGTTTCAGCATCACACTGTTATACCAGATGGCTGCACAGTTATAAACAATGTTTTCCCATTGTGTACCATTAAGCACTTTCACAGTGGCAGTTTGGGTTGAAGTGCCGAGCTAAAGGATGCTTCAGCAGTTGTTGTGGATGGACAGAGAATATCTGGTGCCCAGAATTTCCCATCCAGTCTGAAGCGGCACTGGGTGGTAACACCTCTACAATGGTGTTATTATTTTGTTCGCCAGTAATGATTAGATACTACTTCTGTTCTGGTAGTGATATTAAATATTTAAGTTGTTTTTTTGCAAGCCACCCTTCTAAAAAATTAAGTTACTGTTTGTTATCATCCTAACTTAGTACTTTGTCAGACTGAAGTTGAATTATTGAAAAAAATGTGCCCCATCCCGGTTTTATGTTCAAACACACTCATGTTCAGACTAAATCATAATGTGAGACTTACACGGGCATACAGGTACAAAAAGGGGAAGACTTTTAAGGTTCACCAAATAAAATGTTGGTGTCAAATACTTTATGTAGGTGTACTGTAAGAATTGAATACAAAAGAGAAGTAAGATGGGTTTTATATGTTATATTTTGTACATAATATGCCTTTAACTAAGCCTTGTTAAAATGATAAGCAAGTATTTGTTTAAAGTTATCACAGGGCCTCCTCTCACTTTCAAAAAAAGTCATACTGTTAATCAAGAGATAAGATGTAGGTAAATAAACCCAGCATACTTCTCTAACATCTGCAACCACTGCTGAAGGTGACCGATACAGTAAGATATTTCTGAACACGACATTATCAGCATGCTGTATTAAAAACACATCCAGACCTACTGTACCATACAACTATTTATTTTGTAAAGCCACATGTTGTTCGTTGTCTTTTCTTCAGTAGGAATTTGTTTGTTTGTTTTTTTGTTTGAGTGTGCACGTATTGGCTACACTTTGACTGGAAAAGAGAGGAGCAATGAGCCACACCTTGGTGACCTTCTTGGTGACCTTGGTGTCGGTCCAACAGGATGTTTACCCGTGAGAATTCACACTTCCAAACAGGATTTTTCTCACTATAGCCAAAACTAAAATGAAATAACACAGTTAATATGTTAAATAATTTTCACTCTACTAGGATTGATGAACCCAAAATTTAATTTAGAAAGAGAAAACAGAAAAAGGTTTAGTTACAATAAGCAGACACCACACAGTGCTGTTTGGTGAATTCATTCAAAAGACAATCTTCCTAAATAACCATGTTTAGTTTTATTATATTTGAACCTCACACACAATAAATACAAAGAACACTGTAAAGTTTCAAAATTATTTTAAGCTTAGAAAAGCATCAGCATTCTGGTGGAGGAACTCATGGCTCAACAAATGTCCAGATTTCATCACTATCAACAGACAAACACTAGTGCCATTTCATGAATTTATTGAAATTCCGTGATTTCAGTATAAAAGTAATACTTTGTTTTCATATTTCTGCATTGCCTATTGTCCCAACAGTACTAATAGACTAAAAATAACCGACCCTTTTCCTCTTTAATTTGCTATAGGAGAAAACTCTCACAAGCAGTGGAGGCTGACAAAGCTGCTGAGACCAGGATTTTGTTACTGGGACAATGGTGGTTTTGATCTTCAACTATTCAGATTGTCAAACTGGATGGTAACACACAACCTTTGCTCTGACATCATACAAAGCTACCCCAAGGACGCGTAGCTCTGACTGAATAATGAATCAAAGTGAAACACAAAGATGACTGCCAGCCTATTTAAATGCTCTGCTTCAGAAAAAAGAAATTTCACCCTGGACCAGTGACTAGGCAACATTTGTGCTAATGCCATTAAAGCTTGTCTTTCTTCCCACTCGCACGTAATGTAAATATTCATCTGCGCAAAGGACTGGGAATAATTACTGATCTAAGAAAAAAGTCATTCTATGAAGAACTGAAATGCTTTTATTTTCAATAACAATTATGTCTCCTCCATCACTTTTCATAACTCTGTGTTTGAAGGGATAAATAATAACCTTCCCATCTGCACAGCAGGTAAGATTAACCGGAAAAAAAAATAAATTAGCACTTTAGAAAAAGCACAATGACCTTCTTCAGTTTGCTAAAAAAAAAAAAAAAAACCACCTTGGAGCTCTGGGTGAGGAAACAAAAGTGAATAGTCTCTTCACACATAAAGATACTTCAGACCACTTTTACATAACCATGAAAACACAGAAGAGTCATATGACATGACCTGTTCACATTTATGAATTTCGCTCATTGTGAATGTGTAACTACTGTAGAAATATATTAATATCTGTCTGGTAATTAACCGTTTGTAGCCTTTAATAAAAATAAAAAAAAGATTTAAAGTTTTTCCATTGTGGTTTATTGCATTTAAATGTGTTTTATGTAACTTAAGCCAAGCACTCTGAACTCTATGTATTATATTTATAAAAAGGTACAAATAGTTTCCTGTTATACAACTAAAATAAAAACTATTTTGATTTCAAGCAACAATATAGATTTGAAGTGAATATTACCTCTGTAATACAGTATGTACCTCTGTTACCTCTGTGACAGACAAAAAAAAAAAACTGCACGTTATAAGCTTCACAACAGTTTATCAAAGGGCTATTTTATTTAATAGCAATTATTTTCTTTGTGCAGGTCTGTGTAAGTTTACTGAGTGAACTTCTAAGGATTTAAGCACATTAGTACATTTCAGCACTCAGCTGATAATGTTTGTACCATTTCTCCTTGTGTATGGTGCATCTACTTTCTAGGTGCATCAAACCTCCTTGTCCTCTCGAGTTACACTGGAGCACAACAACACGCTGGTTCCCTCTAAGAAAATGTAGGGCAAGATTCTCCTGTCACTACATTGCTGAACAAGTTTTACACTCGAAAGCTTCTTAAAAGGCTCAAAAGCTTAGCAACAGGCTCAGCTGTAATAGCACAAGGGTGTTTAATGCCTACTAACATCCCCTGTCACTCCCGTTGTCTTTCATCCCTGTTTTGAAAGCAAATGCTTTCATTTTTATCTCTATTTGTGGCTCATACACACGTTTCTGAGTGAGCATAGGTCTGTGTCTGTAAAAGTTACTGAGGAGAAAAAAGCAGACAGAGCACAAAAGAGGTTGATTCAAAAGAAGTAAATCATCGTACCTGTATCCACTTGTCAGGAATGGCCATAGCCAGGCGGTAATCAAAACCAAGTCCTCCCTCCTCCACTTTTCTGCAGAGAGCAGGCATCCCTGACACATCCTGCAGAAAGTCACACTATTTCATATCACATTTTCTCTTTGTGTGCACAGGTGTCTTTCCCAGTAGCCAGCCAAGGTCACATCAATACCACTCCACAACTCACAGATTACAGAGAAAAAACCACAAGCCAAGAAAGGAGTGATCCCATTTTCTTGTGTGTTACTTCTTAATTACACCAATGAATACGTAAGTGAGCGATGCCTAACTAATAAGTGTTTTTAATTAATAGTAGCTGTGGGCAGTGTCATTGTGAAGTACAAAGGTGCTGAAGAAGTGTGCAGCAGAGTGTGTTTTTACCTCTGCAATAGTGATGCAGTCAGGATAAAGGCTATGAAGTATTTGATTGGCAAGCATCAGGTAAACCAAAGAGTCTTCATCCACCTGTAGGCCAAAGTACTCGCTGTAGTCCCCAGAGAAGCCTGTGCCTGAGGAGTAAACACCTCCACAGTCAGCACTCTTCTAAAAATCTTCATCCCCCTGTGCTACTACTGCTTAGCTTCATATCTTTGATATTTTTCTGAACAGTCCGTAATATTAAGGAATGCATATATTTTTCATGCCTCACTTTCAGGCTCATTCATCTCTCACCTCTCACTGATTCATTATCTGTTCACAAGCAGACAAGCTACCTAGTTTTGGCCTTACTGTTTAACAGTCTGGAGTCTGTGGTTCATACTGCACTGTGGGTTTCAAAGAAGAAGAGGATGACGTGCTTTACACACACTAGCTGTTGCTAGTGTGTGTAAAGATGCACACAAACAGGCCTTACCAATGCCATGGTGATGGTACAGCATAGAGGTAATGCCATCAAACCTGAAGCCGTCAAAGTGGTACTCCTCCATCCACCAGCGCAGGTTTGACAACAAGAACCGCAGTACTTCCCAGCTGGCAAAACACAACAACAAGCACACACACAAGGTCAGATAAACAAGCTGTGAATTATTTACATATCTCATCATGCACTTTAGGCACCAGCGATTAATTTTCACAACTACAGGAGATTCACATATGGATAACAGAAGCTCCATTATGCAGGGGATGGAGTGTCAGTGACAGGAGGTGGTGTTTTCATTAACTATACTGTAGAGAGGATGCTGTCTTTTACGTGTGTGGTGAGAAATCTGCAGCTTACAATACACAGCAAAGTTTTCTGGTTTCCATCAGACCACTTGCATGACCACTGGGCAAGTGTTTAGTAGAGGCAGGCCCATTCTTGTGTATTTGAACCGATAGCATTTCATGCTACACTTGGGTAAACAAACACCATGCGGGGGAATTGAGTTCCCTCTCCTGGGAATGAGATAAGACATACACTTCTACTTGCTCTGGCTTCCATCTTCAACATATGACGAGAGTCTCTGTCATACAAGCAAGAGGGCAAATACTCTGGGGGACAAAAATGGGTGAAACCATCAACTTGTGGTTGCGTTCCGTTACCCACAGCGAGCAAAGCATACAAATGCACTCTGTGCCTGTTGGCTGAACTGTACTGGTGGAGGCTGGAGGAGGCAGATTCCATAAATGGCCCCAGCCCTTGTTCCTGACTGAGCGATCAGAGAGTCATCTGGATCTGAACAGCCTCTCAAGGCAAAGTACACTACCCACCTCACCTCTTCCCATCCAGTGGTGCGTTGCCATGGAAACGTCAGTAAAACTCAACATTCGGTTGTCCCTATGTGGTGCGCATAATGAGCACCAGATGAAATATTGTTACACGAATGCCATGCTGGAAAGCAGCAGCCAGCGCCAAGGATATGAGACAAATGCCACATTCATGACACTGATTAAATGTGAACTGCTGCTTCTGCTTAGGCTGAAATTCAAAACTCAGGTGTTGTCTGTAGACTCAGCCGCAGTAACAGTTGTAACAATACCTATGGGCATCATATATTTTTTAAAAATAGTTTTGCAACAAACTGGCACCTATTATTTGTCTTAGAAGCACATTCATAACTTTTTTCAACAAAGGTTTTACAAAATATGATTTGTCCTCAAGAGCTTCACATAAACCTCTACTGAAACAAACCATTTATGGTTTAATAACATAAAACTATAAGTATTCATGATGCACTAAACTCACTAGCTGCACTACTGTCTCCTCCCTTATACACCCTAGAGTCCTGTGCCTATCTACTGCTGTGCTTTTATTAATTGGACCCTTCGTGGTCAACAAAATATATTTATTAAAAGTTTATTTTTTAATATAAAAAAAAAACAACAACTATATAGCTCCTATGAATGTTTACCGTCATCACAATGGGCATGTGCTTTGTCAACTTAAGAATTTCTTGTGCCATTTTTATCTGGCATTGTCTGAATGGACACTAGGTGACAGTGTTGCTCCATTTTTATGATGTTCTGAATTATTTACAATAAAGAACTAAAGAAATTTCCAACATTTTCTTCTACTATCACCTATGCCATCTTCTAATATCCATATTTATCCCTCTACACCTGAAAACCTCTGTTATGCTTGTATTTTAGCAAGAGGGAGATTTGTCGTAGTAGAATATATTAGTAACGTTTGGGATAAAAGACAACGTTCTTTGTTTGCATTGTATATATGAAATTACTGAAGAAGTTTTTGTCTGACAAATGTTTCACCGCTGTATTTTTGCTGTATTAGAAATGCACATGGATTTGCATGTGCATGACACTATGATACGCCAAGATAACGTAACATACAGAAAAGTAACTGGACTCAAATTGTTGGGTTGGTGAAATCTTTCTTGTAATGGTCTTAAGGCTTGTGGGAAATTGCGTTCACTAAATGCGCTATAGTGAAGATACACTATAGAGGTGGCTTTGTAGTAGTTCGCATTATTAAAGTTATTATTAAAATTTGTTGAAGCAATGAGAAGTCCCAGATTCATGATTCAGTAACATTTCATAATGCAAAAATCCATCCAAACACTAGACAAGTCTTGTTCTTAATAATACCTCCTCTTTAAAATATATCAATTCATCTCCTTAATGCTGCAGTGCAAAATACTGAGGACTACATCCTCTACTGCAAAATACAAAATCCTAGATTTGTTTGACCAAGTACAACATGAGACAAAAAATATTTAAATGTGCTGCCTTCTGTGCTCCATTCTTGAGGGATGACCAGCCCCAGCGCTGTTTGACAGGTGTGAAGCTGCATGTTACATTAGTGCTTCCTCCTTCCCTTGAGGAAGAGCACAAGGGAGCCTGGTATGATCTGATATAGCAAGCTGACTGGGTGGTCATGCAGACCCTGTGATAAATAGATTAGGCCCTCCACTCCAATGCACAGAGCCAACAAAGGCTCAGATCCAATGTACCCTCATGGGATGGAGATAATAGCCAGCGAGAGCCAGAGGCCCAAGATGAAACCATACTGCCACATTAGGACCTACAATGCCATTCATCATCAACTTGAATTACAGTGAGAAAGTTAAATCTCAACACCTGATGCAGTACACTGCTTATCTACGTACAGCAGTTCAATGAAGTTGAATTGCTGTGGTGGTGATATAAAAGCAAACTGCATATTACAAAGTAAAATGGTCTTATACTTGTATAACGCTTTTCTATGCACTGCAGCACACTCAAAGCGCTTTCACACTATTTGGTCATTCACCCATTCGCACTCCCAAGCACCAACACAATCACGCACCGGTGTCTTGCTCAAGTACACTTCGACATGTGGACCGGACAGCCGGGAATCGAGCCGCTAATCTTCCAGTTAGGAGATGACCCGCTCTACCTCCTGAGCCACAGCCACCCCAAAGTCTTAACTCTAAAGCTTAGCAATGACAGTGAAACCTGGTTAGGGAGCTGTAATAGAATATATCTCTAATAATGCTGCTTGTAAAATAAGGAAGTCTATCATATGTGCTGTTGTTTTATCTGCAAACACATACTGCCACACAAGTCCCTAAAAGATCATTCAAAAGCCTCGTTCTACCAGATTGTTTGGATGTGTCATCAAGTCTCCACCACATCAGTTTCATGCTTAACTGCTCCTTATCAGAGTTTGTTTCCTCCTCCAGCTGAACACGACTGTGACCCGTACTACAGTATTTCCGTTTGGTTGCAAGCAGAGCAGATATCAAAGCATCCTATTGCTTCTAGAAGTAAATTGTGCATAAGGGATCGTGGCAACTTTTCATGATGGCAGAGAGAAACATTTAAACTCCTGTGTTCACAACATCACAGGTAAGCTGCAGATAAGACCAAATAAATTTATAAAGCCGACAGGTCATTCCACAAGAAATGTGATGCTCAAACAATGATGCTAGACAGCCTGATGGATGGTGTGCATTTGTTGGACCAAAAAGGACAAATAAGGTGCCTCATTTAACGCATTTCAAACTTCTACCCAGTCCCAGCAGCCATTAATGCATCCAGAACACAGACATTAACAGGAGTGACACATGCAATAAATTCACATTTCATGGTTGAAGGTTGATTTATTTATCTATTCAATCAAGGATTCTGTTTGCAGATACATTAAATACACATATGCACAATAGAGTTTTAAGGATATGGCTCACTGATTTCTATAATGCATTTTCATTTACTCTTGTGACTGAGCATGGACATTTTAATCATGTTTAGTTGTCACTTATCTTTTCATAAACTAAGACAGTTCAGTAAAACAGCTCAATTAGCCAATCAGTGCCATGTGTGTGCTCTGTGCTGGAGAAACACATCTTTACGCTTTGTACCACATTGAAACGCAGCACTCAGATAGTCAGGTGATGCTCACTACCTCAAAGGGGTAAACTCTCAGCTACAGTAGGCGCCGACAGGCTGTCCCTGTATTACTGTGCTTTGGGTCAGATATCGGCCATTTGTCTGGCATTCTTTAGGCAGCCTGGAGGCTAGCTGCTCTTGCTTGGCATCCCGGGAGGGATATTCTGCTGCCTGTGAGACTGGTTATGTTTAGCAAGCTGTAATTAGTCACACCTTGTACTTGCTGTCTTTGAAGAATCAATTGCAGTCTGGCAGGCCAATTCTGCTCTTGCTTTCTCCAGTGGACCATATTAGTAGTGGCAGGATATCTCCGAAGGTGTGTTCTCATGTATAATCAATGAATGTATTTAAATGGAACAGCCACTCTGACAAAGAGATATGCATATTATAGCCATGCCTCCAAAATAACAGCAACACAGTCAGCTGGCGAGCTACTCAGCATCGTGTGTTCAGTCGTGCCTACTTGGGACCGACCGGTTAATTACAAGAATAGGTAGGCCAGAACTTGGCAGCCAGCCTTGAGGGATGGTGCAGCTTTAAACTTTACTCATTATTCCCAAGGTTTTGAAAAATATGAAGGGGGAGGTTGGACAAGCTACAACAAGCACTATTTCCTTAGAAATGTTCTAGTTGTGAAATTCCAGACAGTTACAAAATGGATTGCTACATCTTTGTACTGTAGCTGTAAATGGAACATTCACTGGCAAAATATTGTAAAGCTTAGCAATCCTGTACCGAGCAAGCGAGTATGTCTCAGTATCATGTGAAAGAGCAACATTGTTACTGAGTAAACAGCTGCCTCAACTTAGGCTCTTAAAAAAAATGCTCCTTATAAAAGTTGATTGCCACACAATTCAATTTGCATGATGTTAACATTTATAAAATGCCTCTTCTCTACAACCTACACTCTATAAAATGGGCATTTAAGAGCTAGGATATTCATCTGAATCACATATAAAATTGCCTGGCTGCTCACAGAAGGCTCTGTCTATATGGAGAATGTTTTTGTTATGTGTCAGATAGTTTTAAGGAGCTGAGGGGCATGAAGTTGCAGAACTGCTCGGTTTCCACCCACTGGCTCCATCCAGCACCCTCTGAAAGCACTACAGGCGGCTCCAACAGCAGCCATGCACACCTACAGCAAAGTTGAGCTCATTAATAGAAGCTCACCAGAGGGGAAACACAGCTTTTTCCCCCTGCTGTGCGACTTGGTGGGTCAGGGCAAATCACTCATGGGTACTGAATACCGAAATGATTGCATTTGGACTGAGCTGACACATCAAGTGGGAATTTATTGATTGAGCAGACACTAACCAGGCCCCCAAATGCATTTCAAAGTTACATAAATAAAGGGGAGGTAGAGAGACATTTTAGTTTTTGTGATGCTTTCTGCTCTGGTTCTTTAAAATAAAAGTTATTTTTCACTTGGGCAATTTTTTGCTTCTCTACATGTCTTTCCTTGTGTACAGTTATTATTTTAGAATTTCACAATTTAAGGGATGGTTAACGGACACAATGTAAGGTCCATCCGTTGAAAACCTACAGTGAGGCGATAAATGAAAAAGATACAGACAGACCTCACACTGTCAAAGTTCACGCTTAGGAAATAATAATTCTAACATAATTTGTACTTTAAAAACAGCATAAAATATTATACATTATACTAGCCTGTTGTAATGCCTATATGACATAAGCAGATTTTTTATGGCAGTGACCCTGGTATGGATTAAAAACACTGTTCAGTGCTTTTACATTATATATCAAAGAACCTAAATTACTTGATTCTCCTTTATTTTAGTTCTTGTACTGTAGAATGTACATACAGTACAATCCAAGCATTACTAATCTCCTTTAGTGAATGCATAAGCCACGGTATCTTTTGTACCCATTCATTTAGGATCAATGGCAGCACAGAGGCACAGAATAAAATAAAATTAAAAATAAAAAAAATAAAAAAAATCACTATTTTGTATTGCCTCAGTCTCACATCTTTAACAAGCATTTAATTGTAATAAAACACATATAGAATAATCTTGTCAAAGAGAGAGTTATTGCGCTGTGGTCCTCAAACAGAGTGCCAATCTCTCAGCATGAAAACAGAGAAGAGTTAAAAAGAGTTTTCCAAAGCCTGGCCCTGGGCCTATTTTTATATCTTAAAAATTCACACAAAGATTGATGAAAAATGGATGCAAACGATCCTGAGAGAGGACAGAACAAGCTCACATCAAGCTTCTCAGAACTCTCACATCTCAAGGCCAAAAAAAAAAAAAAAAGCTTGAGTTCTCTGACTGACAACACCCTATACACTGTACCATGGACTCCCTTCACTCTGCCGCTGTCTCAAGGTGACTGACATCTTTGAATGGGTATAGGAGGGAAACAGTGAAAAATAAATCATGCTGATATCCCCTAGTTTGTTTCTGTTCTTCACATATAGCTAAGTTTCCACCTGTAACCCTGTAGATTGCCATAAACATCCTGATAAGTGATTGCAGTTTAAAAAGTCTTTACCAGGTGGTCAAAGGAAATACATGCTAAATGTCCTTGGAAAGCAAAAGGTTCAAGCAAAGAATGTACAGTATTATGCTGCCATCATTCAACTCAAACAAGTAATCTAATTCGACAGCTTAGTAAACAGAAGTTCAAGCTGCTTTATTTAAAGAGATGCCAAGAACCTCTTGACAAAGTGAAAGTCAGTGAAAGCATCTGCAGTACGTGTCCTTACATACGGTATTTTCAATGCAGCTCCGTCCTTCTACTATCAAGTTGGTATTCAGCAACTGCAAAACCACTTCTGGCATTCCTAGAGCCTGAAACCAGTGTTTGCAAAGAAAGACATTCTTAAAATTGAATGCAGAAGCATTTGACTCAGAGGCAACTCAAGTTAACAAATTGGGTAGCAAGCGTCTATTTAAACAGCATTCACTCGAAGACTTGAGTTGAATGTTTTATGAAGAAAGGCTGAAGAAAAGCACACAATAAAAAAAAAGGTGATTTTTGATAAAGACGCACAAGTGAAAGTAACACAAAAGAGGCAGCAAAAAGTAAAATACTTGGCTTCAATAGCCTGTGTCAGTCAGCTTCTGTCAACCTAATACAAACATCATGGTCAGACTGTAAAGGCTGATAGCTGGGCTGCTTGATTAAAATCAAGCTGCGTTTTGCACAAGGTTCTGAAGCTACCCTCTGAGGTTCATTGCCTTCCAAAGGAACTAGCAGAAAAGCTTGACATAAACGACACATCCAAACAACCTGTGGGAGGCAAAGAAGACAAATGAACTTGCTATGACAGTGAAGAGCTCCTTTGGGCTTAATGACTCCTCATATGCCTGCTAGTCTTGACATATGTCTGCACCACATCTAATGAGTCCTTCTGATATGAGAAGAGTTCAATAACTAATAAAAGAAGAACCTTGTTCTCTTATTACCTCCCCCATGCCTGACACTAAGCATTGTATAATGCATTGGAAACTGCTGTACCCCAACACACACACTTATTAAAAGCAAGTTCAAAAACAGCATTTGATAGAGTCAACAGTTCCCATTCATCTTTAATGTGTGCTGGGATCATTTTCTCAGCACAGTGGCGAGAGTAAAGACACTTAATTAACAAGACCTACAACAACACCAGTCAATAGTTTGGTGTGCACTGTGCACAAGCAGAGTCAGAGAACAGCCTGCCAACTTAAGAGCTTTCACTTTTTTTTTCCCCCTCACACTTTTGTAATTAGCTGAAAATATGACTATATCCAAAGCCTGCCAACACTGTAATATCAAACCATTACTCATAATACATTAAAATTCAACACCTGTCTGAGTAGACAGGTAAAAAGGTACAAATCAAGAGCATTTGAGGGAACTTAAATTCACCATGGTCCATTCTATGCCTTTAGGAATATCAGATTAAGAGTGAACCTGACTGCATGACCATTATGGGGCGAGATGTATTCTGTCATTGTTGAGATCTTATCTTGTGTTTGACCTTCAACATACCATGTTGTATCAGACAGTCCCAGAAAATATAGAGTGGTTTGTCAGTTTCCATTTGACCTCATTTATCATTCTGTTCATATACTGCTTATACATTTTTGTTTAAAATTAAGGCACCCTGAAACCATAGCGTCCATCTATCAACCTTGTTTTTGGTAAACATTTCTACATCAGATGCAGCCATGGCCCAACTGTAAAACTCATGTAACTTTTCATCTTCGCATAATATTGCGTTTAGTTAAAAGTGCAGTAATCAGTGGGCAATCCCTTGCTTTTATATTGCCAACAGCACTAAAAAGGCTCAGAAATAATAAACAGAAAGCTGGATTTAACTACATACTAAAAAATTACAGTGGCATAAAGTCAGACAAAAGAAAAGGGTTCCTGCAGTGCTGCTTACATGCAAAACCACTGCCAACTTCACAAAGAGCAGAGCAGGTACATGTACAAAAGGAAGTAATTGCATTATGATTTAATTATATAATGCAGCTTTCGATATTGAATAAGCTTGAAGGCTCCACAACTTCCATAAAAGATTTAGTTTTCCCTAAAAATATTTAGTTGGCAATACTAAGGCATCATATTGACTTTAACATCATGCTTTTACCAAATGCACCAAAGCACATCCAAAAATTGGTTGTACTTCTCTGAACAACATATTTTAATGCCAGTAAACTTACTGGATAATTATGCTGAAAAAGAAACAGCTACAGATAAAGTGATAAATATATTAAAAGGAAGATTTTCTCACAATCCCATAGCAGCTTAAAGAAAAATCACTTAATATACATCATATTTCTTTAAAAATACACACATAATTAGTTTTAACAAGTGCACCCTCAAGTCTAAGCCAAATCAATTCATGTACTGCAGAGTGATTAAATTACGCAAATACGGTGATGAGCCACAGTTAACAAAAAGGTGCCAAATAAGGAGTACCTGGAGTAGTCGAAGAGGCGACTGTCCCAGAGGCTGTGCTCCCCTCTGGGCGGCGAGTGGAAGAAACATGAGTCAGAGCCATCAAAACCATTCAGACCGTCTTCTGTGTTCTTGGAGGCATGGCTGTGAACGACATCCAGCAACACCGCGATGCCCATGGAATGAGCCACATCAATCAGCTGCTTCAGCTCATCTGGGGTACCATATCGACTACAGACACACAAACACATGTACATGCATTCTTAGTGTTAGTTCACCACATCAAGATCCTGTCCTCTCTACTGATCTTAGCTCAGATAGTTCAAAGTGTTTGTCATATGCACAGTTAGGAAATGCGCTTCCCCATACAATGAAATTCTTACTTTGCCGTCCACATGAATGCCACACAATACAAATGAAATATAGATCTACTCAGACTAACCTTTCTTCTGTATTTGGGCATTTGGACCTCATAACTATACAAACAAAAGAACAGCCATGCATGCACATGAACAAACACAAGCTTACATAAATATTTGTTCTTCTTTGCATGGGCCACAAATTTATTTTGTAAGGTGTTTTCACCTTCCCTAACAATAAAGTTTCTCAGTCTAATTTTAGTGCCTATCCATAACACCGCACCCTACTGTAACATGCCCTTCTGCCAAAAATAAACCTTGTTTGTTGTGCACGACGGAATTACTTTATCCTTAACTTACTATGACACTGACAACAGGCCTGAAGTACAAACAAGAGCCAGTGCAGTGAATTTATATTGTCCTTAAAATGTGTATGTGATTAAACAACCAGAGACTATTGCAGGTCATATTATTTCACATAACATAACAAATCCTTTTCAGATTATTTATTTCAAGATCACCCATCACAATGACACAATCAAGAGGGCTTCCAAGGATTTGGGGATATGAGAGAATTTGTGTAATACTGTAACTCTTACACAGTCCTGTAATACCATCTACAGGGTCATTAAAAAAGAAAAAAAAAAAAAAAAAAAAAAACATCCTGAAGCACACTCAAAATTCAATGAGTAGCTGTATGTATGCATACACACCTCAATATACAAACAGCGAGATATTTTAGAGTGTACTTCACATATTGTCCACTAACGTCCCGTCTGTCCTTCCAGATATCATTATATCAGGTTCTTTGCAAACAGGACACATAGCGACAGTATTATCCGGCTTCCCGGCATTCAACTGCTCAGGTTTTAAATGACACTGAGAGATCAATCATGGGTGAAATTGCACTATATACATTACACTTTGGGTTTATGCTTTACCATAAGCAAGGATGGAGGGATCTCTGAAAGAAGATAGATACTTCGACTAGTCCACCTTTATCTATGACTCCCTCCACTCCCTGGATTAACAGCAAATGTATTTGCAGAGAGATTATTGCTGGTGTCAGACTTCCTAACCTTGATTGAGGTGACTGAGCTGTGCATGAAGTTACTTACTCAGTTATTTTCATGATGGTGTGTATCTACTGAATAAGTCCTTCAGAATAAACATCAATTTCCCTAAATCTATTAGTAGTTATATTAAGGGCAGATGCTGCATGTGGGATGTAAAGGCACATTTTAAAAATATCACCCTTAAGAGTTCAGGCTTGGCACTTTGGCAGGATTCATCATGCTACATTGTTTAAATAAAGAAGACTGAAGACAGGGAACAGTGTCCTTTGGCTACTAAAGTAGTGGTAAAATGTTGTCTTCCACAGTATGTAAAATGCACAGGTGCATTGCTGCTTGTAAATATCCTGAATTCAGTGCAGTAAAAGCGAATCATGCCACCAAGAGTAAAACCCCTACACCGGGAGGTAATTACAGACAGCTAATACATTTTTACTCACTATTGCTGAAACAATGTCGACTATAAATAATAAAATAAACAAGGTCTGACACAATGACAAACCTTAAATACTTGACAGCTTTTTTTAACAAGACAACTATTCAATTAAGTGTGTACAAAATATATAAACACTGTGAAATTAATAATATTTACCTGGAAGCAGCAAAGAAACCTGTAATCTGATATCCAAAGCTTGCATAGTAGGCATGCTCCATGATAGCCATCAGCTGAATACAGTTGTAACCTGGATGCAAAAGAGAGAGAGAACAGAAAAAAAAAATCCCCACACCATTTAATGAGTTTGCATTATGGTCTTTTTGACCCAGAGTGTTTTAACATTTTATTCATCTAAAAGGTATTTAGCTTTCTCCAAATCCACCTTTACACACAGCCTAGATTCTATCTTCCAATAGGCTCCTTTGAAATACGCATTACTCATGAGCACCTAATTTGGTAATGAATAATGTAAATGATCTTATTTTATGATCAGGCTGAACCTTGCTTAATGGCTGCAGCTGGAAATGCAAGACCGTATGTAGAGCTACTGTATGTGAACCAAAGCTTGACCCTCTATGGGAAGTAGAGGAACCTGCTGTTGCAGACTGGAGACTTCAACTGGCTGTCATTTTACAACCGCAGCAGGAGGCAGCTATCTTAGCTTTAGCACAGCTAGCTGCCTACACTCTCAGTGTAGCACCGTGCGGGGGGGTGGCCTTATCCTCGGGTATTCAGTTTCACAGTTGGGTGTGACATCACAACTGACACTGTTTCAACACTGCTCATTCTCAAGGAAGATTCAAAAAATTTAAATGACTTAAAACTAGAGCAGAGACGGCGTGTTGGGCCACCATGTGCAGCAAGTCTCTCAGCTGTACTGTAGGGATGAAAACTATTCTTCCAAAAGAAATTAGCTGGGGGTAAACCACAAAGTCATGTATGACCAAAAATAGGAGTGTGGAAGATGTTGTATATGTGGCAGCAGGAAGCTAATTTTTCTACAAATCACTGGAGGGTGTATTTTTCTTGCCAACTCCAATTTCTCCAAAAAGACCACCAGCTACTTGGACTGTACCAAACACTGGTTCAAAATATAAATATTTCTAATGATGTGTGGGGTTGGGCTGGCCACACAGGCTAAAACAATGAATGCACAGTAAAATGTTTCTGAATACTAAAACTATACATCTTTATACTGGTAACACTGTCTGGAAAAAAATCTCTACTGACATACAATATTTAGTCCCATTAATTTGGTACAGCAGGCATCTGGAAACATCAGGGCTTCATACCATTTGACCCATGTCAGTCACACTGTATTGTGCATCTGAGCTCCAGGCATTTCCTTTCTGAAACATGGTCTGGTGTCTTGAAGAAAAGCTGTGGCTATAGGGAAACACTACTTATCAGAGTCAGGAGGTTATACACAGCATTTCAAAACAGCCTATGAAAACTGCTTCAATGAATACAAAACAACAGGGTTTTAAACTGCCACCGAGCACTCCAGTGGGAGGCCTTGCGGTTTTGCACTGTGTGGAGCAGATTTATTTATTTATAGTACACAAATATTATATACAGTGGGTACGGAAAGTATTCAGACCCCCTTAAATTTTTCATTCTTTGTTATATTGCAGCCATATGCTAAAATCATTTAAGTTCATTTTTTTCCTCATTAATGTACACACAGCACCCCATATTGACAGAAAAACACAGAATTTTTGACATTTTTGCAGATTTACTAAAAAATAAAAACTGAAATATCACATGGTCATAAGTATTCAGACCCTTTGCTCAGTATTTAGTAGAAGCACCCTTTGGAGCTAATACAGCCAT
>NW_018128010.1:67391-90592 GCF_001952655.1 Monopterus albus
GGGCTTTGGCTGGGCCATTCAAGAACAGTCACAGAGTTGTTGTGAAGCCACTCTGTTATTTTAGCTGTGTGCTTAAGGTCATTGTTTTGTTGGAAGGTGAACCTTTGGCCCATTCTGAGGTCCTGAGCACTCTGGAGCAGGTTTTCGTCCAGGATATCCCTGTACTTGGCCGCATTCATCCTTCCCTCGATTGCAACCAGTCGTCCTGTCCCTGCAGCTGAAAACCACCCCCATAGCATGATGCTGCCACCACCATGCTTCACTGTTGGGACTGTATTGGACAGGTGCTGAGCAGTGCCTGGTTTTCTCCACACATACCGCTTAGAATTAAGGCCAAAAAGTTCTATCTTGGTCTCATCAGACCAGAGAATCTTATTTCTCACCATCTTGGAGTCCTTCAGGTGTTTCTTGCACTGAGGAGAGGCTTCCGTCGGGCCACTCTCCCATCAAGCCCCGACTGGTGGAGGGCTGGCGTGATGGTTGACTTTCTACAACTTTCTCTCATCTCCTGACTGCATCTCTGGAGCTCAGTCACAGTCATCTTTGGGTTCTTCTGTACCTCTCTCACCGAGGCTCTTCTCCCCCGATAGCTCAGTTTGGCTGGACGGCCAGTTCTAGGAAGGGTTCTGGTCGTCCCAAACGTCTTCCATTTATGGATTATGGAGGCCACTGTGCTCTTTGGAACCTTAAGTGCAGCAGAAATTTTTTTTGTAACCTTGGCCAGATCTGTGCCTTGCCACAATTCTGTCTCTGAGCTCTTCAGGCAGTTCCTTTGACCTCATGATTCTCATTTGCTCTGACATGCACTGTGAGCTGTAGGGTCTTGTATAGACAGGTGTGTGGCTTTCCTAATCACGTCCAATCAGTATAATCAAACACAGTTGGACTCAAATGAAGGTGTAGAACCATCTCAGGGATGATCAGAAGAAATGGACAGTACCTAAGTTAAATATATGAGTGTCACAGCAAAGGGTCTGAATACTTATGACCATGTGATATTTCAGTTTTTCTTTTTTAATAAATCTGCAAAAATGTCAAATTCTGTGTTTTTCTGTCAATATGGGGTGCTGTGTGTACATTAATGAGGAAAAAAATGAACTTAAATGATTTTAGCATATGGCTGCAATATAACAAAGAGTGAAAAATTTAAGGGGGTCTGAATACTTTCCGTACCCACTATATAGTCACACAGTATATATACACTTTCTCCACAGCCAAGAAAATGAAATGGCAGGCAAAGGCAGCCATCGCTAAAGATGGTAGAGTTTAGCCTCCTGGAGAATTCTATTGTGCAGATTCCCTTAGCTGCAGTAGATTCTTTGACAGCATTTATTCTGGCAGTTCCCTTCCCCACTAAACAGGACGACATGACCAAGAAAACAGCATTTATCAGATTGCTCCTGGTTTGCTGTGCTAGTCATAGCTGTGCCTTTTATTAATGTCAGTGCAGCAAAGCTGTATTTAAATGCAAAACACTGCCACATCTCATATGAGCAGAACTGCAAACCAAGGCAGGGATCAGTTCCATGAGGGTAAAGTCACATTTGACTTGAACTCTTTATAATGATTTGAGTCATTATGAAAATTAATCACATAGTTAATCAAACGCACATACAATGAGAACACAAGATACTGCTCAGAAGTTAAAGAACAGCAATGAGTCTAGATCATGGAACTGGAAACAAGATGTCAGCTTTGGAACCGTACCAGCTATGTGGTGTACTGTGGAGCCCTCTTTACAAAACACTGCCCAACAGTCAGTGACCTCCTCCGGTCATGTCAGTAAACAGGATGCTGACTTGCTGATGTGGTTTTGTGCAGAGGGAGTGTGACAGGTCTACAACTGAAATGCCGCTAGTAGAGGAATAGTTGCACTCAAAGCAGACTGGTATGTGTGCTGGGTTATGGACCAGTGTTGACAGAGATGGCACAGGACACCGGCAGTTACTGTATTAAAAAAAAGCCTCTTGAACCCCTCAGCTATTTCTTACGGAGGTAACGTGGTCTCATGGCTTACCCAGGTCTTTTATACGAGGTAACACGTTCATTGTGAAGTTGGTATATGAGGCAACCTTTTCTTCTGGTGAAGCGATGCCCACGTGGGCTTCGTATATTCTCAGGCTCGTGGGTTTCTTTGGCCGAGGGTGGATTTGCTGGAGAGGAAACCAAAAAAAAAAAAGCACAAAAAAAAATCATGAAAAGTGTCCAGCATGTTTTTATAAACATGGTAACTAATTATGAACCTTAAGGTCACAGACAAAGTGTTGGTTATCTGGGTCTCTGCACCAATATCCTGCCACAGAGGCAGATAAACAGTTCTGGACATGTTAAATATTGAAAGATCTATTATTCACTCTGCCTGACTTACACAACAGGAGAGTGATTTGTTTTAAACATGAAACAAATTTCCTGATGGCTACCCACCAGCCTTGTGAGCCCACTATTTGAAGTAGGTGATTGCCACTTGTACATACTGCCAGTAAGAGGGCTCCTTTAATTAAAATAGTAGCAAATAACAAGTAACAAAGAAAGCAAGGTGGTCTTTAATAGCCTCTTATTGTTTTGCTTGTGTACACTTGTGCTGAGGACATCAAGTAGCATTGAGCCACATTCAGATACTCTCAAATCAGCAGCCATCAAGCACCCACATTAAGAATGACCACAGCGGCTTCAGATGTGAGATGCAAGGCTGATTTCAAAGCAGGGATGGAAGGACCAGAACATGAGAGGCTATTTTAAAGGCTAAGACTGGACAAACGTAATATGCAAGAGTTTTACTGAATTAACAGAGGAGATTTTTTTTTTTTTTTTTTTTTTTTACAGCTTGTATTTCTGCTGTCTAGGTTTTCTTCTTTCACTTTCTCAGTGGCAGAAACAGCTTAGTTCTTTCACACAGGCACAGAATGTACAAGCTACTTGGCCGTTGGCTGTAGACCGTGTGGTGTGTTCAAGTGCCAACGTTTCGACCTGGCTGCCACAGACAAAGGTGATGTGAGGCAACACAACAGTTGGCCTGCGTCGCTGTTAGTTCTTTCACGTCGGCTTTGTGCGCTTCTGCCCTAAGAACCACTGCGCCGACTTGTGTTTTTGAAATTATCACCCAGATTTTTCTGCCTGTTTTTAAAGTTGACAAACTAAAAAAATAAATAAATAATTAATTAAAATAATAAGTTACAATGTAGGGCTGAGGGGGATCCCAGTGAACCCAGTCGTAGATGACAGCATTCTTTTCCTGGGTCATATATTTAGCCCAGGGTGAGATCCGGTACAGCCGCCGACCTTCTTTGGTGTGAACTACCACCTGGGAAAAGAAGACAAATGAGTGTCAGAGTATGTTATAACAAGGGCACTTAAACAATGACACAAAAAAACAAGCATTCAAAAGACACATCAGGCACTTCACATAAGCTGAGAAGAAGGGGGCCCACACATTGTCTCGTAAGCAGACAAAGGATATGGACCACATGATACACACGTATGCAATCTTCCAGCCATGAAATGCTTACATCATGAGACTGTGCCATTACTCTCCATCCATTATACAGAAAAGATGATGCAGACCGGTCAACCAAGCTGTTGACTGTTAAACCAAGCATTTTTCAATGTGTGAACATGAAGACTGCCCCTCTTCCAGAAAGCAGCTCTCTGTTCACTGATGAAAGACTCACAGCTCAAAAATTATACAACTGGGATCTCAGAGACCGGTGAAGACATACTATGGTGTAGAGGACAAAAAAGCTGCAGTATTGACCAGAAAACATCTTGTTGTAAATCTGGATTCAATGGTAATTATGTTGTGTTTATTTTGTGAGGGGTGCAGCTTTTCCATTGGTTTTAACACAGCCACTCGCTGGCCCATCTTGAGAGCAGATCTGGCCAGAAATCAATTTAGAAAAATAAGAAATCTAAATCATTATCCTTTGCCTCTCATCTATTATGTCTGCAATTCAGAACTGAAAGGGGGTCAAATAAGTATAGTTTGGAAATCTAACAACAAGTTGCTTTGCCTCCATCAGTCAAATAAGAAAGGACAAAGCCAGCATGAAAGTTGGAAAAACCCACCAAGAAATCGATCCTGTAGTGTTAGCCACAGTATGTGTTCACCCTGTTTTATCCCCCGCAGAAACAGGCATTAGAACCCCACTAATTCTGGCTACTGTTGTGAAGTAATGACTGTTCCGACGCCACCTGCCTGCAAGCCATTGGCCAGACCCCCCTCTGGGGTTTTTTCATTATGGCCATTGCACCTGGGGGTTAGCTGCCTGGCTCCACTTATGACATGCTTCACAGTTTATAGGATTAAGAAGATAGTTGGATAAATGGACTGGCATAAAGCCTGACAGAGCAGTGGTCCTTCAGACAAATTGGCCAGCATTAGGCACATTAAAGACAAATCAGACTGCTGGGCAGACTGAGAGGGTGCACGAACAGGAAAAACAACCAAGAGCCAAGCAATATGCGAGAAGTTAGGTGGCAATGAAAAAGTAGGTGTTTGATCACTTGGATAACACTTCCAGTCACTTTTTTGAATTTTTCCATATAAGCAACACAAAAATCTCACTGTAAATAATATACCCACAAAAAGACACTGCTTGTTTATGGAGACAAATTGGGCCCTGAACAAAGGGGGTAGAAGGGCAGGCTACTCTACATGAGAGTGATTGGAGCTATGCTTGTGCTTCCACGAGGGAGTGCTGTGGAACTAATTCTAAAGTGGAGCTCACAGCAAGACAGCCATTCATAGGCAGCGGGGGTGCACAAGGAAAGGCCAGGTGCCAGCATTTCCATCTGCTTCTTATCGTCCTTAGACTGACCTCCGCTGACAATGGGAGCTGGGCAGCCTGTCCAGGGCGCAGGAGTGTGCCAGAGATGACCTGGTCCCAAGGAGAGTGGAGCTGCAGTACCATCTATTCCTCGCCTGGCATCTCATTTCAGGATTATTTTTCATCCATTCTGTTTGCTTGGGAGACAGTGCATAATGGGAGGTGTGTCTGTTGCATTTAACCCTGATGAATTATTTACCAGAGCTAAAAACCAATCAGCTACACCCAGTGCGGGCTGTGTTTTGCACCGAACAAACAACAGCTCAGTGTCCGGAGGGATACTTGCCACACATACTGGAGGAGCTGAAATAAACGCCATCATTTGGACTCCTCATGTGTATCTACCCTCCACTGTGCAGACTGCATATACAGAGTAATCTCCCTTCAGAGTGCTGTGAGTATGACAGGTTGTTGACAGCGACACGCCAGGTTTTTACCTAGTTTATAATACACCACATGTGACAGAGAATCTCCCTCACATATTACAGTGACAAGTCCCCATGCCGCTGCAGCAAGATAACACCTACTGAGGGCGTGAAAATAGGCATGAAGATGTTCTGTTCCCTACCTTAAGTTTGGAGTTATGCTCCACAGCTGGAGACTTGTCATGCTTGGGCGGCAGAATCAGTTCCCACTTGCCAAATTCTTTCTTGGTGTAGGGATGGGAGAATTTGTCCCAGCCATCTGTGGGTGAACACAGAGAGGATTTAAACACATACATTTTTCAGTTTACAACACAGACCCAGACATCAATTCTGATTAAATGTACTGCAATTCCAAAAGCCACGATCATAGATGCCAATAACAGAGCTCAAGTCAGCTCATGAATCTCTCTTGTGCCTTTGGTCTCCTTTGGTATGAAGTGACCACAGACTTGTTTGTCACCTTGCGACTCCTTTGAGCCATCTTGTGACCCATGTGAGCTCTTCTGTTATAAATAACTACTCTTGTCTCTATTTTGTAGTGCCAGTGTGCCAATTAGACTGGCATTTATAACGTACTGCAATGTCATGACCAAAGAAAGGCTCATATGACTACAGCTGCAGACGACTGAGAACTCCAGATTCTTTTAATTTGAAAACTATGTTATTTCAGCTATACATTATAGCTTAGTCTTTTTTATTTATTATTTTACCACTAGGAGTCTCCAACATCAGAACTGAAAAAATCCCTACCACAGGGGCTTTAATTATTTTTTATTACAAATAAAACAATTAACAGTTGCATTCTTCTTATTACAGCGGTGTGTTGCCACTTTGCCTGTAGCCAACAGTCACCACTATGGCTTTTGCTCTTTTTTTAATATCCCCCCCTGTGGTCACAAGCCCTTTTTATTTTTCTGACTTCTGCATTCACTCTTCTCACAGTTTGTCCCTCTTTCTCTCTCCTCTAAAACCTTTTATATAATTCTTTTCTTGGTTTTGTACTCTGAGCTGCTCTCCTGCATGCTGTGACTTTTGTTTCAGTGAGTAAAGCATCTTAATAATCTAATAAGAAAAAAAAACAGTAATAAAAAAAAAAAAGGCATTTCATTCCTCACTGAATTACATCTGTGAAGGAACCGAAAAGAGAAGTTACATCCATAACCTGCTCATACCACATTACCAGCTGTCACTGACTCACATGAGTATATTAGAACACAAAACATTTATTATAAAGTGCCCATCTGGGTGGGTCAATTTAGGGTGTTGTTTTTATTCAGTAATCCAGATCTGCTTGCTATTCATGAGCAAAAACAATGGCAAGACAGAAAGTGAATCACGGGAGATGTTCCAGAAGTGACCGGGCATAACACTAGCCTTTTCAAAAGCAGGCCAAAACTTATTTATTTCCCTTTGCTTAAACTCCTCTGAAAGAAAAAAAAAAAGTGCATTATGCATCCAACCTGCACCATATTCATGACTAGGGCTGCTGGGCTGTTTCCACATTTACTATGAAATTGATTTTCAAATAATATGACTGAGCCATGTCAAAATATAATCTCTCACAGAATTGAATGTTAGAATTGAGCTGCTGCCCAAGGTTCTGGGAAGATAATTAAAAAGGGAAAAGGAACAGGAGAAATACAGAAAGAGGGAATGGCAGCAACAGAACTAACTAGCACAAAAATGTGTAGGGACAATATAACAAATTGACAAATCTCTGGGCGTGCACACACCATCAATCTGAGGGTATTACTATTAGCATTTGCTTTCCTTTATCATTATCTGCAGGGTGTCAGTTCAGAATGGCTGTGGCCCAGAGGTAAGAAGTGTGCTGTGGTGGGCCATGGCAAACGGTATTTGAGATATGTGCACAGGTCTGAATTATTTCACCATACATCTTGTTACTCTTTTTTCTACCATTATATTTTTTGCTTGTCCGGTGAGAGTAACAAATAACTATGGGCACGTGTAATAGATCTCAGTGCAATAATAAATGTGATAAAAGAAACAAAAAAGAATCAAAAAGGAAGAAAATGACAGAGCCTTTATATTACCATGCATATCTATTTGACAGATTAAAGTGAGTCTCGTTTAAACTTGTAAGTGATGATAAAAAAAAATAAATAATTATGCTGCACTGTCACAACACGCATTAACTGAAAGTAACACTCAAAAAAACCATTAACCTGAATTTACTTTCAAAGTTGGAACAGGAGGGAATAGAAATTTCAGTGCAAACAGAGAGGTTGCAGTCTCTCAACAACTTTGCAGGCAATGATGAAATAACCAGCTACTAAAATATTAACTAATACTCCCAGATTCAAAGGAACCCCCTTCAGTATGCAAGTTTATCCTGTGTAATCAATATTTCCCACATTTCCAACTCCCAGGTTGGTTGATCAAAAGAGCTGATGCTCTTGTTCCAAAGTCTGAGGTGCTTTTTCTTAATTTTTTGGCCCTGTTGCATTTAAGCTTGCAGAAATGTCAAATTTTGTATTTAACACAATATGCAGCCTTTCTGTTTGCAGTGAAATCTTTTTTCCTTTTGGTCCCAACAGGACTATATACTGTATGTTCAGTATGCCTATTAAATGCACCTTTATGTTAAAAGTCTCAGTTGGTTGCAGTGGAGCGAAGACACCTGCTCTACCAAAAACAAATGAAGATTTCCTAAGACAATTAAATATAAATGATGAGCAATAAAGCTCAGTGAGCTTTGAGAAAACAACCTGGACATCACGTGTTGCTCAGGTGCTGATAGTTCTCCTCAGACTACTTACTGAAGTCACCAGTGAGGAAGAGAGCCTCTGCAGCTGGAGCCCACTCTTTAAGGGACAGGCTGTTGTCAGGCAGTCGCTGTATACCGAAGGTCCTGTAACTGCGTGTGAACAGGTCAAAGCCTCCCTCTGCCTCTTCCAGCTGGAAAAGCTGCTTCTGTAGCAGCTCATACCTACAAGCCACGGGGAACACACACACACAAAAAAAAATAGCATGAATGTAGTGAACAAGCCACTGTTGGATATGTTTAAGGATAGAAAAAAATAACAACAACAATAATCATCATCATTCTGTTGTTGTGTACTCCCTTTGTGATTTATTTTTTATGAAATCTCACTGCACCAAGTTGTCTCTTCTGCTTCTGTTTCACCTGGCATTTCCTGCATTTCCCTGAATATTTTTTGACAACCCCCGAGAACATCAATTACATTCACGTCTGGGTGTTATGTGTAGGTGGAGATTGAAATAACAACTAAGAATCGTACAGAGTTTTCTCTGTGACCGACTGCTGAACAATAGTATAGATATAGTGAGATTTTTGGATATTTAATTCTGAACTAGTGACACAAAACCTGATGTTAACTGTTGCTTTAATTAATTATAGATTAAAAGTTAATGTGAAATATTCATGTAGTGCAATAGTTTACAAATGATAGCATGGTACACCGTGTCTTCATTTCCAAATGACTACGACACTCCACAGGATAACAATATAATAGTATTCACAATGGCTGCACAAGATGTTGACATGTACATACTAACACAACATTTAACTAAACAAATAGTCATCAAATTAAAATTACTGGGGAAGAAGATTGTAATTACCAGTAATGGTACAAATACAAGAAAAACAGGCCCTCTGTTGTAGCTTGTTCCCATATACTAGTGGTGAAGGCAGTTTTCAGAATTACTGGTCATACAGTGGGATTTCATCATTACTTACTGACACAAACTGGTTGAAAACCTGTATGTTCCATGGGCGTGTTCAACAAAGACATGAAAGCTCAGGACTGTTTGTGTCTGTTGATATTTGTGCCTTTGGTGAAGATCAGATCACATGATCAATTTATGCAGAAAACCAGGAAATTGCAAACTGTGCCATTATTTTTTCTTGTGACGATATTTATAACTTTTCTAAAATATTGCAGCATGTGCAGTGCAACAGTGCACAGTGCTGAATCTTAATGTTTCCATGCTAACGTTATCTCTTTGAGGTCTTACCTCAGGATGCAAACCTGCCTCGTTCCCTCAAGAACGTGCGACTACAGGCATATCCTAGGAGATAAACCTCTGCCTGCTACCTTCAACTGGGAAGGATAGACCAACTACTTTGCAATTTATCTCACTTAAGTTCCTGCAGCCAGCTGGTGTTCATATCAGATTCCCCCTGGTACAGAAAGCCTCTTTCAGCCAGCTGAGTTAAGTGCACTCTCTTCCCCTATAGCCCTGAAGCCAAGCTCACACTGGCCTGTGAATGCCCTGGGGCTAGTGATGATGGGCTGAAGTAACAGTGCGATTTCTCAGCAGCTGCTCCCTGTGTTGAGCATAGTGGATACAGACGGCGCTTGCCAAATGTAAACCTTTTAAGTCCAACCAATGCTGCCACATGCCTCTTTTGCCATTTTGTCACCATTTCAAGCAAGGACCAAGGGAAGATTCACATAAGGGCAAAGCTCCACTGCCACTGTATTAATACGCATCAAAGTCATGTCTATGATTATAACAAATGAGTTCCAAGGGGTTGGAGCAGAGGGATTGGAAAGTCAAAATCCTTTAGTCTTGAAGTATTCACTGCACATCTCCTACGTCTGTTTCCACTTATAGCATGGAGACAAAATCAGACTACACATAATAATGAGATGTGCATATTTAATCCAGAAAGTCATTAACACAGTTGAAGCTATATGTAAGCAAACTCAAAATATTGATTTATTATCCAAATTACTGATAATTAGATGGAAAATCTACATAAACATCCATGCATTTCTCTTTGCTTTTTCTGTATCTACAAATTTTTCTACCCTAGTACACAGTTTCCAACAATATTGAGTACTTTTAGAAACTGCACATGGTATCCATAGGCAACATTTAGCAAAGAGCAGAGCCTCAAGAGTCTGTGCTGTGTATAAAAGAAAGTCGGTGTTTGAGCTGCAGTTCAGTTTCTAATGGTTGTCATTCTGTCTTTAGCTAAAACCAACACATTTCTCTGTGGATCATGAGATAGTTTTAAAGGTACTGAAGGTAAATAGGCCAGGTCATGCACTCAAAGGCATATTTACACAAAAGACTGGACGACCTGCATTTTAAAAGTATCAAACATCACACACGATCTTTATGTGGCCCAGAAAAAAAAAAAACTACACCAGGAAATTAACTCACTTTGACAGGAATCTGCTAATATCAGTGAACACTGCTGTCAGGCCAAGTGTGCTACTGCTCAGGCAGGCCGCCATGCCTTTTCTTTTTTTAAATATATATAATACCATCCAATATACACTCATTTGGAAATAATAATTTGCATTTGGGAGTCTCTGCCAGGTGCGTTCCTTTCTCTGTGGCTCCTCCCTGCTTCAATCTGATTCGCTTATGACAGGTCAGGTATTAAAAAAAAAAAAAAAGGAACAAACTCAAAAATGTGAGCGTGACCTGAGAATACACCGAGGTTTATGGCAACAAGTTAACTTCACTGATTCTTCACCCAGTTTGTGATATTTAACATAACACTACTGATCACTAAGTAATCATCACAGAGAGAATCTGTGTTGTACTGAAGTCTGAGCAAACATGAGAAGATTCCCCATAAAGCAACTAATGCTAGTTAAGTCTAAGTTATTTGGCTGCTATTAATGTTAGCATGGCACCACCTAAGAAGAGCAAACCAGGGGATGCTCAGTTGCGAATATTAATGTTTCTCCCCAAAACTCCAGAGACAAATGAAAATGAGGAAGAAGGGAAAGGCAGAGAAGTGGTAGAAGAAGGGAGAGAGGTGAAAGTGGTGAATGTGTGCACAAAACCTCTAGCATCCTCTTCCTGCCATTCCAAAAATATTTTCTAGGGGAAACACTGCTGCTAGAATGGACCAAGCATCATTTTTTATCCTACATACAGAGGCTTTAAGATTACATATATTTTTATGGAGCAACATTAGCATTAATCTGGAGTCATGCTTCTGTCCCCCTGAAGTCCAACATTATGAGAAGCACCTGACTCAGCTGCATATTGTTGGAAGACGTGCAGAGAACACCTTTTTGTTCGTTATTAACTCCTCTTCAGCACAGTTTTGCTCTCCACCACCTCCTAAGAGAAATCAGCCTTCAATAAAACAACAGCAATATTTGAGTTTCACTTAGAAACACTGCAGCTCATTGTTAATGGTATGTGACAGTAGCCATAACTTACAAAAAAGAATTTTGTCCTGTCTCCCATTCTGTGACAGAGTGGCAAGAGATTATAGATGTACAGCCCTGACTCTCTTATCTCTTGGTTTGGGTAACTGGTCTTTATCTACAAGGATACTGAAGGAAATATCACATGACACAAGTGAGATATTATCCTTATAGATGACAGCACACAACAACAGTGTAAGTGACAGACATCGACCCCTTGTCAAATGAATCAGTTCAATGTCAGACAAATTTCCATTTCTTCTCCAAGTATCAAGTAAACTCAACAGAACTTGTATGTTGTTAATATCGGAGAAGCAGACTTCACAATCTGCAAGTTTTGGTAGCTTCAAATTGGCTCATGTTGGTTGATTTTTGTAGCATTAACAAATTTGTAAGTTGAAATTACTTTTTGTCCCCAATTTGCCAGTTGAGATCACATGTAAGCCTGGGAGAGCAGGACCCCTAAGGAAAGTTCTCAGGGGAGAGAAGTCAAAGGCTCAGATGGAACAAAAAAAAAAAAGTTCATCAGTTGACAGAAGTTCTCCTGCAAATTAAAGCTAGGGTTCAGGACGTGCCTGACTAAGTGGATCAGTAAAGATCTCATCAATGAGAAAAGTGAGGCTCCACAAAGGATCAGGAAAGCAGAGGAACACTCTCCTGAATAAGAAAGATGAAGGTCAGAACAGCAGAAGACTTTCAGCTCTGAAAAGCAGTGAGGAGCGGCAGAAGATCAGTCAGGTTGCATCTTCTGCAGAAACACAAGCTCCACCATCCTCGGGTACAGCGAATGTTACAGGAGACAGAAATGGAGGGTGCAAAGAAAAGCAGTATGACACACAGGCTGGTAGATCCGGAGACAAAAGTTAAGACTGTTGATGCCTAAATTATTTTAGAAATCAACTTATGCATTTACTTTTGGCCTTTTAGTAATTTATTTATTTTTCCCTGTATAACTTCATCCTGCCCAGGGACTTGTGAATGAAAATCGGCCTTTTGGCTACATATTTACATCTTTTGATGTTAATCAATGTGTGTTTGTGCCTGACAAACTATTACAGAAAGGAAGAAAGTTAGATAACCAAGGTCTTCATATGCTTGACCTCAGCAGCAGAAGACCCGTGGTACTATTTCACCCCTAACATTCTGAGTAAAATCCTCCAGGGGTTTCTTCTCATATGCATTATGTATTAAGATTTGTTGGTGAGTTCTTCCTAAGCTTCTTAGAAATGTGGGCTAGGTTGAAAGCCTTTACTGAATCTCTATATGTGAAACTGACAAAAAAAAAAAAAAATTAATGTTGACTTGGCCCATTACATTCCATACACCCCCTTTGTGTTGTTGTATATAGTTCAATACATAACAATAAAATCATACAATTCCTGCATTGGTTCATTTCTATAGAAATCATTAGCTGGCGTGGATCCAACATTAACTGGGCAAGACACTGAACCCCAAGCTGCATCTAGTGGCCAGGCCAGCTCCCTGCACGGCAGCTCTGCCGCCATCAGCATGCGAGTGTATGTGTGTGTGTGAGTGAGAGAGAGAATCTTTAAAGCACTTTGTCCAAGCGTGGTAGAAAGCACTATATAAGTGCAGTCCATTTACCATTTTCCACACCATTTGATTCTGATGTGCAAATGACTTGGTGGATAAGATACTGACAAAGGAAGTGATCCACACTGCGCTTTCATAATGATGAGCAATACTTATAAATGCCCAGCCAAACTTCGCTTTTCCATAATGAAATACTGTGGGAAAACAGTTGAAGGAATCAGAAAAATCAAGTCAAAAATGTGTTGTGGCCTCTCACTGCTCAAACAAGAAGCTCTGCATTTAAAAAAAAGCAGTGCTCAGCTACTGCCCTGTGGTTATTCTACAAATCACAAAAAGCTGTTAAATAAAACTTTTAAACACAGATAATAGATACTGCAAGGGCTTATGATGCGTGAAAAACAACATTCAAAGTCACCTACAGTCAGTTTCCCATCTTGTTTCTATTTTGATATCATACCTCAACTAAACTGTCACAGTTTAAAATCGTCTTTCATGATTACAAATCACTTTTTAAAAAATTTCCCCACAGAGCAGCTAAACTCCGCAGCCTGTTCATACACTCGCTGTTAGACAATCGGGCATCTAAATTTAAAGTGAGTGCAGGTTTGTTGTGTTGTGTATGACTGATGGTGACAGCTGAAGCACAGAGGTGTCAGGGCAGTCCGCAACAGCCAGGAGAAACACAAGTAGGATCTCGGTTTCGTCTAAAGGGCATCAATACAGCCCAGCAAAGGGGACTTTCAAATAACGTCATGATTGTCCTTCTTTGACAAAGTGCATTAATGAGGTTAAAGAGAGACCTGAACATCTTAGAGATGTTGATTAATGAAGGCTAAAACTCCATGCCTCTGTTGACCCTCAAGCAAGGTGACAGGAAAATGCTGCCAAAGCTACCTTTAAAAAGGCACGTGAAACATTCACTCATTATAATATAAACAGGGAGTTTCAGAAATGTGATGTAGTCCTGCTAAGAGCTCCTATTAACCAAGGAACTATGAGCTCTTTTTTCCCCACTTATATTTTTGGCTCATTACTTTTCAGTCAGAGCACATGCATTGCTAGTTATCTCTTCAAAGTCAATAATCAGTTTTGCTTTAAATATATTGCATCACCATCACAGCATAAGACTCAGACTTATTGCTATATTTTCCACTTTGAAATAAGTTGTGATGACATACTAAAATCTTTGCAAAAACTTTTTGCCATATTAAGCAGCAGTCCCAATTGTCCCTACTTTCATTTGGTCCAATTTAGGAGATACATAGTGCCACAAGCTGCAAAATCCTAGCAGCACTTCCTGCAGACTTGCGCAACAGGAAGGGTAAATAATGAAGCATGTCAACAGAGCTCACTGGGGCTGTAAGCCACACGCAGCATCAACGGTTGTTTCACAATCAATCTGAAACTAGCATCCTGATAAAATAACACAAAAACTGCCTGCAACCACGGAACAGCTAATTAAAATGGGAGGCCTGCAAAATCTGCTGGAATGCTTTTAACTGTCTATGGTGTGAACCAAAGTTGAAGAGACCCGACATGTGGATAGCCCTCAGCCGTAACACGGTGGTCATAGGTTTCTTCTGATAAGCTGCTGAATTCGTAGTACTGTGCAGCCTGGTGAAGGACTCAGTGTGACACTACAGCCCGAGTTCATCATTTCTATGCCAGTGTTCACGAATTGGTGTTTGGACTCTGGCCTTACAATAGAACACCCAGAGCTTGTGAAGAATTAGCCTTCACACAGCAGTGATCCTATATGTAAAATATATTTTTACAACTTTCACAAACACTTTTTTGAGACATGCCTAGGGCTCAGTGAAGCCTAGCAATTCCTGGCTGTGACTAAGATGGAAACGACACACTCATCTGTCTGCAAAGCTACAGCCCTGCTCACATGCTTCAAATACAAAGCAGGCGGTCCCTTACTTGCCACATTAGGGATGAGATCTGACACAGTAATGACAACAGATAAAGCTATATGGCCCCTAAGCAGAGATTTAAGGTGTAATTTTGGGGACAACCCAACAGTGAGCCGATACTGTGGCAATGTGAGCTGTAGATCATTATCACTGCTGGCCTGTAAGTAATAAACACAGTCATTTTTGTTACAAGAAATCCAGCAGCTAAAACTACTTCGACATAAGGTGCGACTTCTGTGAGCTAGATGCCTTCCCATCCTGAAATGAGCCTACAGGAACCATTCAAAGAAAAATAAATGATAATGCAATCAGCAATGTTATTATTAACTTGAACATTTGCTGCTACTCGGTGACTGTGCCAATCCCCCCCCCCCCCCCTCCCCCCACCCCCCTTCATATTAGACCAGTCTGTTTATCAGTTTAAATCCAGAACTCACAGCAATTTAAAAGACAGAAGAACCAAAAATAAATTAACATAATGTGAAAGTTAAAAACAAATGAAGCGTGAGACGGCAGAGTCGGTGGACCTACAGAGAGTGTCTTCCTACTTCTGGAGATTAGTGTAGATGCAAAGTACTGTAAAAGCATTTGCCACTGAAGGAAACAGGTTGGTTCTTCTCAGGTCTCTGAACTAATAATGAACTGCACTAATTCAAAACTGATGTATTTGTGTTCACAGTAAGCTAATTCTCACTCTATAATTTCCTGCAAATTATTCGCTGTATTATTTTGGCATCCTTTGGGTGATAAAAGAGTCAGAGAATAAAGAGGCCTAAGGCTGCTGCATTGACTCATTAGCAAAACTGATGCATATAAAATTCAATTCCAGTTAACAGAATAAAAACTTGATTCTATTAAAAGGTTTTCTCTCTCCTGGAAGTGTATATGTAATCATGGCATGTTTGGTAGGCTGACATCTCTGTCCATACAATGACCTGAAAATCATGTGAAAAGGAACTAGGACAATTTACCAAAACATCCAAAAAGACAAATCCATATATAAAAAGTCTATAAAAATATGGTTCTTTGCTGGAAACATTCGAAGGAAAGTTTTGAAAGTATTGATCACAAAGGTTACAATCCGATAGACTGGCGACCTGTCCAGGGTGTAAACCCGCCTCTCGCCCGAAGTCAGCTGAGATGAGGTTTGTGCATTGCCGACAATTAAGAAGATGCATCATGAAAGCAGTCTGGTCATAAAATACTGGAATCTCCTATGTGTAGTTTGATTCCATTAACCATTACACCTCCAGCAAATGTAGGAAAATGTGATAAGAATTTCTGTTGGATATAATCCAATAATCTAATAAATGCACTAGCCCACACACTGTACGTTCTCTGTGCCACACATACAAAGGCACCTACTTAAGCGTTCCACCCTAATAATACATTTGTGTAAACGCTAAATTGAGGCTGAAGGGGAAAATAACACAGTACATGAGTACTTGATAAAGTCACTTAATGTCTAAGGGGTTAGTGCCTTTCATGCTGCACAAACCCATTTACAAATACATTTTAGGATACCTGATGCCTCGATAACAACTACACAGAAATAAGAGAAAAATAAAATAAAAAACAAAAATGAGTATCAAGGTCTGCACAAAGTAGTGTGTTTTGATGCTGGACCTCTCAGCAGCCCCCCGCAAAAAAGCCACACACACACACACAACAGGCCAGGATCTAGCGGTCTTCCAGCCCAAAACACCGCCTCATGACACACAGCAAGTTGCATCTAGTTCATTAAGGCCATCAACCAAATAATCTTCAATTTCATTTTGAAAAATAAGGCTCATCACAGGAAATCAGAAATGATTAAAGATTACAAAGATAGCGGGCTACAAGCGATTGGCTTTGAATGCTTAAATATAGTGTTAGAATGGCTTAAGTCATTTCTGCTGAATGAAACAGTATTTGGTACCGTCTCCCCAGAGGCCTTCTCAATAAAACTGGTGGTATAGAATTTGTTCTTAAGTGTGATTTCCAGGTTGAAAAATTACCAAACTTTCCACAAACAATACTGTTATTTTGGAAACTCGAGTACACAAATAACTTGACCCCACACCAAACTCCCATCTGAGACAGCTTCTGTATACTATGTAAAGGTAAATCTCTCTACTTAAATCACTGGATGGAAAAAAATATTTGGTTGATAAGCCGGTTACTTAATGAGCAAGGTGTCTCATGAAGGATTTTTACTCAAAATACAATATGCTTTCCTCACATGCTCAGTTCAATGCTATATTCAAAGCTAGCCCCGTTACAGTCAAACTCTTAGTCCGAAGCATTGTTGCAGTAAACAGTCACATGCAATAAATCTACCTATGCTCCAAATTAATGAGCTTTACTTGGCTGAAGGGAACTCAAACAAATGAATGCATAACCAGTTGAACAATATTCCCAATCAAGCCAAACAGAAACTCCATCTGCCAACTATTCTTAAATTCAGATGTCAAAAAATGGAGAACTACATACAGAAAATATCCAATAGGCCCTAAAACAAAATAAGTCCACTTCAAAATTCTTAATTATATTTATCAATCCAGTGAATTGTTAAAACTGACATTTAATGTAGATCACAATAACTACATCTTTTGTGACAATGATACTGAGACTACAGGTCACTTGTTTTTTGACTGCGTACATTCTGGGAAGATTTGCAAGACTGGTTGTCAACTAAGATTCTTTCCTGCTCCTCTCACAGGAGAGACTATTGCACCTGAAAGATACAAAGAGGGAAACAGTATTAAACATTCTGTTACTGCTAGCAAAGTACTTCATCTGTGCATCAAAATGGAGGAAAAGCATATTCCTCTTTTCTGGCTTTATGAAGGACCTTATGGACAACCATCTCAGTGCTTTGACACTGATGAACAAAAACAGGCAACATCTCTCCTTGGAGCCTATAAAGAACAAAAATATTTGAAGACTGAGAAGCCCAATTGTATGCATGTTTTTAATTTTATTTCTTATTTGTATTATTACATTTCTTTCTCCTCTATTATTTATTTACTTTAATCATTATTTAGCATATGCTTCGCTTTTCTTTGTTACTTTATAGTGTTCCTTATTTATTTTTATTTATTTGTCGAGAGGTATACTGTTACTAATATGCCTTAATGTTTGCGCATGACTTTCTTGCAAATAAATAAATAAAAGCTCACGGCGCAACGTCGACGTCAGCTGACTGAGACACACGTACACTCTCGACCTGTCAAACACAGGATGTTGAAAGACGACCTCCACCTCCTTTCTTCGGGAACTTGTCACATAAAATGAAAATTCTTTCTGGTAGCAGTTCATTAATTTTGCATAAGCTGAACATTCTCTGAACGCTTGTTATTCAGCAGCGTGGAGAGGGAGGAGATTAGCGAAGTGTCTGCTGTGAAAGCGACTCTCTGCGACCTCTATTCAAAATGTCAAACCTCAGTACAGAAGGCGATTCTGATTTCTTGAAAACTGCTTTTTATCTGTTAGATGGACATTTTTTTATTTGAAGGCACGAACGCCAGCATAAACCTGGCTTCTGCTCGATTCAGCGGGGACTGGTTTTGGCGACAAGCTGTGCACAAAACTGCCGTTTGAGTCGTGTTTTACCTCCTCCTGAAGTCCTTTTCGTACGGCTTGAGATAGGGATCCATTTGAAGCAGCGAGCTGAACTCAGGAATTGTAACATTATCCTCTCGGTCTGCCATAGTTTCTTCAGACGAAACCAATCGAGCACAGACTGCTGCTGCCCGGATGTACAGGCAGTGACACGAACAGAGGACAGTCATAAGCTGTGTACCGGGTTTTATTGTCCGGAGACGACAGCGAATCAGGTTGCTTCCTTTGAAGCCCGTCCCTTCACATGCTGCAGTGTTTCGTGCAGGTCAGAGACCAGAGGAGCTGTGAGATGCTCCGATGTCGTGGGGCTTTAAGATGACAGCAGAGGAAGAACCTGTGCGTCACATGAACGCGTTTAACCTGCTTGTTAGTCTTCTCGACTTAAAAAATGACTGTACAAAAATACACATGCAAGACCATGGTCCTCATACCATGTATCATTTTTTGTGACCCCATGACCTTAATAAATAAATGTTATTATTTTTGTGATGTTTGCTGGCTGCATTCATTCTCCACAGAGGATGATCCCTTTTAGACCTTCAGTTTTATTGTGGTGAGTTACAGTAACTAGCTATCAGTTAATTTTTTAATCAAAGTCATGTATTCGTGACAATTTTTATAATCCCAATTAACAATTAAACATGTGGCTTTGAATAAAACTGGTCCTATAGTTTAGGTTTATAAGATCTATAAAAGTGAATTGATAATGGGCCATAATGCATGGTCTCCATTCACAATTAAAACTTATGGGATATGATAATATAAAAATGATAAAACATAAAGGTATGTGTTCGCTGTGTGCAGTCTTTTTTATGTATACTTCATGTTCAGTGGAAAAACTACAATTTTATTTAAAAAGACTGCATTGATATAGGTTGACTATTATTCAGCTAAAAGTACAACAGTAGAGACACATTTCATCAAACAAGTTCCCAATGATTTGGGCAAAGTTTATTTGGGCAAAGTTTGTTTAATGTCAAGGCCAGCTGTCACATAAGTGAACTGAGCTGCCTCTTGCGCCAGGGGCACACAGAAGCATGAGTGTTTGTCTGCATGTGTGGATGTGTGAGGGGATTTTTATTAAGTTGAGCTGAATTGCTAATTCATTATAATTCTGTAAATGTGCACTTTTCTCTACAGATTCACCATCCACTTCACTTGCACTGCCTTCTTTCCTTTTAACCTACCTGTCTTTCTAAAATTCAGTGCTCACACTGTTATGATCTTATTTTCTGTGCCCCCAATAATTTTTTTTTTCTCAAACTACTTTACAGAAGTGTCAAAACTAACTTAATGGACTTGAAAAGGATAACCTTGATATAATATAGATTCTATCCTTCTCAGGAAAGGCTGATAAATATGCACACTGGCTGAAGAAATAGTATGGCTCTTGAAGTGTTGTCCTTGTCACAAAATAAAACTGTCACAGCTAAAGGTCACTAAGCGAGTGTCGTTCTAAAGAGCCATCTGTTGGTAATAGATGGAACAAGTGTGTCACTGCCCACCACAGAAGGTTATGCCAGTAAATGTTGTCTAAGTGATTCACAGCTAAATAACAACTGTTTATAGGGATATGTATAGGCATCATCAGGTCTGTTCTCTGCACTTCCATCACTGTCTGGTTTGGCTCGGCAACCAAACAGTCAGGACTGCAGAGAAGATCATCACGCCAACCTGCCCTCCATAGAGGACCTGTACACCTTGAAGGTCAAAAGGGGGGCAGAGAAGATTTCTCCAAACCCCTCGCATCCTGGACACAAACTGTTTGACCTCCTCCCCTATTAGATCTTAGCTATAGGATGTTACTGAGCTGAAATAAGTATTTATCTCTATGTATATGGTAAAACAAGCAACGACTTCAATATATTTTTGTTTTGATTCAACTATTTTCTCACCGGTAATGGATGTCATTGACATCTTTTACATATACTCCACAACTTTTTTTTTCTGGCAACCTGTCTTTAATCACAAAACAGTTTGTCTAGGGGCACCCCATAGCCAAGTGGTTATGGGATGGCAACCCATATACTGTACCTCAGTGGGGTCCGTGACATGGCGCAAGAGGCAGTGTACACCCTGGACAGGTCATCAGTCTATCATAGGGCTCACGTTTAGAGACAGACAACCACACGCACCCTGGCTCAAAATTAAGCTTTAAATATTTGTGGGTTTTGAGTGCTCCTTTTTTGTGGCACTGGACAGGATGTGCTACTACTGCTACCAGACATGCAAAACACAATCAGAATGCCAGGTCTGTGTGACTTTAATAAAAGCTGCCACAAACAAGTTTCTGATTCAGGTTAACTGAGGTTAGTACACATGCATGAAACACTGATATCATGTGCAATGAAAAAACACAATTTGTCCTTCAATACTTGTTGGAGACCTGTCCAGGGTGTACCCTGCTTCTCAACCAATGTCAGCTGGGGTTGACTCCAGCCCCCCGTGACCCTCGTTAGGATGAGCAGTATAGCAAATGGATGGATGAAATACCTGTAATTATTCTTCAAAGCATTATAATGCACCCAGAATGAGAGAATTACTTTCCAAGGAGAAAAAAAAATACAGGTGCTGGAATGTAAATGATTAAGCTGTGAAATCAGTCAATACTAAAACTGTATCTGTAAATGCTTTTTACAGAAGCAAACATGTCATATGAACAGATACACAGTACTAAGTCAAAAATATTTACACAAATGAAATTTAAGAAAAACAATGTGGTGCACAGATTTCAGCTGTGGCATCTTCTTGCAAAATATCTAATGTTCATTGATTGACAAAGACATACAGTACAGTACATAGACCAAAAAAGAGTCGGGGTGAATCATTGTAATAGGTAAATATTTCTTGTATTTTCTGCTGTATGTGGATAAAATAGTATACTTTTTTAGAATCTTGAATAGCTATATAATAATATTTGATTAACTATTTTCTGGTAGTTTGTTTAGGCACCTGTCATTCTTCTTGAATTTTAGGTGTCATATTTACTGTAGTGTACAACTGAGTTTGTACTGAAAAGGGATAGCCTGCATATGGAGCAATGACAGTTTTGCTAAATAAAGACAAAAATGAATGCACAGGTTCATCAAAAATTTACTAAAATGAACAATAAGGATTTATTTTTGTGTGTGTTTAATTCAAGTGTTATAGATTTTTAGAACAAATTGAACACACAGAACAAAACAACCCTCCAACCATCCACCCTGTGTGTGGATGAGCACAATAAAGACGTCCACGAGCCTACTTTAACAAGTCTTTCACTGAGCTTGCAGTATTCTTCCAGAACTCAATTGATTCTGGAGAGGACGCATTTATCATTGCGGTCAAAAGCTCCTGATATAGGATCTCTAATAACATGTTATGAGGATTGAGCAATAAGCTTTTTAGCTACTGACAGTCCCACTAGACATATTGTATCACAAGAGTTGCTTTTGAGTTGCTTGGAGGAGCCATTAAGTAGATGGAGTGCTGGGTCCATTGGGAAGTTCACCTTAGTCAGGGAGGAGCTAGTTCTTATTGTCTCTTGCCAAAAGCATTGTATCTTTGGACAGTCCCAGATCATACTGTATGTACCAAGGTACCCAGGTTGCCCAGAGGACAGGATATACAGTTCGGGCTGGGGTTCAGTCCCATCAAATGTCTCTGCTGAAGTGTCACATATGCTGCATGACAAAAATAAATTGGTGATTGGGGTTATGTGAGTTTAGTACACAATTTGACCAAGCTGTGCCCCGATTTATCTTCCTATTGAGGTCAGTCATGGCCCATTCCCACTCCCTTACTCCTGTGATAGAGACCTTGGAGTATAACAAAAGTTTGCTGTACATGACAGATACAATATGTTTTTCAGCTGACAGAGTCCATATGACCGGTGGATGTTTGGGTAGTTTAGCGCCCCACTCGACTTTAAGCGATTTTAAGGCAGATCTGACTCTGAAATACATGAATAGTGTACGCGTATCTATACCAAACTCTGCCAGGCAGTCTTCAAAAGAGATTATGGTGTTTTTCCCATTAAGGTCAGCCAGGACCCTTATTCTATTTTTTGCCCAGTTGTCCTGGATAACGGGTTTACCACCTGAGATTAAATAAAAATTCATTGAAATTGGGGAGGATCTGTGTAATTTTGAATTGAATCCTGCATATCTTTCAATTGCCCTGCAGGCTTGCAATGGGTATGTCAGTATAAGGCTGAATTTTAAGGCACTTTTCCTACAGGAAATACCAGAAAAGAAAAAGTCTTTCAGTCTCATAGGTGCTACCAGGTCTTTCTTTATCTCTACCTGCACTGGACTCTGGCCTTCCTGAAGCCACTGACTGCAGGCTTGTAGGGTAAACACCTAGTGGTACAGTATGAAGTTGGGACAGGCCCTTCCCTCATCAACTTTGTTTTGTTGCAAGACTGACCACTTAACTCTCATTTTTCCCATTCCAAATATATGACCTCAACATCGTATCTAACCTGGACCAGATTTTAGTGGGTGGGTGAGGGTTGGGCTGGGGTGCTAGCGGTATCATAGAAGCAATAAAATGTATACAGGGATTTAAATCTTTGTCTCAGTAGTGATTCCAAAACATGTAAGAAGCCATATGAAGCCATAAGAACCCTGAAGCAGGACATCTCTCAAAAGGAGCATCACTTTTCAGTTGAAAATTCTGGATAAATAAGAGTGGAAAGGAAAGTAACTGATGGCAGTGAAGCTGAGTATATGC
>NW_018128010.1:90624-110329 GCF_001952655.1 Monopterus albus
GATGTCAGTGAAGCTGAGTATATGCAGCCTGTGGGCAGCATCTCTACAGAAACAGAACAATTATTATATTATATATTATATTATGTGTTTTTTCCTAGGTCTGGTTTTAATTGTTCTAAATCATTGCTCTATACAACAAAAGTCAAAACTAAGATAAAATATTAATAAATTAATTTGACCACTTTGAGACATAGACATCTAATGGAGTTTTTTTTTTAGCTGAATTTGTGGCATGAGAAAGTTGCTGTATACCTTTGTTCAGTATTTTTGTTTCTGTGAATTACATGAATAACTCACAGATAAGGACGCTATTTACATCCAAGTAAAGAAAAATTGCTTTTCAATGTATCTTCACAACAAAGACGTTGACAGTTTGATGTGGAAATGAAATGCTAAATCTTGTGCAGTGTTTTTGAGGGTCACGCAAGGAAACTATAACAGGGAGATAAATGAGCATACAAAATAAAATGAAGCCAAAGAAACTCCTAACTAAAAATGATATAAAAGGTATAAGACCATGATATTTATTAAGATATTTCTAAGAAATGTATAAATATCTTAACAAGTGGGAAATATAACTGAGACCATTTATTGTAGCCAAATGGCAAGGCAAAGCGAATAGATTAATTCAGTGTAAATATATATGAATGGTGGATATCAGTCTCCTGTGCTAATCTATTGTTGCAGACAATTCCTTGACACAAAGACAGTCTCTGCATTACAGGAGTCAGTGGAGAAAAGATATCGTCAGAGGAGCAGCTTTTCAAAACAACAGACATCTCCCTACTCCAGCTGTCAGACAGGAGCAGAGTCAGCTCTTCTCTTTGTAAATTGTAAAAAAAAAAAAAAAAAAGAAAAATGTCAGTTTATTTGCATCAATGCAAAGTACATCAGTCACACAAAACAAAAGCATAAAACAATGGTTCATTCATCCAAGAGCATAATTAGTATACATGTTCTGTGTCTCAAATAGCTGCTGATTTATGTGGAATATTATCCAATTCCTGGTCAGACATTTAGATTCAGACAGCTTTTTGATTTACAGTCCATGAATACCTAAAAGTATGCACTTCATGATGTATTTTCTTGAACAGTCCCTCTAAAATGGAGCCATATAAATGAAATCCCTCATACATTGTGGTAGCAAGTCTAAGTAACACAAAATGGAAATGTATGATGATCAAAAGAAATTAAATTAGGTATAGCAATAGGGTCCAGGCACCATACAGGCAACCTTCTTCTGTTGGGGATCAAATTAGATGTCAGGGATCCGTGTGGTGAAATATTGCAACTCGTGTAATTCCTCAGACAGAAGGACACCACTTCTCCGTGAATGCCACTACGTGAGAAGGTTAACACTGGGCAATAAAAGGAGCCAGAGAGAATGGGAATGAAGCTAATGAGAGGCGATAAGATTCACTTCAGCTTTCAATTTCAAGGATGGAGGAACTGGGATCTCTGAAAGGACCAGAGACTGACAGGAGACAGATCTTTAATGAGAGACATTAGAGAAGATGCAAGCAGTGATATCAGTGTGCATGTGTGAGGCAGAACATTAAGCATGTGTGGACCAAGCCCCCAAGAATCTCTTCATGGAGATGAGACATTATATAATATCAATTTTGTCATGACCATCACATGCACAAGCCACCGTGGACTGGCTGAATAATTCACATGGATGCAGGGATTGGAACAAAGTTAGAAATTTTTGATTAACAGTGGTTATCTTACGGTTGTTATGGTTTATGTTATAGTTGTTGATGTACTGTAGGTTGAGGAAAGGAGGAGGGAAGCAGAGCCCACCTCTCTACACTCAGGGTGTAGAATATTCAACGCAAACTCTGGTTCGTGGAATTAGCATCAACTCCACGGCTTGTCTGCAAGGACAGACGAGCAAAGGCAGAAAGGCTCCAGCCCATTCCTTTAATAGGACTGGTTTGGATTGGTTTGTCTGACAACAAGATTAATAATAAACATAATACATTAAACTTAACATAATATGTCCTAATCCCAATAAATTAATAATTCTAAAAATAGGTTTACATCAAACACAAATGCTCTCCAAACATACAGTATTACTCAAACAAAGGTGGAACCGTTAACCAAACTTTATTGATTTGTGCATTAGGTAACAAATGAACCTATGGTAGAAAGCATTTCAAACTAAACAACAAGTAAACACAAATGAGCATACATGTCATATACACAGTCCAAACTACTGATAGATAAGGCACCTGCATGCGTCCGTTCAGCTTCTTTCTTCTGAACAAAGAAACTACCACAGATGTGTCAGTAGGTTACGGAGCCTCACCCATATAAAAAGCCATAAGGTCAGGTTGAAGCATGGTGTAGTGGGAGAGGATTTTCCACACACGGTTTTCAGCAAAACTCCTTTATGAATTTCAAACTAGCCAGCCCCTTCAGAAGAAATACATTGTTAACACCTCACAATATAATGGACCAAATGGTTTAAAGGAAGCAGAAGTTGTTGAGGGGACGGTGTCAAAGAAAGAAGGTGAAGGAGCAGAATTTCAGCTTTCTTTAACAGAAACACAGAGACAAAGGTCAAATAAGGTTAGAGAAGAATAATTACACTGACCTCTCAATATTAATGAAAACACATATCCTAATGACACGTTTAGTACGTGCTGTTATTGACTTGCATTGGGCACACAAGATATTTCTTCACACCTGGCTTCAGCCCCCTGACAATCCCACTGTGTGTAAGCCTTCCAGAGTGATACGCTGTCTGATTACACTGTAGTCTGAGTTCAAAGTAGCAGTCCAGCTCTTGAAACAGTAAAAGGAAGAGGGACATGTTGTACAGTTAAAATACTGGTTGAGACTAGGCTAAAAATCATCATGGCCCATACAGTATGCCTACTCAGAACTTAAACCAACAATAAACAACAGTGTATTAGAAGTTAACTGTCCAATTTCCAATTTGTTGCAAAAATGAAAGTGACATTAAAATAATGAATGAATGTGCTATTTACATTTTGATCAGGGTGTGTTTATGTGTCCATAAAATGTCAAGATCAAGCCATAAAACAAAAATAATTTTCAATAAGAACAAGAAACAACGTGGATCCCCACTGGGCAGACATAAGAGACTATCATTTATATTTAGCCAGATGCTGTTATTCATAAAGACACAAGATATTTAAAAAACACTGAAAAAAAAAGAATATTCAAAAAACAAAAGATCTGTTTCACTACACACACATGGATGGATGAAATACCGCTACAGAATCTTTGGTGTGGTACTGGAGAACTGACAGCCTCTGATGGTTTTGTTTGATTATTGTCTAGAAACGGTGTTTTAATTGGAAAGTGATAATGAAGTAAAATCTTCACATTAGGTTGTTTTCCTTTAAGTTTCTTTTAAGACTAAAACAGTGATCAATTTGAACCAATGAACATTTGCATTAAAAAAGTTAACTTAAGAGGGACATAATGTCCCCCATTAGCTTCAGTGGATGCTTGAATGCCCTGAAGACCTGAATTCAATTGCATTTAGTAGAGTGTCCACAATTTGACTCAACATGTCCATTAAACATATAAGGTGCTTCCTAATGTGTTCAGTCAGAGCCATTCATTTCCAGCTCAGAAGGTAACACTTCTATTATAAGGCTACCTTAACATTTTCATATTTTATTTCATCTGACACTGTGTCACAGTGGGGGAAATGTTGGTATTAACATGGCTTTAATTTATCATTAAAGATAATCACCAAAAAGTGAGAAGAGATATCCATCAGTTTTAATGAAGAATGCTGAAGCTTATTTTTAATGCACATTACAAATTAACTGAGACAATCTGTGCTGACTCAATTTTAATCACAATGACATAATATTTTCTTACTGATACGCCGAACAACAGGGAACTAATTTGTCCTTTTTAAATTAGCCTTCTTGCGCCACCACCAACAGAAAACTCCCCACAATTATTTGTTACATAAATCCATGATATTACAGAGTGGGTTTCACTCTGTGATATGTATTTGGAAAAGCTTCTGCAGAGCTGGACATCTTTCCTAATGCCTCATCAAACACTCACTGTTACCACTGCTCCTTTAGTGTTTTCAAGCTAGCTCATCTGCCACAGTCTAAAAACTAGGGATCATTTATAAATGGGATATCTAGCACCCTCACATACCTGAAACCAGTAGAAGTATAATAAAAAATAAAAAATATGTGGTTTGTTTGTTCTTGTATTTTCACCAAGAGCTGAGTTTTTATGGCAGAAATCAGTTAACAAATCCAAGAACGCAGATGATTTACCTGATTCTTCTAATTCTCGATTAAACTTGAAAGTTGAATCCTTATATTTCATTGCTAAAAACAAGTTGCCTAACATAATAACTAAGGTTGCAATACAGTCCTCCAGCTGTCAGTGGAAGCACTGAGTGCAACAATCATGTATGACATACTCTGCCTGCTGTAATGTATATGTAATGCACACTTTGCAACCAGCAGGCTATTTCAACCCCCGCGCACTGGTTTGCTTTGTAATGTCCTGGATGTGGCCTGTACTGAACAGCTGTTACCTTTGCTAGTTTGACTGCCACAGGCCGACCATATTGCTTTTTCACGGCTTTCTGGAAGAGCTATCCAACTTTGTACTTCTTATTTTCATTTACTTCATCAACCATTTCTCTGCTTTTTGAAGATTCTCTTCAACAAGTAAGTGTTGCTGCTTGTGCTAACACTTTGTGTCTTGCATTATTAATAAGCTATGGGGCTAGCTATGAAGTGTTCCTATTAACTCACTGTAATTGGGTTTCTGCCACTATTCTGCCAGTATGCATAACAATGGTGATCTGCTCTTTGTCAAATCAATGTATTGTAATTTAATGAGAAGAAACTGTCTAAACAAGTGTGTGATTTTAATATGCATTTATTGTGTTAATAATTCTTTGCTACTTCAGATGGTTTTGGTGGGTTAATATTTAATAAGTGTAAGTCTTTAGGCAAGGACTACACAGTGGCCCACACAGTAGAATCATTATAGCCTCTCTCCAGAAGCTACAGTACTGAGCACATTGTGTGCATGTGGGGTAATCAGAGCCAAGATATCATCAGAACATTAAAGTTTAGTACATGAGTTTAAGAATTAAATCAAAGCAAATAACTTCTGTAAAAATCTTAAACCCAAAAATGCTGATGGACATCAAGGGAAAAGTGCTAACAATGAGTCATTTCTTGCCCTTGATCTTCTCACAAGTTGTTCAGAATCCAAAGAGCATGAGAGGAAAAATTCACTGTTTTTGGCTATATTTCAGTTTATGCAGTTGTGAGAGACACTGCATGGTGCTTTTTGCTTTAACTGTAATCAGTAAAGTCTTGATTGGGTTGAATTGGTGCTGTATGTTAACGGATGCTCAGATGGTTTATCATTATTGAATTTCACAAGTTTCTATCAAAATCCACAGCCTCAATAGCTGTTATTCAAATCAAACTTAAGATCTGTGGGAAACGGAGAGCCAGTTAGGTTAACACTGAGGTGTTATGCAGCTAACTCCCCTCCTAACATACGTACCTTTGTCTATGATTCAGGCCATTTAAAAACACCTAGGCAAATTACAAAGCCCTTAGTGATATCAGCTGAGCAAGATATTGTGTTTACAGATGTTGTGGCCAAGTTGGAACATACACAAGGAAAAGAAAATAGGACCTAAATTTGTATCCTGCGGGACCCCCCAAGTTGTGTCTGGCAAGGAGGATGATAAATTGCCCACAGTGACATAAGGTTCTATGGGAAAATCTAGTAGCTGAGCCAGCACAGTGCTGTATCTCTGATAACCACCCAGTGCTTGAGGCAGTCAATTAAAATTGCATGATCTACAGTATCAAAAACCTCACTGAGGTCTAAAAGGATTAAGAGCAAACATTCCCCTGCATACACTGTTATAAGAAGGTCATTTGTTACTTTTAAGGAGGCCTCTCTCAGCCCTGTTTGGCATTCTAAACTTGTATCTGAGTTTTAACAAAATGTTAACAAAGAGCAACAGGTTAAGCCTTTGGAAATCTGAAGCTGTAGTATCTGTAATTTCTGAAAACTGTGGGATCTAGATGGAGGGGAATCAAGTGAATTTAAAACTGGACAGTGAAGTGCTAGTGCAACATAAAAGGCTTTTTTCATCCAAGTTGTAAACGTAATATTTTGAAGGGAAACGACACTGATGGCATCAAAACACCTGCAGCCATGACTTTCTATGCAGCCACAGACATCTGGCAGCAAAGTGACACATGTTATTACTGTATGCCAGGATACACTGTCATGCTGGCGTCAACGCATGTCTAGATATTTGCTCTCCAGACTGAAACATCTCAGCTACCATACTGTCGTTTTATGTCAGTTAGGATTGTGTTTTTAATTAATTAATTTTGTAGCTTTTGAAACACTCAGTGAAGAAAAATTTATTGTTGGTGTGTGACTATACAACTCACAGTCCAGGAATAATAGAGATGTCATCAAAAAGACATTGCCTGGTAGAAGTATAGTAAATTTTGGTTGATCCAGTTTCTTTGCTGACATCATCTCACTGCTCAAATTATTATTTTATGCTGAAAATATTGTTACCTATGATGTTATTGTCAAAAATCAGCAAGGTTGAAATACTATAATGTTCACTCATTTCGATAATCCTGCACTGAAGTCACACCAGTCTGTGTTGCTTTTAATAATACACTTTTATGAGCGGCTTTGAAATGGGACCTACATACCTGGAAAAACCTTTAAAAAGATAAGCTCTGGGCTTAGAAGCTAATGTTTTCAGCATTTGATTAAAATAATAGTGAGCCCTCAGTGCCACAGCTGGCACAGTGGTTAAGTATGAGGTTTATTTTTCTCAGCAGGACTCCACAATTATGACAAGTCTTTTGTTATGCCGTAAAAGGCAGTTTAATAACCTTCCATTTAAGTTCATCTTACGGTCTCACACTCTAAAGACCTCCTTCTGTGCCCTAATCCTACCATTCAGATTTGCTTGCCTGCTTTGAAAGAAGTCCATTACAGAGGGTGTGCTGTCACCCATAATAAGGAATTGAGTTTTTTCTATGACACCAAGAGCATACATGAGACCTATCTCTGAAGTTGTGTTGCTTGTTAAAGGGACATAGTGATATAGTTGTATATCAGACGGGGAGTGTGCTGTCACTCATAATAAGGGATTGAGTTTTTTCTATGGTGTCTTATTTGGGTTTCTGTAGTTGGCTTGTAAACGGGAAGTTCTAGAAGTTAGTTCAACTGCAAGCAGACGATTTCTTTCTGATCTTTTAACAGTCCCTAAAGAACATATGTCTGTAAGTCTAAAGGTTAAATGTAACATGTACTACATATGATTGTGTTAACATGGTTAGATGTTTCTTTAGTCTATAATAAACATAAAACGTTACAATGTTAATCGCGGTAGCACGTCTATGGTGAACATAAAACGTTACTATGTTAATCGTAGTAGCACGTCTATGGAATTTTCAGTATAAGTCAGCATGGAGCTAACGTCACGTTATTGTGTTGTTAACTAGGCTAAACGCACTGTTATATATTTCGAATACTAACCAACTCGATTTTTGTGTATTTTGTGCTGCAGTTTCACAGTGTTTTCTTCAATAAAAGTCCTAAACCAAAGAAGATTGACCAGGTTTTTGCTGAAGGGACCTGTTAGCTATCTGGCAAGCTAAAAGCAGTTACCCAAGTTAGCGAGGCCAGAATAGAGGGTGATGTATGATTATCTAGACAAGTCTCAAGTCAGGTTCCCAGAAGGTGAATTCGATGTATTTCCCTCTCTGCCCTCTGAACCACTGTTTGCTTGTAGGGCCTCACTGAAACATTTCAAATGGGTGATGAGGTCACAGAAGAGAGAAAGTAAGTGCCTTCAAACTGTGAAATAGCTTTATTTATTTTTAAGAGAAACAAGACAGCACAAAATAAAAAAGTATGCAGGTGGTCCATGTGGTTTGTAAATGTCTCAACTGTATTTGTGCTGGGAAGTGTTTTAAAGATCTGAAGCATGACTGTAGGAAATTAAGCTAAAGTATAAAAATGTCAACCAAGACTGTTCTTAAGCAGATAAAACAATGTTCCTGTAGAATTACAAAATAAAATGCCAAATTTTAAGGTGATAATTTTAATGATAATAATGCTTTAACCTCATTGAGACACTGATATGTAGACTTGCACTCACAGTATGATACATCTGTGAAGGAATACATTACTGTATATATTCAGTGAAAGCTACCTAGCCATCCGTACCTCCTGGTCCTGTGGAGGATTGCAGGAAGATGCTATCCCAGCATGCACTGTGTAGTGGACAGGGAGACACCCTTGACAGATCACCAGTCAAACTGACTCATTTCATGTCTTGGGACTGTGGAAAATAACTAAAGAAAAATATACCTAAAACAGGAGAAATGTACAAATTCACCACTGAAATCTGCTACTGATGTCTTATTATCTGACTACCAGGTTTAGTAGTTGGGTTTACTGTCAGTTAACATTTTATGAACGTGCTCCTGTTATTGTCTTTTCTTTGATAATCATCAGGAATCTAATTTGTTCCTGTCTTCCTCCAAGGCTGTGTAGTGAAGATTACACTGAAGTATACAGCTACTTGCTGACAGTCTAAAGATGAAATAATCAACCAAAATTTAATTATAGTGGGAATAACTTTGACAATGGTTTTTCCATCTGTGCACTAAACAGTGAGCCATTGCTCATTTGGAAATGCAAGCCTATACTCTGATCATTCCGAACATACTCTAACTTCTAGTACTTGGCATTTATACAAATTCTGATTAATGGAGTTTCGGGGGTACATTTCGATGTCAGCAACAACATTGCACAGATTACTGATGAGATCATATTTTACTGTTATGTATTAGAGATAATGCACCATTTCTCAAAGACAAAGAGATTCATGGCAGCAGCAGCATCAAACCTTATGTCAGTACTATGTGGTGAAACGGACACCACAGATGAACAGCAATGTGCAGCTGAGAGATTTATACATAAAACCTGCTTAGCCAAATCAGATCTTTACAAAAGTAGGATTAAAACAGAAAGAATCTATGACAAATACTGAACTCTATCATTCTGTTAGTCAAATAGTGTTTAAACAGGGTAACTGATATATAGGCAGCTTGAGAGGGAAAAGACTTATTCATATAGAGAGAGATATACTCTACAGAAACATTTAAATATTCTGTGTGAATCTGTGGGTGCATAAGTTTATCTCAGGGCTCTCAATAAGAATGTATCTGTCACTGCTTTGGTGACAATGAAAAGACACTGACGTTAACTGAAGTGTTTTTAATGGAAATACTGGCTGACTTTCATTCACATTCGCATCCTTTTGATGTGCTGCTTGCGCATTTATGAACCGTTGGTCATGCATACACATATTTGCAAGCCAGTTTATCAGTGCACCTCATTCTGAAGCCATAATCAAAGCTAGAAGTTGGTTTTGATGCCCAGACAGTAGAGTTTTATATCTGAGTGGAGCAAAATGTTCTATTATTGTTCGTTTTAAAACTGCAACCAAAGTAGCTGCAGTCAGATGTGTTGACAGTGTTTGTGAGTCTGATTTGTGACAGCTGTCAATCAAAAGTCAACCAAGTAATTTTGTATCCTACAAAAAGCTTCTTATAAATCACTACAAGGTGATCTCTATCTGATATGAAGCATTGTGATGCAGGACGTATCCTGAAGTTTTGTTGTTGTTTTATATGTCAAATTTCTGCAGGTCCAAAGGTTCTGAAACATTCACAATGGTTTTTCTTTTAATCCTTGTTAACAATAGATTGCGTTTCTGCACAATAATAATTCTTTTTTTTATAAAGAAAATATTGTAAAGAATACATGCTGCAATGAGTCTATCAGTACTGTTTATATTTTTAAAAGCACAGTTAAGTTTTCTAAATGGTGTAACAGGGAATTGATAGCTTTAGAGTGTGTGATAAGAGCTAGGAGATCTAGTTTTATTTAAAATAATTATGAAATTTCATATACCAGCCTCTTCTACATGTACAACAGTGGTTCAAAAATTGTCCAAATCTCTCAGACACACATCCATATATAAATGGCAGGAGTGTGTGTCTGCCAACAGCCCAATTAATAGTGATGCCGTTGTTTTGCAGATGAAGTGAGAGGAGCCCATTGTATGTCAGTCCGACTTTGCCTCCTCCCCTCAGTGCCCCAGTAGGGCTCTTCTCTGTGCAGACCTGCTCTGGAGTAATGCCACAGATGGTGATGAGCCTGTGTAATCCCTGTAGATTTCTATGGTTTATAAACAGCGCGAGAAGCAGCAGGTCCCCCCGATCTGAACAAACACTTCTAAATCGGGGGTGTTTATCATGCCTGTTTGAGGTGGAGGTTGTAATTATTGCAAACAAGAGCAAACATGCAAAGAGAAATGGATTTCACAGATCTAATTGATTGGAGCAAGAGCAGCAGATTTAGCTGCTGTAACCAGCTCCCCCATCCCACTGCAGTGCTGTGTGAGACTTAGATTTATTAAGGTTTATAGCACCTGAAGTATTTATCTTTTAAAATGAGATGCATTCATAGCCATACAGGGCACATTTAATTTACTCAATGTGCAAAACTTAAGCACAGTTGGAAATGGCTCATTGCGATGCACCTCACAGAAAACAACAGATTTCTGGCTCATGATAGTTGAGACCATATATCTAACCCTGCGCACACAGACAGAGAGGGTGTATAGAGATAATTGACAAATTCCTTTGCGAAATGAAATGCTGTGCACGCTGAAAGTAACATCAGTGTTTGCTTTCTGTCTGGCAAAAGAATTATAGCATTCTGATGTATTGCCTCACCCATGCACAAAAATGCATTCTTTTTGTCAGGTGAATTCCTTCTCAATTTTCTTGGCAACAATAGGAACATCAGGAAATTGGTTTGATCCATGACATGTTGACATTTCATTTGGAGAAATCAATCAATCTACCAGCAAAAAGGGTGCATGAAATGTGTCAAATGAAACTGCTGAAATCCGAAGTTTTATGGGAATGCTTTGGAATATTTATCAAGCAAATGAGATTTATCTGAGTGCCACACAAATCACAGGAGAACTAATCAAGATTGTGTTGTTTTTTTCTTGCCCAGTTAGTGAGATGCAGTACCTTGGGGAAATTATTATCTGCAAGGCTAGTTTTGTTTTATGGTGCTTTAATGTAAAAAAATTAAGTGTATGAAAATTACAAATTGGAAAATCTAATTTGATCAACAGTATCATAAGGAAGGGTAGGGAGACCAGAGTTTGTCCTTTTCTCTTTTATTGTCAGCCAGGGAACACACAGCAACCACAGAACACAGGAGTATACTGAAAACAGAACACACTCCCGCCAACCCAGAACTATATACAGCCTGCCCAGAGGGGCATTCTGGAGGATCCCACCAACAGTATCTCCTCTCTGGCATTCTGGGGAATCCCGCCAGGCGCTGCTCTGCCCCAACGCTACAGTATGTAGTAGTATAATCCTCTTCATTGTTTGTGTGTACAGTATTATTGAAATACAAGGTTTGTGTTAAGTATGCTTTTGTTTTTGAGATTCACCTTGTTTTACATGTACAGTGACTAGAAAGTCATCTAAAATTAGCAGCACAGTTTGAGAAACAGCAGGTAGTGCACCCCACTAATAGACTCTAGAGGTGAATTAGCCATTAGCTGAAAAGGTTAATTCACCTCTAAACCAGATGTCTTTGTGAAAGTGAAAAAGTGAAATTGTAAATGGAACACTGGTAGAAGAGGTGGGAGAAAAATGTGTTGATTGGACCTAAGTAAATGTCCACGAGTGTGGTTCAGCCACTATATAATATCTCACATTTGAGCACATGTAATGTATTTGGTACCCAAATATGATAAAGGTTAATATCTTCACAGGAAGTGTAAAAATAGAAGATGAAGTAGAAGTTTATAATTTGAAGTCCAGGTCATTTCTTATAATTCTTAGTGAAGTCTGTGTGTGGCAGAATGCCTTCTTGTCCTCTGGGGTCTGGCACTGCCCCCTGACATCTTTCTTATGTCCAAAGAGGATATATGGAGCTAAGGGAGAGCTGCAAATGTCTCCTAATGGATCTGGTGTGACACTTGTCAGGTCTGCAAATACAGCCATGGTTAGCATCGAGCACAGTAACAAACTCAGATCACCCTGCTAAGAAGTTGTTTGGAAGACATCTTAAAGTTGAACAACACTAAAACATGACCACACTTTCAAATTTTGGTTAACTTTAAAATTCAAACATCAGCAGGGTATTACTAATTTGTCAGTGGGGGGTAGTTTGCTTGGCCAAAATCAACGTATACTCTGGATTCTCTCTACTAGCCTGAATGCATCTTTCCTTACATAGCATCACTTATTTATAGCAGCTTATTTTACTTTGATGTGAGCAAAGCTTTTAATTGCATGTATCTCAGTCATCATGTTTCCTTGATCAAAATTTCATCTACGTATAAATTATGTATTAGTAATGCATGAAGCACTGAGAATTTTTTTTTTTTTTCACTCTTTGCAATGTTTAGTTATATGAGGACCCGGATGCAAGTAGTGGTGAAAAGTGAATAGGTTTAATGGGAGTAACAGGAGTACTGGAAAACAGAATGCTGGTAATCAGGGGCACACAGTCATAATGGCCCATGGTGGTACTGTAAGTATAATGACAGGTAACAGGAACTCAGGAGACGACTGACACTGGTAAGTGATAATGGCATAGGCTTAGTCATGGTCACTGGGACAAAAATAGTTCATCTCCAAACAGGCAGGCTGTGGGAGTATTCCAGAAAGCAGGTTAAGTGAAAACGAGGAGTGTGTTCACCCTGAAGTGTGGAGAAACTCTGGGTTTTCAGTTCCAGAAACTGAGATCATTTTAACTCTGAGTCAGTTACTGCAGTAACTCTATGCTCACTGGCAGGTTTCCTTCAACAAATCTGAGTTTCTCTCTGTGGCTTTCTCCCTCCTGCAGAGCCTGCAGAAGCTGTCTGACACATCATTTAATTTCTTCGTTCATATAAAGCACATATCAGAGCAAATTCATTTTCAGAAGCTTCAGTTGGGATACAAGGATAAAAATCCTGATTAGATAGTAGCCTGATAGTTTAACCACTACCAGTATTTAATAATTTGATTGCTTACAAATTATGACTGATACATCATGAAGCTGGAATCACTACTAAAGAGAAGTCTTGTGACAAACTTGTATCCAACTGGTATATGATGATCTCCCACAATGTTTGCAGAGAATGCAGATTGAAATATGACAGAACAGACCTCTGTTTTTTTTTACCACAGTGTATTACTGCACTCACATGCATCACTCTGTTTAGGTTGAGATGTTTCACAGCAGTCTTTCAGTGGTTTGCAAAGAGTGTATTAGTCATTCTTTTAAAAGCCTAAGGCAAGCATCGGAGTTCTTAATACACTGGCTGCCAGCCACCGGCTTCCAGAGCAAGTGGTGAGTGTGGACCTCTGTCAAGGAACAGGTACAGTCATGTGTTGCTGGAGAAAATCAGGTTGTGTTTAAATTATACAACACGTGTGTGCCAAAGAAGACTGTCTTTCTAAAGATACATGCAAAGAGAGAAATCAGTTCTGTTACACAGTGTTAACACACAACACCATGTTTTTCTATTTTTCAGTTAAATTGTATCAGTGATGTTGTGTTATAATTTCACATGATTCAATCATTTCAGGTGAATTGCAATTAAAACCTGCAAAGCCTTTTTGTTATACATACATGAAGACTTTTGTCTAATCTAAATCACACAGGGTTAACACAGGTCAGTTTGTTATTATTATATATGTGATTTTGTTGACATTTACCAAATTGTGATATGCTCCATATTAGTTTTAAAAAACATGCTGTGGTATTGATTCCAGCAATATTGCCAGGGATAAACACGTCTTTAGTTAGCATGCTCTGCTCCACTATTTAAAGTTCTTTAAATTTAATCATTTTATGCAACAAAAACAGAAGTTAATAACTTGTCAGACTTTCTATTAAATCACAACCAGCTGTTGATTGATTAATGGATTATTTTCTCTATTAATTGATTAGTCCTTTGGTCAATAATGTGTCAGAACATTTGGAAAAACGGCCATCCCATCTGTCCAAAACCCAAGGTGACATTTTCAAATGCCATTTTGTTCAATCAACAGTCAAAGCCCACATAATGAGGTTACTATTAACAAGATAAGCCAAAACGTATTCATATTTAAGAAGCTGAAAATATTTCAACATTTTCTTAAAAAAAAAAAAAAGACTAATTACCTGAGTAATCGACTAATTGTTGCAGCTCTAATGCAAACTTGAAACTTTAGGTTACATCTTGCTTTAATGTATTAAAGAAGCATAAACACAAATGATTAGAAACATCAATTATTAGTATTAAAGTAACCAGAAGAAGGTTAATGTTAGGAGCTAACAACTCATTAAATTCTAACTTATAGAAAAGAATTTTAGTTGGTGTTTCTACGTGACAAGTCACAGAAGCTCAAGATGTGACACAAGTCATAAACAATGCCAAACTGTCGTAGCTATCGAGACTTCGGCTTTGCAGCTCTATTGCTGTTGTGTGCGTGTGTGTAAGAGAAAAAAGATGTATGACAGAAACACAGAGAGAATGAGAATATGATATCAATACTAAGACTAACTCAGTAGGGAGAAGATGTAGAGGCACAAGCTGGCATGCTCAGAAGATTGGCAACAGGGAACAGATGGTCAGGAGGAGAAAGGAAACATGACCAGGATGTGTAGTTATGCAAAGGAGGTGCTGAGAGTGCTGATGAGCTATGAGACACTGGCATCATAATTCAGTGTATAACACAGCTATCCAAGTATCCAGACTTTTTTTTTGAAGTTTCAGACTGTTAAAGAAGTCATGCAATGCCTCTAAAACCTGTTACTTGTTCTCTCTCATTTAGTGTATAATGAGTAAAATCTGATAGACACCAGATGCGGTGCTTTTTTATTTTGCTTTTTGATTGACGGAACGGTTTATGTTTCATATATTTAGATGCAGTACATTAATATATTTGACAGATGTAATGATATCAACATTATTTAGGTTTATGTTGCTAAATGTTGGCTTTCCTTAAGACACAATGACCTTGATGTTTGAAGTGACACATTATTCCCTTCCAGGCATCACAACTATCATAACAACAGATGCATTGTAGCTTGAATCTTTAGTTCAAATGCATATATTAAATAGCTCTAGCGAATGAGGCTGCCATAGTCAGAGCAGCATAATGACAGTAAACAGCAGCAACGCTGACCAGCAAGTAACAAACCTGTAACTCTGGACTTTAAACCTTGCTGTTAATCTTGTACCGGACCATATCAAAACAATTCTGGCCCCAATAAGCACCAAGACAGAAATCCACCATGGGCAGCTAAATCTAGAAATCAGCCCATTTTCCATGCAGTGGTCTGTAAGAACACCAGCTGCTGTGGGCGATCATGGACGTGAGCCCTAACACAAAGCACTCTGCATAACCAGGGCACTAGGTTTTGTTTGTATCGACAAGCAAGGAGAGGTGGAGAGAGGCACGTCTGCTTGAAAATCCCTCTGTGTTGGTCCCACAGTGGCGGTGGGTGACCTTGAAAAGATACTAGTTTTGTAAAGTTAAGACAAAAGGCCAGTATTGATTGAGTTATTACAGCTCCACGCTCCTGGAGATGCGCAGTAATGATGTGGTAATTGCCGGGCATTTTTTCCTTTCCCATAGAGGACTCTTTGGGAAAGGGGGGGTCTGTTTTGCCAGTGTTTTTATTTAACATGTCATTTGCAATTAATAGGCAATACTAAGGTTCTGCCCAGAAATGCTGTGATGTCAGTAATGTGGTACTGTGCTGGCTATCTCCATAAACGCTTCTACATTGGGATAACACTTCTACGTTGGATAAAAAAGCTTTAGGGGATTTTTGTAAGTTTTTATACTTTGTACAAATGTTTCTATGCTCTCAACTTTCATGATATATGTATATACAGTCTTATGCAAAAGTTTAGGCACCCCTTGATAAATAACAGATTTTGGTGATTTTTTATTTGAACAGATGTTAACACAGTTTCTCTTGGAAATGGAAAAAATGCACAATATTTTCTGCAAACAGTGATGCATAGTTACTTCTTATGCCATAAATTGAACAAAAATAAAAAATAAAAACATTATTATGGCATGGTGCAAAAGTTTGGGCACCCTAAGAGTTCCAGAGTCTCAAAGTCTCTCACAAGGTATCAGACCTTAATCAGCTCGTTAGATCTGATGCACAGCAACAGCTGTCATTGGTAAATGCCAATTTCAAAGCTGTACAAATACTTTGACTCTTCAAACCTTGTGCACACACTTGTGGACACCCAGCAACCATGGGTTCCTCTAAGCAGCTGTGTAAGACCCTGAAAATGAAAGTTATTGACGCCCACAATGCAGGAGAAGGCTACAAGAAGATAGCAAAGCGTTGTCAGCTTGCAGTTTCCACAGTAAGAAATGTAATTAAGAGATGGCAGATCAGGGGAACTGTGGAGGTCAAGATGAGATCTGGAAACCTTGAGAGGATGAATGTACTACAAGTTAAATAGGTTGAGTAGAGGGGCCTGTTTTGACTTCTTAAGGTGTTAATATGACAGTCCATGTTCCAGTTGTGAGAAAATGACTCAATAAAAGTGTCCTGTTTGACGATCTGTGGCATATATTCAAAGCCAAAGTGTTTATTTGTCATATGCACAAGTAGGAAACGTGTTTCCCTGTACAATGAAATTTTTACTTTGCTGTCCACATGAATGCCACAAAATACAAATGAAAAATAAAGTAGATAATCAAGTAACACAAAATCTAAGCCACTTTAAGCAGGAATATAATAAAAATATATAAGAATATAATAAGAGAATGTATGCTGCATGGGAGCAGCATGTGCATCAGTCAACAGTCAATGTGTAATTATGCATGTACAAACTGAGAATGTAAACAGTACAGGTCGTCAGTACGTCATTACATGGTAGTAAACTCCTGTCAGCTGTGTAGGAGTCTGATGGCAAAGGGAAAGAAAGAGTTTTTCAGTATAGAAGTCGCACCCCTCCCCTCACATGTTGCTGGTGCTTGATTTTAGTACTACCTCCTGGTAGGTGCCAAAATTTTGCTCCCAGAATGCTCCTTCAAAGTGGGCACACAGTAGTAGAAACAAATGCAGAAAATGTGACGGGTATTGCTCAGTGTGACACATTTTGGTAGGTTCCTTTCTAATACTGATTGGTCCTATGAATTCATCTCAAGTAGGTATCAAGACATTTTTGGTACAAATATCAGAACAATACCTTTTTCAATACCTTCACAACAAATGTATTTGTGTGTGTGTGTGTGTTTATTTACAAGAACGTGGTCTAGATAAAACCTAAACTGGCATAATAATTAATTCAATAAGAAACCATGTGATCAGAAAATCAGTCAGTAAAATTATAAATCTGTCCGCTTTCTGGTAATTGCTGATTTTGGAAACTTGGTGATATGGATTCATTTTGGTTGGTACTAAAGTATTACCACCTTTTTGTTGTTGTTGTTGTTGTTGCTTTTCCCCACGTTTCAACTATTACGTAAGTGTTTCAGACACATTTTGCTTGGGACCAAAAACTGTCCAGATTTGATAAGGTGCTTTTTGACCAAACAGTTATGGGGACTATCCCACTGGGGAGCTCCCCCAGGAACTATATACCTGAAGTAGGGCTGCACGATTAATTATTTTACGTGTGATTTAGATCCTTGTGCAATCTCAGTCTTGTGTGACAATGATTCTGCCATGTTTGCATGAGCAGGGAGATGCCATCCATCAAACTAAGCGCTCCCTTTTCCTCACTAAGCTGCGTTAACCAATAACTGCAAAATGATTTATTTCTCCCTCAACTCCTATTCAGTGCTAGGTGTAAGGGCAGGCACCGCAAAATTTGAAAAATGGTTGCAGGAGGGCACAGAATATCTTTCATAATGTCAAACATGTTGTGTGTTGTGCTTGGAGGGTACCTACCTTGGCAGTAGGAGCTTAAACAAAGTCCCTCAAAATGGCATTCTTTGAACTATTATTGTTCTCAGTTCCTCCAGTGTGAACACACAAAAAAGGGGGTACTTTGTCCAACAGCACTACGTACTATGAATATTATAAGCATGCGGTCATGCAGCCGCTGCTTAAGAAGCCAGGTCTTGATCCTTCTATTTTGGGTAATTTTAGGCCTATCTCTAAGTTGTCTTTTATTACGAAAATTTTAGAGAAAGTGGTTTTTATACAGTTGAAATCCTTTTTAGATAAGCAAAATGTATTGGAGATTTTTTAATCTGGTTTTAAAGCTTGGCATAGTACAGAGTCCGCATTATTAAAGGTTATTAACGACATCTACTTGGCAACAGATGCTGGTGGCTATGTGGCTCTTGTCTTTTTGGATCCTTCAGCTGGTTTTGAACACGGTTGACCACGACATCCTAATATCTTGACTTGAGGAGTTAGTGGGCATCTGTGGTACTACCTTGAAGTGGTTTAGGTCTTATCTGTAGGATAGGACAATGTCTGTTTGTGTTGCTGATGCTGAGTCCTCGTCTACCCCGTTGGTATCTGGGGTTCCGTGGGGCTCAGTTTTAGGGCCCCTGCTTTTTTCCTTATACTTACTCCCTCTTGGCTCTATTTTCAGGAAGCATGGGGTCTCTTTTCATTGTTATGCAGATGATGTACAGATGTATTTGCCACTGAGGGGAAGGGACACATCATCAGTTGCATCACTATTGTCATGTTTTGATGACGTTAGGAAGTGGATGACCTTAAACTTATTGAAGTTGAATGATACGAAGACCGAGGTTATAGTGTTTGGTGCAAAGTTGATTTCGGTTCCTTGGAATGGTACGTGCGGTCCACCGTTACTAACCTTGGTATTAAAATAGACTGTTCTTAGAATGGAATGTCAGGTGAATGCAGTTGTACGGGCCAGTTTTTATCACCTCCGGCAGCTGGCAAAGGTGAAGCCCTTTCTTTCACGGCAGCATTTTGAGACGGTAATACATACATTTATTATGTCTTGTGTGGATTATTGTAATGCACTATATTTTGGGCTCAGTCAGGTCGCCCTTGCCCGCCTCCAGAGAGTCCAAAATGCTGCTGCTTGTCTATAGGTTGGAGGGCGTAAAAGTGACCACATCACACTTATTTTGGCTTCCCTGCATTGGCTGCCGGTGTGTTTTAGAATCCATTTTAAGATTCTTTTATTTGTTTTTAAATCTTTAAATGGTTTGGCCCCCCTTTATCTTACAGAATTGCTACATCCCTATAGCCCCTCCAGGTGCCTCAGATCAGCTGACCAGCTGCTCTTGGAGGTACCGAGGGCTAGGCGGAGATCTAAGGGGGACAGAGCTTTTTCTGTGGGGGCGCCTAAGTTGTGGAATGCATTGCCCCTTTATATTAGACAGGCCCCCTCGTTGTCCATTTTTAAAACCTATTTGAAGACTCATTTGTACCGTCTGATGTTCGAACCAGTATGATCCTGTGTCTTGTTGAGCTTGTGGTTTATTGTTTTATGTATGATGTTTTTGTTTTGCTGTTCGTTTATGTTGTTTTTTTAAGGGGTGTTGTGGATATTGTGTTAAGCACTTTGGTCAGCTTCGGCTGTGTTAAATGTGCTATATAAATAAAGTTGATGATGATGATGATGATG
>NW_018128010.1:110448-116638 GCF_001952655.1 Monopterus albus
GAAACAGTCCTGCAGGGTGCCTTCAGTCTCTGGGGTCCAGAGTTTAATTTGTTTGGTGACAGGGTTTGTTTGTTTCAGTCTTTGTCTGTAAGCTGGATACAGGAACAAAGAAATGTGGTCTGAGCGTCCCAAGGTGGGGGCGGGGTGCAGCCCTGTATGCACCACATATGTTACTGTAAACATGATCTAGAGTGTTCTTGCCCTGAGTGGGAATGTTCACATGTTGGTAATATTTGAGGAGTACAGTCTTTAAATTGCACTGGTTAAAGTCACCTGCAGCGATAAATACAGCATCTGGGTGTGCTGTATCTAGAGCTTTGATGACATCACAGAGTTTACTGAGAGCCGCAGAGGGATTAGCTCTTGGGCTAACATACACAGCAGCCAGAAACACAGCACTATGCTCTCTGGCTAGATAGTAGGGCTGGCATTTCAGCAATAAAAACTTTACGTCTGGCGAACAGTGCTTATAAACAGTCCGAACATCTCCACACCATGAGTTATTAATGAACATTTCCACACCACCTCCTTTTACCTTCCCCGCATTGTAAATGCAGTCCTGTTTCAAAGAGGAGATGACACAGGTGGAAGTTACAATAATCTGGGACAGAAAGCCAAGTCTTGGTGAGAATTAGACCACAGCATTCTCTGTTTTCCCGTTGTGCTGTAATCCTAGCCCTTAGCTCATCCAGTTTGTTTTCCAGAGACTGTATGTTAGCTAGGAAGAGGCTGGGTAATGGTGGTTGAGTAGCGCGAGCTTTTAGCCTAGAATGGAGTCCTAGTCAACTGATTTTGGGCCTCTTACACATTTGATTAGGAAATGTATTGCTTCTGTCAGTGGTGTTCAGCTCAAATGAAATTATTAATTAGTAATTTAGAGCCAGAGGTCTCTATTGTTTCAATCTTAGTCTCCTTAATACAGCAGAATTGGAAGCTGCCTTTGGAAGGGCTACAAAATAGCAACACTGAATTCTAATGTAATCAAATAAAATAGCCCTCCTGGGTTCTTTTGTGAATTTATCATGTCTTTTGTTAATTTGTGATTCTGACACTCAGAAAAATACTTTTGATTTTAGCACACCATAGGGAATGGGACTATGACTGAATCATGGTATAGTGTACAGTGCAGAAGTCACGAATGGAGATATAGCCCTCAAAACAAAAAATGTGTGCAATGATCAAATTAATAGATTGTTGTTGAGAATGAGACATGTTTACTCAAATCTGTTAATGTAGGGTTCTGTAATTTGTAATGTTGTTGTATATTATGTTTGTAAAATGTACGTGATATTGTGGGTTCAGCCACACTGGTTCACTGGTTATTGTTACTATCCATCCATTATTTATACTGCTTATTCCTGAAAGGGGTTGGGGGGCTAGAGCCAATCTCAGCTGGGTGAGAGGTGGGGGTCCACCCTGGACAGGTTGCCAGGCTATCACAGGGCTGACATGTAGACAAACAGCCACACACTCACACTCACTCCTACCTGCAATTTAGAGTCACCAACCAACCTAAGCTGCAGGTCTTTGGACTGTGGGAGGAAGCTGGAGCACCTGGAGAGAACCCACGCAGGCACAGGGAGAACATACAAACTCTGGGGTCTGTCCGGGCTCAAACCCGGAACCCTCTTGCTGTGAGGCAACAGTGCTAACCACTGCTTTGTTTGTTTTTATAGGACCATGTGTGAAGCTTCTGGTGTGAGGAGTTTTACACCCTTTTTTTAAAATTGGTGCTGTAACATCACATACCCAGGCTGATGAAACAGTTGGCATATTGCCATCAAAAAATACACTTTATCCATTCAGCTCTTGCATTTTCTGAGAATGGGGGCTGATGTAGCAGTTTGTCTTGGTCAGTGCAGCCTACAACACAGCAGTTCTTATGTTTAACGCCTAGACTGGACAAGATGCTAGTGAGACCAATGATTGTAAGAAGCAATGGTGTTTCTTAGTAAGGTGGTTCTCCAACTGTGGGTGGGGCTATGATGGACGTACACAGAGAACAGTCCTACAGTATACTAATGTGCCTGCTTCTTACCTAAAAGACATCTGAATGGCTTGTTGAAAGACATTTTCTGACATAGGCAGCCCGCAGATAATGGACTGGACTATCTCTTGTCACATTTTGTGAGTCCCAAATTTATGTGCACAAACTCTGAAAGAGTGAGTTTTTCATAATATGTTCCCGTTAAGGTCTGAACTTATTAAAGAGGCTTTGGTCCCCTGACTTCTCTGTGTGTGACACACAAGGCTGACTGTCTTTTCAGGTGATTGTCACTTGTCCAACTGACGCCCACTGGCAGCATATGGCTGATATTCAGAATGCATTTTTAAATTAATCAGATTAGACAAACATATGGATACACCTTTACTGGAAAACCATAATTCGAGCCTGCATGTACAACAATCATGACATGTCAGACTGTGTGATTGTGTGTATATATGAAGCTGAAATTAGATTCAAATACTGCAGGGAATGGATGTGAGGTGCATACATCTCCAGACAACATATTTGAGTGATTACTTCTAATTTTGCCGCATACAGTGTAATGACATCCATATAGTGCTGACTTGCATGTTCTTTTCCTGGTACAGAAAACCCATTATCAAAAATAGCCGTTCCCAATGTTCCATCAATAAGGCAATAAACTGTTGGAATTATATTTCCACCAGCCACCAATAGCAAATATACTTACAGGGATAAGGAAAGGCATAAAAACACAAAGCTCTCATTAGAACACATTGTCCAAGTTTTATAAAACTTGACAGAGCAGGTGTTATTTCCCGGTGGCATTCTGACAGAAAAAAAAAACATGTATGTGTCAGATACACTGAATTATAGCAGGCTCATATGGAGAGTTGTATACAAAGTGTAGTCTGAGCTTTAATTTTCAGTTGTGGAAAGGCACAGCAGTATTACTGTTTTTAGAAACTTCAGTGAAACAAACACTGCATTGGCAGACAATTAAACTAAACACTGTGTGTTATTCTGACACAATATTAAGCATAACTTTATTGCCAAGTATTTCAAGAACACAAGGAATTGGCCTTCACATATTAATTTCATCATTACTGACAGTAGTAAAAGTGACACAGGAAAACCAAGATATACTGTAAATGCATGTCATTCAGAGAAATTGCATTAACTCTGTTCATCTTTGTCTATCAGTGTGTGCAACAGCACTTTACAGGGTGCACCTGCTGCACACTGTTACACAGACACATGAGCTAAAATAATGACAGATTTTTAAAGTGATGTTTATCTCATTGTGACATAGTAGCTTTAGTGCTAAATAAATCATAGAAAAATTGAATAAGCTAATGGAAAAAGTCCTGTAATTTAACCCCATCCCTATTCAGTCTCAATCTGCACGAAGTCTTTGAAACTAAAGTAACTAACAACTTTGCACAGAGGGAGACGGACGTGCTTGAAAATGCGTCTGATGAAAAAGGAGATTAAAAGTTGTAATCTCAGTGACAACATATGCATTATGTATTGAGTACAAAGGGACTGAGCTGGCTAGGCTGTCACAGGGATAGTCTGTATTCTTAATATGTAAAAGACAACTGTAATACAGCCTCAAGGTAAGAACCAAACGGAGAAGCTTTTACAAGTGATACTTTAAGGAATTTATTAATTAAGGGTGTTTAGGGAGCTCATTAGTATGAAAACGGAATATTTCAGTGCTTTTCATAACAACACACATGCATTCTGGGAACACTTTGTGATATACAACATTTTCAAATATGTGCACTTCTCTTCGGTGACTTTTATATGTTGCTCAAAGCAGGCAAGTTTAAAGTGACCTTCATCAGGTTTAACTCATCCCTCTCTGATTATAGTCAGATATCTGATGTTTAGATTTATGTCTAGACTTACTGGCTCATCAAATGGCATTATCTTGGCCTTGATTGTGCAGCATAACAGTAATTTACAGATTATGGAGTCACTGGTGCACAAAGCCTATATATTGTCATTCAAGTTTAACATTGCCATTAAGGGTTAAAATGTCAAATAACCATATCCACTGGGATTCATATTTTAACTTAAACATTTTGACATAGAGCCCTTAAATTTGGATATAAGGAACTATGACTGTTTATATGTACTGTGCATGACATTTCACTGTGGAAAGTTAATGTTACAAAGCAGAGAGGAATATGGAGGTCTGTGTCAGCACCCCATTTTTTTTAATGCTGAACTCATGGTCAATAAATTCTCGCCATTTAAAAGGCACTTGAGTAGAATTCTTCTCTTAATGATCTAATGAAATGATGAAGAACTGACCTTCAAGACACATGGGATCAATTCTTTACCACTATCCTCATGGTAACTGGCTTTGTATAGTTCTGCTCTGAATTACAAGCGAGCTGTATAGAGACTGTATGTCACACAGGACTGCTCAGTCCTTCAAGGTTTACAGTTCTGAAAGGCAACAATGGCTCCAAAAGGGAACAGAGATGTGCAGGGATCCATGTTCAAAGGATAAGACGCAGCACCAGCATTCAAAAGTGAATGAGCACAGTCTTATTAAAGCTGTAATGGATAAGAAAATACTGACAAATGCTGCATTCATTTCTTGTTTGGCAATGAAATTTAGTGATCCAACTGATTGCTTGTTTAGACAAAGAATGGCAAAGCTTCACATCACTTGTATTTATTCCTGTTGAGAGAAAAGCCAGTGATTTAAAGGCTTGGAATATATTTTTGGCACCACAACGTTTTCTCAAGTGATATGGCCAGGTCAGCAATATGATTTGAAGTAGGAGTGGTGAAGAAGGCCGCTGTGCAAAACTGAACCAAATTCACCTGGCAGAAAGTTAAACCATGTGGAAAATCCTGGCAATGGAAAACGATCCCTGGCTGGAGCCGCTGCTTCCTCCCACCTCGGTCTTCAGGTATGGTCACGGTCATTTCTGTGCACCACTCAGGAACCTTTGAAGGAAGTGGGATGTCCAGGAACCCATTAACCTCCCCTGGGCCTGTGCATGGATTTCTGACACACACTGAGACACTAGGTCACAACCTCTGGGGAAAGCAACTGCCTTTTGACACAGTATGGGCAGGTCTTTCTTTTGTTGCTGGGAGACTCCAAGAAACGCACTCACTGTGCACTGTAAAATTTGCCAAGTGATAATAAGTGCTGATTTTGCAGTGACTTATTTAGAGTTGTCTAGTGTCGACTGCAGGCTTGTGTGTCTACTTATAAGGCTTTGGGGCGACTGTTTAAAACTGTGTAAAAGTGTTAAATTAAGTCTGCTAGCTGTGGGCATGTTTTAATACATTAAGTCACTGGCATGGTGATTTTTACACTCCTACTGATAATGCATTTCTGGCGTAGAGTGCATTATTATCGCTTCTTGGGAGAGCCTTACAGAGGGTCTGTGATGCCCAGCATTGGCCCCTTTAGGGTGCTATTATATTTTTATGATAAACTAAACCATGACTATATTCTTACAAGGGTTAATGGTTCCGCTCTGATGCGATAAATGATCTTTGTAAACCTGATCACAGGATAACTGATGCTCACTCTTGAAATGAATCTAAGGAAGTAACCCTCATGTCACGCCATATAAATGTTCTGACAGTTTACCGGAGATCAGAACTATTTCTAGGTGTTCTCCATTGGTGAAGCGTCTTCATTAGTCAAAAAGCGTGGGCGGGACTTTTGCTCTGCAGCGAGTCAAAGAGAAAGGCAATAAAGGGAGACAGGAGCTGCACTTTGCCGACGAGCATCGCTGCCGTCCTGCTTCACTACAGCATCCACTGGATCCCTGCATCTGCGAAAATACACAGGGAGTTCTCAGTAAAGGCAGAGTTCATCGATGTAACTCCGGTCAGTCCAAAACTGCGCCGTTTACCTGGATAAGGAGAAGAGAGAGAGAGGGAGAAAAGACTGAGACAAACGCGAGTGGAGTGTCGACATAAAACAGTGAAGGAAAAAGAGAAGAATATGATTGTCAAGCAGCGTCTAATCTTCATCCTTTACAGCCTCTGTGCAAGCGTCTTTAAAGGTGAGCGCTGTATGTTGTATAGACGGGCGTGGTGTGCGGGTAGTAGTTGGCTGCGTTAAGTGTAAAGATCATATATGATCATGTGACAAGTATAAAATGCAAAGAGAGATGATTTTCCTTCAAAGTGATGTGTGCTTGAGCAGCAGTTCTGGCCGGGGGTGGGGGGGTGACTGTG
>NW_018128010.1:116877-126441 GCF_001952655.1 Monopterus albus
GAATGCCTGGAAGTTGACTTGTGCAGCGCAATGAAAAGCAGAATGCGGCTGCACAAGTTTTTGTGTCTGAGACAACTTGGACGTTGCCCTCCCTTCTAAGTGGTAGATAAAACATCAGGCTGCAGCTGGGTCGCCCGCAGTGGCCCCCTGTTTGTCAGTGGATCTAGTTATGTCCTCTCAAGCTCACAAAAGGTTGCAGCAGCTGGTGGCGTGCGCCTTGTTGTGAGACCGATGCCACTGAGTGGATCAAGTCTCTTTGGGCGTTTTTCCACACATGACTTGAAATAGTAAATTTTCCAAAGAGAAATCTTGACTGTATCAGACTTGAGCTTTTGTCTCCAGCACGGCCAATTTCCGCACTGTGTTTTCGTGTAGGTAGAATGGTGTGTGCGTGTGTATGGACGTATTTCCCAAGTGTTGGCATGCATTACTGACCGTGCAAGCCATGTAGTTGCTCAGTCAAAGTTGGGCAGCTGGGATCAGATGCAGTTAAGCTTGTGCGTGTGATGCCGCTGCAGCCAGGCACCAGTGTCTCCTTGTGACGACTCCTCAACTCCCCACAGACCGTCCCGCTCTTGGACATGCTTGCGCAGCCACCGCCCTGTGGGCGACCAGTGCGCAGATCGCCTACAGCTGGAGGGGTGGGCGGTGGTGTTGAGGTGTGTGTGTGTTTAACGAAAGATATCAGTAGGGAATTTTGCCGTCATTGCTGATTCAGTGCACAGTAGTGAGGAGATAACAGTGACCTATCATAGTGATCATTCATATAAAGATGACCATTCTAACGATTTGGAGTTGTTTCCTCAGAAACCACAAGAACCAAAAAAAAGGAAACATTATTGGCGTCCATATGGCTGCTCATGTAGTTTTCACATTGCATCATCACATAAACAGATGAGTCCTATTTCAGTCTTAGACTTTGTCAGAAGCTTCACCTCTTGCCACACCTCCAGTATTTTTAGTCAGTGTGTCAAACCATTATATGTTGAAGAAAATGCACATCCGGGGCTCCGATTAACTCAAATACTAAGCAGCATAATGGTGTTGAAACCTATGAGACCCACTTGTAAATTTCTTATTAACTTAGAAAGAGATTTATTTGATTTTCTTTGCCTTGATGTATGTTGCCTTTGGCAACCTGGTTCCACCCCACACATTAATCTCATCTCACTGATCTGTCCAACTTGAGAGGCCATCAAGTGGTATAAATCCAGCTGTGACCTAATGACACATTCAGATACATCTGCCTTGCGAGGCCCTCAAGATGTGGGCTCTATGGAGTGGATCATGTTTAGGGTTAAATATTCATGCATTAGTTTTCATGTATTATAGTCTTTTGTGTTTTGCATTAACTGCAAACTGGGTAGATGTTACATAACTAGTATTCTTTGGAAGGCATTTCTTTTTAGATGATTTCATACCATCCAGACAGAGTTAGTGTCAGTCCAAGTCAGTATTATGTGAAAATGAACTTGCAGATACGTTGCTGAAGTTTTGTTGTCACCTGATGTTGCACTACAGCTGACTATTGTGAAAGCCTTTTGATGGATACTTGATTATCTGTGATATGAGAACTGGCCTTAACTTTGACCCATGAAATCACAAGGTTCTTCGATGTCCAGCCGGGTTGAGAGAGGGGGTGAGACTGATCTCTCATTCAGGAAGTAATATTTGTTTATATTCTTGTTTTTAAAACAGCACAGTGAAACAATACAAGCAGCAGGTAAGAGATAATGCAGTCTGCCTGTGGTGAGTGTAAAGATTTGAACAGTGGTTGATAACAGTAAAATGTTTGGGGAAATAAATGCTGTTTAATCCACAATTCTGTGAACTGCTGTTGTTAACCCACTAGCCATGCTGCAGTATGTCATGCAGGTTATGTTTCCAACCCTATCTACACTATCTCTGTGTTCACATCACAAGCTCTAATGCTCAATTCCAACTTCTTTGTCAGTTTAGATCTTTTTCTGTTCGACGAACTAGCCGCACAATTTCCTCACAAACTGCTCAGTTATGATATGTTCTTTCAGTTTGGCTTGATCAGAAGCTTCTATGTGAAACGTCCTTGTCTTTCTACTGACACCTGTCGCTGTTGTTGCTCTCCTGCATGTTTATTTTTAATAGTCTGTGAAACTTGACACTTAATGATGATGAGGAGTGAGGCATTGACAAAACGCGTGAATTCTGATCTGACTGTGGTCACATGGTCAGATATGAATCAGATCTAGTAGTACATATACAAGTGGGCCACATCTGCTCTGAAAAAATCGGATTTGTTTTGTTCACGCATCCTTGAAAAGATGTCACTTGGATGCAAATAAATCAGATTTGAGTCACTGTAGTTTGAATGTAACTTGTATCTTATCCCCTGTACCAGAGTCAAATGCCTCATGTGTCCAACACACCAGGCCAGTAAAGCTGATTCTGATTCTTTTGGTCGCATCACACAAGCAACTTTCATCAGATGGATTTTGGTCTCTCTGCACCTTAACACCGGTGTGGTCCTGTCTGGATCAGTTCTGTCTAGACTGAAGTTTGAAGGACCCAGAATAATGAATAAAATATTATTGTACAATGTTTATATTTAATTGTTAGATGCAAATCTAGGTTTTAAAGTGAGCATAGAAAAACCAAGGTCCAATTTGCAGTAAAATAATGCTTCTCTGACTCAAGAGTTCATCTAATGATACTAAAAGGACAGCAAGAGCTAGTTTGTGAATTTGTTACTATAAAGCCCTTAGCATCGTTAGCTATCACAAAGGTGTTGAAGACAGACAGTGGAAAATAAGGCCATTTTGAAGCAGAATTGGGTTCATGACATTTTACCAGAGAGAACAGGGAACAAGGTTTTATCATCTTGTCCATGAGCTCTGCTAAGAAGTGCCCACTTCAAAGGCCCCTTTAATATTTATTCTATGTGGCTTAATGTTCGATATATGAAGCAGGGACGTCCAGGGCAGCACCCCAGAAGTCTAAGAGCTAAAGCACTTTGCAGAAAATGTGAGAAGTCAGTAAATTAAACAAGTAAAACTATAGAGTAATCCCAATCCCGATGTCCACACTCAGACTTTGGGATGCTTCCCCAATGAGTTTGTGATAGCCCTGAGCCCTCACTATGTGAAATCAAGTGCACGAGGGCTCTCTCTCCTCAATTTTGAGCATTTTATGCTTTCTGTAAGTCGGCATTTCTGCAGACTTTACCCACAGTTCACTGCGTTGTGACGTGAAACATGGGATTAGCCTACTGTGCCCGGGGAGGCTGGAAGGTAAACAAATGCCATAAGATGGAGATAAAATAAAATAAAGAAGGCAAACAGTAAACGAACTATCTTTTGATATTGTTGTATGTTGCAATGGACAAAAACATTTGCTAAATACTGTAACATAAACATCTGATTATATCCACCTGTCTCATTCATCAACTATTTTTCTTTTTTGCCTAATGTTTCCATTTCGACAAAAATATGTGTGTGACACACACACACACACACACACACACAAATATATTCAATTGATCCGGTACAATCATTGACAACTGCCCCTTGTCCACTCTGTAAGGCAAGAGCCTGGGTCACGTTCAAATCAGCCACTTGGTCCCTGAAGTGTCTTGGCTGTGAAGAAAGTAAAAAAAAAATAAGCAAAACGCTCTAAACCCACAACAGTTAGAAGCGTAGCATCATTTTGCTGTCGTCATGGTGATGTGATAGCCTAAGTCACAAAGTCCTGTCCCATTTATACAATTTCCAGCCCTTGCAGACTCTCACAGGTGATGTCACTAAAGTCTTTGAAGGTTCAGTGCTTAGGGACCTTAGGGAGGACATTGGGATTGGGCCCGAGTATACACACCTCCATCAAGTCTGCACAATCCTCCAGATTTGTTATTAAAATGGCCAGCTCTGCAGCAGAATACACAGAGATAGGTAATCACTGGATGCATGTGCTAGACTTTTTCTACAAGCAAGAGCAGTAGTTTGTGCCAAATATTCAATTAATTGCCTTTCCTGTGGTGTTAAGAAATCTTTTTATAATCTGCCAGTGTGCATGCAGACGATCTGCACCAGGCCATGGCTTCAACTTTCATCAAATTCCATTAAAATTTGTAAACACATTTTGTGATATGCTCAGTAACAGACAAACAAACCAACAAATGGGACTGAAAACATAACCTCAGTGTAGGTAATAAGGTGCATGCATCTTCTTTGTAATCACAGTCTAATCGACAGTTAAATTGCAGTGTGCCGCATCACACACTGCAGTCATATTGTAGACAAGACTTCAGCCTCAGCAGCTGTGTTCATGCTCCATAATGCTGAGAGTCATTTCATGCAGGCTCATCCTTCTTAGTGCAACTACATTATTAGTATTTTGCTTAAATGCATTGCTGGACTCTTATCTGTAGCTGCAGCCCAAGGAGCGCTATACTGCCTAAATGTTTAATATGCTGTAGTGACAGAACAGATTAATTCTTATGTAGACTTAATGTATAGTATCCTCTCCCTGTTGTGTGTCCTGCCTTGTGCTCGGAGTGTAAAGTTTTCGTGTCTTGTATATGTAACAGTGGGAACTTCTGTCACTCTGTGAGGTGTTAGTGTAGCAGCAGAGTCGTCACAACATATTTCACCAAAGACAGCCAGTGCAGACACCTGACAGACTTGTCAGAGCTAGTTAACAGGAAAGATGGCAGGCAGGCTAGTAATGCTAATTAGCCATGTGGTGCGGCTGTATCTAGTTGCTTAGTCGCAGATCTGCAGGCCGGTTGTGTCAGATGTAAGTTTTATGATCTGCACGTTTCTTTGTTGGCCACAGCTTCTCTGGTTTGGCCTGACGTTTCTTCTACTCAAGTGTTTCATCACTTTCCGTCTTACGGAGCCCAAAAAGCTCCCAAACCGCCAAGGGAACTTTTCTTTTGTTTAAGCATGAAGCCTTTCATCATTTCTTTTCTCATCAGATGTTTTGACAAGTACAACCTACAGGTGCCATTAGAGCATTAGTGTGCGTTTGACCATAACATGTGGGGGTAGTAATGAGAACAAAGCAGAGAGTAAGTGAAAATGGCTGTCTTTTTTTTTTTTGTCTACTGTTATTCTGGTATCAGAACTACAGGTAACAAAATTACAGAGAGAAAAGAGACAACGGGGTTGAGGATGAATAATTCTTTCTTAATGTAAATGAAAAATGTCTTCCCTGATTAGGCAGGGACTTGAGGAGAGTCATTAAAAATGCAAAAGTGTAAAACATTTGATATTGGCCTAAGAGAAAATGATCCATCCAGTCTGTGACCATATTGTGAACGGTACAACAGGATTCCTTTTTCTTCAAAGTAGCTCATGATATTGCATTAGACAATTTGTTATCCAAAGGTATTAGAGTAATTACTGAAAACGTCTGTGTTATGTCACAAAATCCATTCAGCCTTCACCAGGCAAGCAATAGTGTAAAATATTCATTATAAAATAAGAGAATCAGAATTAAGATCAGGAACTACTTTTAGCTTGCAAGTGTAGCTTACAGTTTTCTGGGGCAGAAACCACAGTGCCTATTATAGAATGCAGTAAAGCCATATCTGCCATATCCAATATTCAGACAGTGGACATACATATAGTGTGAATGACTGTCCTACCTGCACATTCAGTTTGTCGTTTGGAAAGGTGGTATAACACTTCAGTGTTTTAATGTGAAAATGGGAGTTCTGTTCTTCTTGGATCTGGGTGTATTGAAAATCTCTTGTAATGAATACATATCGGAGCAAACCCCAAAATGTCACATATTGTGAGACAGAGGGAGCCTGTGAGATGTATGCATGGGTGCATCTCCTGTGTGTTGGAATAATCAGGCAGCAGAAATAAGCTGGCTGAGCTGAAGGCAAGGTATGGCAGAGGAAGGTGGTTTACATTCAAGGGTCCCCATTCCCCATTCTGCAGCTTATCCCTGCAGAGCGTCTCCCAGCTGCCGAGTGCTGCTAGCTTTGGTGCTGTGCTGTATACTACTGCAAATGAGTAATCCAGTAAAGGGGCAAATGTGCTCTGAAAGAGCCACTGCTGCCCCGCTTCTGTTGACAGATATACATCTGTAGGGATAAGCCTCGCGCCAGAGGCAAATGTGCTCAGACAAGTGGGGAACAGGCTTAAAGATTAGCTTCTCACTGCCCCAACTACACCACATGCTGTCGGTCTCCCTTCGCCATGCTCTTTGTCAAAGCACTTTCACATGCTATGCCCCTTCTGACTGGGTAGAAGCTTAGCAATGAAGCTGACAGACTGTAAGGGCAATTACAGTATTAAAGATGATTTTGCCCCCTATTTGAGTGAACAAGGTTAAGAGATTTTTCTGCTTGCTAAGAAGCCTGTCTCAAGATACTCATGATAAGTTTAATGCCAGAAGTGGTCACGCTGAAAAGTAGTTAAAGTAGTGCTTACATCAATCTCAGGCTCCTGAACAGGCACCTGTGTTCACACATCTAAAAGGGGAAATCCACCATAAAACAAATTCATGTATTTTTACATTTATTCTTATAATCGTACATAAGCAGAGTCAATATTTCTAAACATAACTGGCTCATAATAAATTTGTCATATCAGGTAGAATCAGCTCCATTGTTTACAACATAGGGAGTGCTGCTGTATGTACCTGTGATACCTGTGCAACACTGACTTCATAGCTGGGGTAGGATTTTATCTTGTGATTTGTAACCATATTGATCCAGCCTCCCTGGGAATGGAAGCTAATTGTTAGAGTAAAATAGCTGAAAATTAAAAACAGAATCTAACCAAACAAAGTTAATAAATCAGGCTTTCTGTAGTTTTTCAAGAATATTAATAAATCATTTTATAGTAATGAATGAACATTGTTTAATGACAATATAATATATCTGTCTCCTAAATATAGTTTATTTAGTGTGCATGCTTGGGTGCATTAGCAGCAGCTTCACATTTAATTTGTTTGCCATTACACACCAAGCTGATATTCAAACTTGGCACCTCTTATCACGGATGTTTATAACTGACAAACATTTACTTTATGAACACTGCAAATATAGCAGTGAGGTCTTGTAGCCATTGCTCACTGTGCTTATGACATAACACACTGCAGTAGTCAGGCAAGTAATTGAAAAAATAAATAGCAATGCAAATTGGAGAAAGAGCCAAAGAAAAAAAAATTTGCTGTACTTTTTAAAAAAAATACAGTATTTAATTTAAAACAATTGGATGTCCAGGACTTCTGTGCTTTACTCTTTTTACTAAAGCTGAGGTATTAATATCTTTTTGCTGTAGCTTTTTCTCAATTTTTATGATGAAAATATATTATGTAGTCTGCCACTAAAGGGTTAAAGGTCCTCGACATTAAACAATATACTCTAAAGTTGCAGTAGAATTGATTCAACCTAAAAAAAAAAAAGTGAAACCTTGTTTGGATAGGATTCTCTGCAGAGAATGGAATAAAGAACATTTTTTCACTGAAGTTTTGATGAATGAGATTCGGCTGCGCTGTTGGAAAGGTGGTAGGCGTCTGTTCTGTGAGAGGTTTATGCATTCCCTACAATTCAGTATTGTGCCCAACATGAAGCCTATACTTCATTTTATGCCCGTTTTCAGTGTTGACCTTTACCAATCTCTCTTGGCCCTCATCTCTGTTGAAGTGGGCTTTGTGCCCGACTATGGATGAGCCTCTGAATCTCATTTAGCCTGTGTGATGATCTCCCTTTTCTCGTCTTGCTGCAGTTTTTATGAACAAAGTTAATATTTTTTGTTCAGAAATGACAGCCATGCACCAGTCTCATGACCCAGAAAGCATGTAATCTGTTTGTCTTTTTTTTCCCCCTCAGTGGAGGTTTTATCACCTTGATGTCATGTTACCCTTCTTTTCTTTTCACGTTTTTCTGATCAAAATAACAAGTAGAAGCGGAAGAACTCACGAAATACACAAGAGTGTTAATGTAAGTGAGAGAGGTGTTAAGTGTAGAATGTTAACCATGAGGTACTGGAGCATCATTATGCGGTTGCTATAATGGATGTCCTTTCCTGCTTCTGCTGTGCGTGTTTGGGAGGCTTCCAAAAAGTGTGATTGACTATCTGAAGTATCACACTGCAACCGAACACCTGGCAGCCTGGCCTGAAGTGACTGTGCTTGTTTTATGTCAGGGTCTTTTGCCAGTGCACAAACAACACTGCAATAACAACAACATGCCAGCAAGCCTGTGTTTAGTTTTGTGTACATTATATTCAGATATGGCCGCTGACCTGTGACTTTGCACAACCTTTCCTTGTAGTGATTTTTGTCTCTTAAAGCTTCAGTATTAAAGAACACAACTCCTCAATGAGTTAGTAACTGGTGTCAAGCTTTGGAAACTAGTACATTTATATTAAGGCAAAATGCACTTTTCTAATGCGTTGGTGGCATGTTAAAGTGCTAAATGTGTGGTGTTGTTTTAATTTAAGTGACTACTGTGCCATTAGTTCATAGGTTGTAAAGTGCATATACAGTGTCAGTTAATTATAATATGAGTTGAATATCTTTGATGTGGAAAATGCAGCTCAGTTTTAATTAGGGCTGCAACTAATGATGATTTTCAAGATCAAATAATCTGCCAAATACATTCTTGAATAATTGATGTATAATTCCAAAATTTGTGAGAAATATCCTTCGCAAGAGCCTGGGATGACTGTAAATTGCTTACAGGCAAAACAAGCAATTCGAAGACACCCAAAACCCGATGATGTTCAGTTTACAATGATGTAAAACAGAGCAGCAAATAATCACCATGGAAGAGTAGCAGTTACTGAATGTTTGGCAAAAATGGCTGAAACAATCAACCGGTTATTAAAGAAGTTGCTGATTAATTTATTGTCATTTGAATTGACTAATAGACCGATCATTTTAGTTCAAGTTTTAATTGTGAGCAAATTACTTCCTGACATCTGGCGATAAGTGATTTAATTCTAGACACTACAGAGTGGACATATTTTAAATGTAAGCAGTAGTGTAGATGTGAGTGCATTTGGAATGAATGAGTCCACGTTTCAGTCTTTATGTATCAACTCAGAAATTCCATCAGTCTCACACAGTCAGTAGGATTTTGCTCATAAAGCTCCTCCAGTTGAGCAGTCAGGCTGGTCGTCTGAGCTCCAGATAAAGGAGACTCTGTTGCACTATCTTTGGAAATTTGATAGCTTGCCGGAATAAGTCATGCATTTTCAGAGACTTGTAAGCAACATATCATGGCGAATGTAGTTATTTATTCCAGGGTGATGTTTTGCATTTTATGGCTATATGATTTGATCTGCTTTGTGCACAATATGAAATTAAAGACCATGAAAATAAATAAAAAAGATGAACAGGCAAACCTGCTAAGAACAGATTATAACCCTTTGTTGGCACAAAAATGAAGCCCGCTCATACCGTATTCTCAGCTTGCCGAATTCTCCTCCAGCTCACGGAGAGCTGTGGACTATTACAGCATACATTTTGCAGCATGCAGGCAGGTCCACCTGGAAGGTCACCTTTCCATCACACAGAAACACAAAAACATTCATGTTGCAGATGGCTTAGTGTCTCCAGACCTCTCCA
>NW_018128010.1:126459-150370 GCF_001952655.1 Monopterus albus
TAGGGCAATCCTCAGGAACTAGAGCAAACCATGCCACCTTAAAAGGCACACTGTAAAATTTAACAAAGAGAAGCCTAATTAAAAAATCTCTTCAAGTCTGGCAGTATTTCAGATTACTTCTTGACATTTTCCTGTGTGCTTTTGGTTCTTCTCAGCTCCCCAGCGTTGTTATCACTGCGAAATAAGTAAAGCCACAGCTTCTGTGCCTGAGAGCATCCTGAAAAAAATGCACCAGTCCAACCTGTTTATTTTCTTACAGCAATTAAATTTGACAGTTTTATTGAACAAACTTGCTTGTAGTTATCAGTAGACTAATTCTCACTACATACTGTCTGAAGGCAGTAGAACACAGCTGAGTCTCTACATCTTCACAGTCACATTATAGAAGCAGCCCCTGACATTTCACTGCTGAATCCCTAGGTAATGTTTTGCATAGAATTATTGTTGTTGTTGTTGTTAGAACAACAACAAACCCACAAAGGCGTATCCTATGCATGAAGTATGATTGCTTTCAAGATTGTGCTTATTCTTGGTAACTACAAATATTGATGTATTAAAGCCTGTAGCGTGTGTGTGTGTGTGTGTGTATGTTATGAAAGTAAATATTGCAGACAGGTCTGTCCAACTGTCCATAATAAAAGTATAGACTGCACATACTGTGCTCTGTTATACAGTGAACTGCATATTTTCACTGGTAATATGCATATATGCTAACCAGTTCTGCTATGTTTGTACAAATGTTAAACTCACATGGGTAATGTGTTTAGTTGACTTGCTAAGGCAGTTAATTTTACTGATAATGAAGTCTTTAATTCAATGCTGAGATACAGATTAAATTGGAACACGTTCTTCTTCTAACTAGGGAAGAAATTCTACTCATAGCTGCAATGCAGCTTGAGTCAGATGCCATCCCAAAAACCTAACTTTGGAATAAAGACACAAAAAGCACAAACTTAAGCTCATGCATGTTTATACCCTTTTATTGACTTCCTCTTTAAAGGCTTCCCACGGGTCTCTAAAGCTGGAGTGTAGATACTGAATGCAGGCATATTTGCAAGTGAAGGTGGGGGATAAAAGCATTGAAACTCATGTCCTCATAAAGAGGGATCAGCAGTCTGAACGAGAGCTGCATACCGATGCAAGAGATGCCAGTGCTCAGAGCCAGAGAGCATGCTTCATTGAAAAAAAAAAGCCTTAAAGCTGCTAAGCTGGGAGCAAGACATAGAGAGGAAGAGAAGCAGGAAGGCATCCTAACAGAAAAAAGCAGAGAGAGAAATGTCATAGTGAAATGTCGAGTACATCTGCCATTTCCTTCACCTACTACAGCTGAGAAATGTAAAAGGGGTTAACGCAGTTTTAAACTAAAGGTTAGACCATTACATGTAGGATAATATAGCACACTGTCATTTCTCAGATTTATTTCTGATGTAGTTGGCTTGGTGTGACTTTTTAATTGAAGAAGAAAAATATATGTTTCTTTATATACTTAGGAAAGAAAGCTTACGGTGTGTAAGGATTAAATATAAAACCAAGTTTCAGCGAGTTCCTGGAGCAGTACAATGAGTAAAGACAATTGACATTGTCTTCTAAAAGATAATGCATTGGGAGATGTGTTTCACCACCTGCTGCATGAGTGTGACATTCTGGGGTTGTCTTCACACTGAGCATGTTTGGGAACGGTTTATTCCAGCCCTGAAGCGTTATTATTTCAGATTGGTTTATTTTGGCAGGCATAAACTGTGCCTCTCAGCTTCAGATGTGCAAGTAGTAACCACTGGGAATGAAGGTGTGCTCACCTTACACTATGATACCTTGTAATTTGTTCCATTTTTGTGAAACTGGAGCAAAGAGACTTTCTTAAAAGTACTTTTTATCACATGCAAGGAGTAACTTTTGACACACATGAATTCAGTATAATGAAAAATAGTATAAATCTAGAATATTAGATGATTGACTAGAAAAATAGGGGAGACCTGTTAACTGGTTATATTCAGCCAAGTGTGTTGGGCTGGAACTGGGCCCTTGATTTAAGTGATTTATTGTTGTTTTTCATGAGAGGGTGGATCGCAATTATACCTGCAAAGTGATAGTGATAGTCAAAACTAATATACATTAACACACAGTGGTAGCTTTTCACTCAATACCACTGGTAATTTAAATCATGTTTGATGTTTATTTATTTAATAGTAATTGGTTTTAGGAACACGACACATTGGAAACAGTAGGACTAGTTAGGTCAGCAGGCACTAGTTTTGCTCCCAGTATGAACTTTGAGCCCAATAAGAGTTCTGCCTTCAGCATAGTCAGCTATCTGCTATTTGTTAGAATACCACGTTGTCCTGCTGAAATAGCAGAATATAAAGCCAGGATGGACCCTACAATAAGCCCGAATCATGGCCAGTCAAGACAGACCCTGCCTTTTGTGGGCTCAGAGATGATTACACATATAGTATCCTCCAGTACTGGTAGAGTGTGAGGACAGGTGACCTTAACTACTGGAGCTGTAGCACCCCTGAGATAATGGCCACTCTGAACCCCAGGAGCAGACCTCATCACCCCATAAATACAGGGACCATATGGACTTGGGGTGGAAAGCTGCCGACAATCACTTTTGAACTGGACACATACTTGTAGGAGGATTTTGTGCTGTGGAAAAAAAAAAAAAAAAAAAAATCTGTTGGCATTTTCACAGGTTCATGAAGACTGTGTTTTGTGGAGGGTGTGCAGGTAGTTCAGACACACTGACCAAATAGCAAAGGTCTCTACAGTCTAATACAGTGTTTTCTTTTTTTTGTTAGTGGTGGCCAGAACTGTAAGAAAATGATGTGGTCAGAATTTATGGTTGTGGAATATTACTAATCACAGTTGGGGCCAAATTCAGGGTCACCGTGTAATAGATAATGAATTTCCCAACAAAACAAGTCTGGGTTTTAACATCCAAAAAAAGAAGTGCTCTGAAAGCCAGAATGTGGTAGCTGTTAGGAAATATTGTAGCTGTAGACAACACAGCAGCATATGGCCCGTAGGTCAGCGAGTCCTGGTAACTGGATGTTTTTGAAAAAAATGATGTGGTTGCTTTTAAAATAACTATTGCAGATTCACATATGCAAACATACATCCTCTCTTTGACTGTCTCAAGTTTAATCACCCTGTTAGGTTCTACATGTGGTTAATCATTATGCAGGTATTTGTGAAACTATCAGGGGGAATATGGTTTTATTTGTCAAAAAATACTAATCATTTTTATGGATTATCCTCTGTTATATACTTGCACATGAGAATGCACATTTGAATTTTGTTTAGTATTGTTCATGTTGCTAAAAACATTACAGAAAAATGCAATTATTTTGGAATATGCTGACATTATTATAATTGTTTTTTTATATTTAGTTAATTATTATTTAGATTACTGTTAAATAAAATTTCAATATTATGACTACAATGACACTTTCTTCTGTGAAAATTCGGTACTGAATTACGGTTTTAATAGTCATACTCCCAAAGTTTAAAAAAATTAAACCAAAATGTACAGCTCATTATAAATTCCTTCATAATGTAAAGAGCGCTGCTCCGTCACTAACACATAGACATGGACATGGACTCATGTGTTTGGAGTTCAGCATCACAGAATTCATTAGTTTTTAAGTATCACAGAAAGCAGCTTTGTCCCGAGAGCCATAGAGCTCTCACACTGTGATTGTTCAGTCAAAGCTGAAACTATGAATACAGGAGAACGCCATACGTTGTCTTTTAGAAAAGGAATAGCAAATGTGTGTGTTTGTGGTAGTTCATGCACGAGCAGCCTACATAACATCACAGCACCTGTAGAGTAGATAAGGTTATATTAATGATGCAGCCTTGCAGCTGAACATAATGCAAAGTGGATGCAGTGGTACTAAAGTCTAAACTCTGACCTCATTTAAACCTGATATTAACATGTGATCTGTATCTAGATAATGACATCCAGTCACTTTGTATTAAAGTCCTGCTTCAGTGATCTCCTTATTTTGATTTTGTCTGCAGTGTGATCAGATCTTGATATGCAAAACATGTAGATGGAGCTAGCTGGTAGATTGGAGTGAGCTGCTAGTGATCAAACGTGCTCTGTCCCAAGTCGAAGCTATGGACTCTGCTTATTCTTCCTTTGCTGAGGAAAGTGTCTTCTGTACCATTTTGCAGGGCTTGTTTGAGAAGCAGTAAGATTAATGTGACCTCTTTAACCTGTTACGTTGGGTTTCCCTATATGGACAGATCAAATAAAACCAGGTGTAAAAAAGCACCTTAAAAAGTCTTTGGTTTTTAAAGAATCCACAGTAATCTCTGCTACAACCCCCAAGGTGTCTAGGCCAATGGGGTTACTAACATAATTTAAAAGAAACCACAGTTGCATTTTAACAAAGAAAGCTTAATTATGTTTCTTTTTTCCTCCTTCTTCTATTTCTTTGTTTTTACCAGTTACGTGGACAGGCATCTGGAATAATTAAACTCAAAACAAAATAACATGGGAAACAAAAGAAAAGGCAGACAAGCAGGTCCAAAGTATTAAAGAGGGAAACCACTCTATCCAGCCACACAATAGGCCACTGGACCAGAACACTTCCCCTAAACCTAACAGAAACAAAGATGGCCTGACCTAGTAATGACCAAGTAATGAACAAAAGAAAAACAGGCCAATCACCACTCGGGTAACTTCTGCTGCTAGGAGGAAGAAGAGCACACTGGAGCAGAGTCTCGCCCGCTTTTAAAAGAGCTGCCCCACCAAAACACATGAGTTAGCTTTTTCTGAGATACAATTCAAAAAGTGAGAGCTCTCATTTACACAGATATTCAGACCTGGCCATTTAAGGTCCCACAAATTACATTATGTCAGGACAAAAACAAAGCCATGAAGTCTAAGCAACTTTCTGTAGACCCCTGTGATAAAATTTGTGGATCTAGCCAAGTGTATAAAACCATTTTAAAGTATTTGTGTTCCCAAGAGCACGGTGGCCTGAATAATTGTGGAATGGAAGAAGTCTGGAACCAACAGAATTGTTCCTAGCGTAGCCGTCCGACCAAACCTAGTAACCGGGCAAGAACGGCCGAGAACCCAATGGTCCCTCAAACAGAGCTTCAGAAGTCCTCAGCAGAGATGGGAGAGCCTAAAGGAGGACTAGTTGAGGGGCTCTCCACCAGTCAGGCCTTTATGGTAGGGTGGCTAGACACAATCCACTTTGAGTAAAAGCCATATGACAGTTTGTAGATGATATTTTAAAGACTCTGAGAGCATGAAGAAAAACAAAGATTCTCTGGTCTCATGAGACTAACATTGACCTCTTTGGTAAGACTGCAAACCGTCTGGTAAAGCAACCAGATCCTGCTCATCATCTGGCTAATCCCATCCCTACAGTGAAATATAGTGCTGGCAGCATCATTCTGCTGGGGGCTTCTCAGTGCCAGCTACAGGCAGACTGGTCAGAACCAAGGGAAGGATGAATGCAGCCAAAAATAGAGGTCCTTGAAGAAAACCTGCTCCTGAGTTTAGCCACCTCAGTCTAGGGTGATGTTTCACCTTTCAGAATGAAACACACCCAAGACATCACTGGAGAGGCTTTAGGACAAGTCTGTTGTCCTTGAATGGTCCAGCCAAAGCCCAGATTTACACCCCATAGAACATATGGAGATACTTGAAGATGGCAGTTCACAAATGCTTCCTTTTCAAAATGATTGCGCTTGAGCAGATCTGCCAGGAAGAATGGGATAAACTGTCCAAATCCATGCATGCAAAGCTTGCAGCGATTTACCCAAGATGACATGAAGCTGTAATTGCTGCCAAAGGTGCTTCTACAAAATAATAAAATAAGGGCCTGTGTAGGCCTGCTTTTGTATATAAGAGATTTCAGTTTCTGATTTGTAATCATAGGTTACTGAGTGTAGACTGATTATTTAAAATTAAATCTACGAAACAATGATGTGGGCAGAATTCAGTATGTGGATAAAAAGGACCACAGCACACACTGAAAGGTTCACATCTTTTTGATGACATACTGTATCTTTAGCATATCTAAAGAGCAATAAGAAAATGGGAAAACAATACGTTTCACCACTGAGTTTTATCAGATGAAAAAGTAATAATGTGCACAGTGCAAGTATAACTGATGATACTTGTAATTCTGTCTGACTTTAAACCATTTTCTGTGCTCTACTTTCTTGGTTTCAATGATATTTTGACATATTATTCTCGAACACTGCACTGGGCTGATGCTGAATTACTTACACTTTTGCCAATAGAAACACAGGAGCAGTAAGAGGAAATATGGGTTTTCAAGATATTCTTAGCTCTACAAAGGCTTTGTCAAATGTATCCCAGATTGACAGGCTCCAGTGGGGATTTTCATATTCAGCGTAGCACTATTACAGTAAAACTATGACACTGGCATTTCTTCACTAGAGCCGAATTAACACAGAAAAGTGTGTAATGTTTATTCACATATAATCAATTTCCTACAACTCACTGAGAACGATGAGATGAAATTTTAACATTTAGACTCAACCACACATCTGGATAATGATGACAGTTTAATCAAATTTTTCACAGTCCTTGGTAGTGATTATTCCTCAGACTGTTGGTTTGAGGAATTATAACAATTCCTTTTTTTGAATTACATATTTTGTTCTTGTGCTGATGCATTGCTGACATTGGTAAGACTGAGCTGCAAAGCAAAATTGATGACGAATAGCATAATAAACAGGCCCAGGCATCAGATAAATAAATTGTGATAAACTGAGTTTTAAATAATAAAAAAGTTTGTTTTGTAATATTTAATTTCTCTCAAATGGTGCAAGCAAAATTTTTTTATTTTGCCTGCACAAGCAAATCAAAATGGTGGATGTGTGTGTGACTACACACGTTATATTGACCTCATCTTGCTGTACACAGAGCCCCATGCTGTTTGATATGCCTGGTAGTGATGTGACATTTTGTGAGGGAACATTGCATTTATTTTATAAAACCTAACTAATTTTGACCAATTGTCTCAAGTAGCAGGAGGTGTGTTATATGCCATTCAGACTTTGGCCTATTCAAATTATTAAAATTCCTCAAATTAGTTTCTAATAAGTTGGCGCATTATTGCCTTGAAGAAGCCATGGAAACAGTACTTGCAAAAGGCTTGCATGAAGTCAAAGAGTACAGCTCTTAGAATCTTTTCTAATAATTGGCTTAGTACTTCAACTTCTCTCCAAAGAACAGCCACATGCACATTTCTGCTGAAACCAACACACTGGTTTAGTTTAATTATTCACCGTAGCCTTATTTTGACGTTATTTTCTTACCTTCTTGTTATACCGACCCAATCGGTGTGCTAATGAATGCAGTATATATGCTTTTCAGATTGATATTTAAATTATTTGTATGCAGAGCTCTGAGTATTTCAGTAATTCAAGATATGCTGCAAAGAATGGTTAGACTGCTAATTTGCATTAAAATGAGATTTACTTTTAAGTGAACCTCTAATGGTTGAAAGGTTTGAATATACAGCATAAAGTATGCAGATAGCTGATTATATCAAAGCACAGAACTGCAGAAACTCCTCAAAGGTTGTTCAGAATAGGGAGGATGGACTATATATATATATAAAGCGATGGTGTGGAGGACTGCAATGGCAAAAGTAGTTCAGCTGATAGATGGTTTTAACATTGCTTACGTTTTTGTTTCTTACAGCTTGGACAGCAGCAGGGTGGCGTCTGACAGTGTCATATGACATGAAACCATAAACATAAAGCTTTTCTTTTTTTTGCATCACTCCAACTTGACAGAATCTGTACTTGATGAAAGCGTAATGCATGTAAATTAATGTCTTGTAAGCACAGCATGATGTCTAAATTTATACACCACATTGAGTTAGGCGCAGCAGCAGTGGTTCTGCTGGGCGCTGGGTTGTACATAATGATATCGCACTAGATTCATCACAATGTGACTTACTAAATTTAAAGGTGAGCAATCACCTTTAAATCCTCTATCAAACCAAAAATGACAAATTTTGACACAAATGTTATATATGATATCAATCAGAGCGTTAAGGTCCTGTCTTAGAAAATGTTGCATATACTGTGTAAATTTTTTGAATTACTTACGTAGAGGAAGCTAAATTATGCACAATTATCCATTGTGTTTCATAATATCTCTTTTTTAATGTGGTGATATTTTATATTGGTGTTTGGTATGATTAGTGTGTGATCATCACTCCAATAACCTAATAAGTACTTTTTGAATGTTGAAACAAGAGCTTTTTGCTCAAAAACATCTTTGACTGCTTCGTCATTACCACGCAGTCTATGATGCCTTCATGTGATTCTTCATGTTTCTGATTAATTGTTTAGAAAAATGCAGTACTTTAATGTTCTTATGTGTCCTCTCTCAGCAGGTGAACTACTGTAATTAGATCTGCTGTGAGAAAAAGTCAGCACATAAGTTCAAGCAACATTTTAAACTGCTAATGAATAAATCTTTTGTCATTATATGCCTTCCCTTTATGGCTGTTTTGTTATATTATCCTTTAATTTACACTTATTTGCTCTGCCTGTACCAAATGCCACCCCCATAAGAGTGGCAGTCTGCTGATTATGTACACATATTGTCCTATTGTAGCACAGTATTGAAACTGCAAATAATAATATAGTTTGTTGCCCTTTATTCAAGAAATTGGTTATACAAAAATAGCCACACAATTTAGTTGGCTCCTTTCCTATTTTAATACATCAAAACTAAAGGACAATCATTTATTTAATTATTTTAAGTCTCACATTAAGACTTAGAAATCCTTTCCTTCCCCCCCAGTTGTACCAGAATAACACCTGCATTGCAAAAGGAGTTCTTCTAGGTGTACTCAAATTTCCCTTCATGATACAACATAATCAAATCAAGCTATGTATTTCCCTTAGTGTATCCTTAAGGATACTGCCAGGAAGGATTTATTTTCATCTCTGGGGAAGTGATCATGTTACACCTTTCCTTCTATCCTTCCCCTATCGTAAACTTTAAAGCTAAACAGATATACCTGGAAACACCCCACATTTAAAATACATTTGCAGTAATGCACTTTCCACTGAGTTGCACATTTGTTTTATTCAGCTGTGACTGTGAAGTTGATTTTTATCACCTGAGCAAAGAGTACTTGCTAATTTCTTCCCAAATTAGAGTTGAGACATTTGCAGAAATGTAAATGCTGCAGTTGGAGTAGTCTCATATCTGCAAACAGTAGAGGTTTGACTCTGAAAACAAAACCTCTGGAAGTGCTGGGGACTGGAACTTTTGGTTAAGTTTTCAAAACTCTCTGATTCTTTTCTTACCTTTACACTGGCCTCCCACATGATGCTTGAGGGAAACTTAGTTTCTCATTAGTTTGTTTGGGGAACTATCTTACAGATAAGTGAGAAACTTTGAACATGCAACAAGGAAAATAGTTTCCTTGTTATATATGGAGGGAAACAGTTGGTAAAAGTGAACTTTCCACAGTTATTACATTTTTTGTAGGATGCTTCACTCTGACTTGCTCTGTCTGAAAAGCTGCACTGTAGCAGCTTGTTTGTGTTGAGCAGTTATGTAATTAGCCTGCATTCACAAGAGATTATAGTGGGGTGCCTGCTGCTTGGGGTATGTTAAGCCTGGTTGTAGGGTTTTGAACTAATAATACTCATAATACATTTCAAAATATTTTATGAGACAGTCAGAGAGGTATACTTATTCCTCAAAACTGTCACAATAAAGTTGCATGTTTTCATCATTGTATCAGAGTGATGACACATCTAACCCAATGATTTTTAAACCAGAGAAATGAACATAGTAAAAACTTGTCAGAATGGATCAAAGTGACAATACCGGCCTCACCGTTTCATGTGGACTATAATAGAGTGCTTTTAGAAAACGATGCACGCCTGCTCAGGGAGGGTCAGGCGCTGTGTGGCAGTTCATTTAACTTTGTCTCTTCTAACTCGCTCTCTGATCCCTCTTGTCAACACAGCCTGTACATGTAGATCAGGAGTTTTCATTTAACTGCTTTTATGACTTTTGTCAGAGGGCATGATCAAAAAAATAGTGACTGGAATAGCATCAACTGTTTGTATGTTGGACAGCATGGTGGAGCAGTGGTTAGCACAGTCACCTCGCAGCAAGAAGGTTCTGGGTTGGATCCTAAGCAGAAAGTGGGGCCTTTCTGTGCGGAGTTTGCATGTTCTCCCTGTGCCTGCATGGGTTCTCTCCAGGTACTCCAGCTTCCTCCCACAGTCCAAAGATGTGTAGTTTAGGTTGACTGGCGACTCTAAATTGCCCCTAGGAGTGTGTGTGTGTGCGTGGTTGTTTGTTTGTCTGTCTACATGTCAGCCCTGTGATAGAGGGTGGACCCCGTCGCTCACTCAATGTCAGCTGGGATTGGCTCCAGCGCCCCACGACCCTTGTTAGGATAAGCAGTATAGATAATGGATGGATGTTTGTATTTTGAAAATAGAAAGAAAGTCACTTTCGGCTTTTCCCATTTAAGGGTCGCCACAGCGAATCTGATGACTCACATGTTGACATTTGGCACGTGTTTTACACCAGATGTCCTTCCTGACGCAACCCTGATTCGAACCCGGGGCACAGCGGCAAGAGCGCTGCGCCTTAACCACTAGCCTACCAGGGACGGCTGAAAATTTAGGGGTGGGGGGCTGACTGACTAACAGCTGGACAACAGTTGTCAATGGAAAATATACCAATGACAATAACATATTGGGGAGTTTGGAAACACTGTTGGTGACACAGAGAGCAGGAAAGATCAGAATGGAGGTGTTTAATCTGCAGCAGAGTCCGGCCACTAGCTGGTATTAGCCATGTTAGCCATATTAGCATGGTGTCAGTCAAGAAGTATCTGAGTCACAACTCCTTAATAACCAGAGTAAATGGATTCTTATCAAGAATGCTAGGAAAAATGTACTTTTAGAATTTGAAGTCCCAGTATTCTTTGGGGTGGCATGATGGACTTTTTTTTTTTGGCTGATATTTGTTGATTTAGGTGTTTCAGAACAGAGATTTTTAAGAAGGCATTCTAAAAACACTAGTGTGGACACCCACTGTTTTGGCACACAAACTGCATTTTCAAAATTAGCTCATTGTGGGTTTATTTTGAAACTGATCTGAAATCTGATTAAACTATTCATCTTTCATTGATCCAACATGTTTTCTCTTCAAATAGTGTGATTCTATGTTAAATATCGTTTCCGTTAAAGCGGTACCTACTGTATGGTGACACAAAAGAAAAGACTCCTCTGGTTATTTTCAGATTTACTGAGTAGAGTCGACTGGGGGACACAGACAGTTCAAGATCTAAGCTTACATTTAATGCTGTACTGAGGGTCGTAGAAAAGCTCCAAGCAGTATCCATGTTTGTATGCTCATTATTGCCACTGCTTTGAGTTTCAAGAGAGTGCTTATGCTTATCAAAGAGTGAATTATCAAGCATGACATAAACAGGCATAATTAGACCATCAATCAAGTAAATTAGTTATGGATTATCTCTCTGTAATTGACCCTTTTGTATTACGGTCTGAAAGTGAAACATAGTCGAAGATTTTAAAAGTGGGTTGTTTTTCCTCTGGTCTCTTATTAACATAGCAGAGGGTAGCCTTTTGTATAGGCTCATCAAATTCCAGCAATTACAATCTCTCTGGGATTTGCAGATGTTATTATTTTGTTCCTGGTGTATTTGTGATAACAGATACCCTTGAAATTTGTCTGAAGGCTTGTAGAACCACACAGGAACGAGAAAGGATGTGATGGCTTTTAAAAAAAAATGCATTATTTGATTGTGAACTAGGGCAGGAATTGGTTTTAACTGATTAATCACAGGCTAATACTCAAAGGCAAAGCTCAGCAGCGAGCAGTCTGTGCCATTATGGCACTTTCAGGATCCTGGAATGTAAACACTTTCTGGTTGGGCTTCTCTGGGATCTATAAATGAACTTGACGCACTGTATCAGAGGAGATAACAACAAAAGAGCTGCCAGTGTGCACAGGTGATTTACATTGAGGTACTGCTGGGCCTTCTGCTATACCTGAGTGAGCTCTCAGACAGATTTCCAGACACTCCTTGGTAAAGCAAGCAGCAAGCCAGCAATTGTAATGTCTTGAGATGTTTACTGCAGAGCTGAGCAAGAGGAGCTGGGGCAGCCGTGTGTCTCATTCCCTGTATAGCCCCACAAGTGCGTGACGGTTGCTTGAAAAATCACTTAACGAGAAAGTAGAATGGCAGGAAAGTTGAGTGAACACTTTCAGATCTGGGCACCATTTATTTAAATAGTACTGTGTTTTTCCTGGTATAGTGGACCCAACTATGGGTTAGTGTGTTATATGTGTTTACTGTACCTGGTCCATGCTGTTTCATGACACACAGTAGAAAAAATACATGCACCATAGGTGACATAATCCATTGACTTCTGAAGGGATTTTTTTAAATCACTTTCAGTTAAATATCTTTTGGTTTTAGAGTGTTGGTCAGTCAGGCAAACACAAGATGTCACCTCGGGCTAGGATTGGGCACAGTCTGGCAAAATGTATTTAGTAGTGGTGGGAGGGTGTTCGGACTAAGTGCGATAAAACACAACTCCCTGCTGTGGAGGAGGTGAGGGGTTGCTGGGTGAGTGTAGTAGACGTGTACAGTACAGCCACATTGTGATGCTGCTAATGCGGTCTCCTCTACCTTAGCACTACTTTCTACCACCAGTGTCTGTTGGCATTTTCTTCTTCTTCTCCTTTCAGCTGTTCTTGTTAGGGGTCGCCACAGCAAATCATCTGTTTCCACCTAACTCTATCCTCGGCATCCTCTACTCTCACCCCAATTATTAATGATTTGCATGTTTAAATCTGGCATGTTTTTACGTCGGATGCCCTTCCTGACGCAACCCTCTCTATTTATCTGGGCTTGGGACCGGCACAGAAGTCACTGGCTTGCAACCCCTGTGGCTAGATTAGATTAATCCAGTACCCTAACTAGCCAAAATGCATAGCGTGTCCTTATGGTGCGTTAACTGTGACCCAAATTCGAGAGTGTATACAGTAGCAGTAAATGCTCATGCTTACAAGGTAAAGAAAAGTATCTTCTTCCTGTGGGCGTCTACGTTCTGACTGTCCCCCATATGTGATTGGTCAGTGGCTCGCCTTTGCTGGATGATGTCTCCATCTGGTGCTGTTGAATCAGATCCAACTGGTACCGGCTGCGTTGGACGCAATCCCTCGTAGAAATAAATGGAGAGGGCTGTGTTTAATCACATCTTTTGAAACCCAGGCTGAACATGGGCTTAGATGTTCTATATGTGATTCTAGTGTACAATACCTTTACTGTTGTTTATTTTTGAGCCATTGTAGAAAATGTAAAAGATGTGCTACAGTAGTTCACTGCATGGACCAAAACTGCTGTTTCTAAATTGAATTAATATAAAATTGTTTTCAGAGTCGAAACAGACTTTTTTCTTAAATACACCTTAGCTACAATTATGTGAAATATTATTTACCCCCTTGCATAGTTTGTCCAGTTTACCGGCACACCAGCTGCCACACACAGCTCTTATCAGCTTACATGAGTCTCATGTTTTAAGACCTATGTTTTAATATCTTTGTTCACCATATGTGATGAGAAAACAGGAGGTTTCCACACTGTCAGACAAAGTGAAAGTGTGTGTCCCTGTCATAGGTCGGTTATAAAATCCTAGCATGGCCCCAGAGCGTCTTTGCCGCTGTTAGGGTAGTCAGCCTAAAGCTCCATCACTCTAGACAGCAGTAGAGGAGGTAGAACCAGAGAACAGAAGGTTTGTTTTACTGATAAGACTTGGTTTGAAAACTATGCAGCCTGCGATGCTGTTGCTTCTATGTTGGTCTGTGTACAGTGACTCAGGGTCTTATCGACTGATGCATCGACATTTATGGAGCAGGCCTATCTGTTATTTCACTGTATATATATCAATATTTTGATGCAGAAGCACACATAATATGGTAAAAAGATTTTTCCCATATCAATAAATATTTGTGGTTTCTGAGAACCTATAGGTGAAAAAACTCATCAGAAAAATAATCCACCCAATGCCATTTTATCAGGGAGTAAATGAAATTTAAATTTGGACAACAGAGATGGGAGATATTAAGGTGGACTGGTAATCCTTAAAGCTGAATGTCATAGCATGAGATGCCTGCCAGTCAAGCAAACACACCCCAAACACACCACTCCTTATAGATTAACATCTTCTGAACAGAAAAGGACACATTAGAAAGTGGCATTAGCTATTCAGAGCCTAACTTATTCATTTGGCTTTGTATTTCTAGAGAGAGTTTGGACGTTTTCCCAATCATCTCAAAACAGTTTTATTCAGAGCCAGCATCTAGCAGCCATCAGGGAGCTACTGTACATCTTAAGCCACATCCACATTAATTTCAGCTGTGGTTGTTGGTGCACAAAGCTCAGTGTGGCATCTGTGGACCCTGGTATTTCTTCTTGTCCTATTATGATGACGGAAAGCTTTCAGGGTTTGGAGTATAAAAGTTCAGCTTGTGCAAGGCTTTTACCTGAATGTGTTTTATCATTTTAATTTCTTAAATTTAGTTGCATTTACAAATCACAGACTGCAGTCTTTGTTTCTGTCAAACCCAGATTTAGAAGTATTTGCCCTGAGTAACACACACAATAAGAAAAAGATTCCTTTTGCAGTGAAAAGTAGTAATTCTTTGAATTCTTCTGAGTATTGTACTGGGGAGATCTTCTCCCTGTATCAGTATGTGGCCTCTTGTTATTAATTACATAACAAAAAATCTACAAATCATATCTAAATGTAACAGCAGGCAGCAGCAGGAGCCAAAATAAAAACTAGTGCATGACTGCTCTGACAATGGCTTCTGTTGTTTTTTACACTACAGGCTTCTCAGTGGTTGAAAATGCCAGTATCTTAATGTCATTTATTATGCTTGTCATCAAAAAACAAACTATTCTTATATCAAATCAGAACTTTTCCAGCTCTAACAGACATTAGTGAGCACTGACTGAATGGTAAGAAGATTAAATCAGATATTTGTGTCTGTCATGGTGAATTTCTTTTACAAATGTAAATCTACACATTTCTCTGAACTCATTTCAAATAATAATAATAACACTGAACACATGTCACTTAAATGACAAAGTCTGATGACACTTCAGGAACCAGAGCAAAAAAAGTAAAATCATTATTTTGGACATTCTTATTTGAAAGCGATCATTTCATGACGTGACCTATTTTCCATTTATACCGTTGCGTTGCATTGTAGCATGAGATAATTGCGGAGCACCAGTGTCGTCAGTATTTGATAACTGCTGTCTTGTGTTCCAGTTGTCAAAGTAGTGCTGGTTGTGTGTATGTGCGTGCGTGTGCAGCAGCCTGCGGGGAAGGCCCATGCTGCGGATATCTGTCACTCCACGATTCCAAAGAGCTTATCACAGAGGGAACATTTTCTGCTTCACTAGTTATTTGAATTGAGATCCTTTCTGTATGTCTGCATAATACAGATTCCTGCAGAATGAAACTGGCAGTGTTAATATGCTACTTTATACTGTATAGATCTTAAATACCTTATGGGCCATCATTTGATGTAGAAATGAACTAAGCTACTTTAAATTCATCTCACACTGGTTGGAAGCATGAATGAATGAATCCTGTCAGCTGACGTTAGCAAAGCAGGAGTATTCTAATTTTACACCATTGTGAATTTGGAACTTTTCATAAGTATTTGGGGAACGACATTATTTTTCATTTTCCCCTTCAGTGGTGGTTCAATGTTCTCACAGTAGGCACTAATGTCAAAGCCATGATGTAGCAGATGGCAAAGAGATGCCTCAAGTGGAAGTCCCTTAAAGACATCTGGTAATTGTTTTTAAAGATGAACACGAGTTGCTGCTGTATGCAGGAGCTGTTACTGCGCTCGACATCTTTCTGAGTTTGATTTCTGATCAAGCGTGCACATGCTGTGGATCTAATATGACTTTGGACTGTTACTTTAAGGTCAATCCCCAGCAAAGTTGTAACTAATCCCAGGGGCCCCTGACTGAATGCATAGCAGGACATGATATAACAACAATTCTATATTATAATATAAATTAGGCATTTTGTGAATGTTTGAGAGATTGTGATAATTAACACCAAACAGCATCATCATCAGATTTTAGCAGGTCAGAAAACAGAGATACTTCCTTGATAAGAGAAAATGTCCTTTCTAAATTATGATTAAATTGGAAATAAAAATCAGTTTCTAACTTGATTCTTGATTCAGTTTCATGAAAGCTCTGTAACGCTTCTTATGTTTGTCCCCTGTGCTATTTGCTTAGTTTATACAGTGAGGTGAAATGAACTTCCTGCAGATTGACACTACACACACACATGAAAGAGGTTAAATGGTGCTGATCTGCAGTGTTCACAGGGTCTGGACATTTGAAGAAATGCCAGAGATAATGTCTGTCAGTGCAGCAGCAACCCGTACTCTCGCTGATAGGTGTTAGGCAAATAACATAACATAAATATCAAACTGCATCCTGACATTCATAGTATTTGTATTTTACTTCCCACTGCTGCTTAAATTCATTACCTGCCACACATTGATTTTGGCTTCTGTGCGCGCTGACAAGCCCCATACTAATTCTTCGACTAAGATATTCAGCCATTGCCCTTTTTAACAGCCTAAAGTTTCCTGACCAACTTCACGTTAATAACCAATCGGCCCCAGAGTCCGGTGTTGTGTTATTGCCTGGAATTTATTTGTCCTCCCATAAATTATTCAGTATTTTGCATCGACTAACTGCCATACCTTTAAGGTTGCGGATCCAAGACCTTGGCACACCTTGCATGTTAATACAGCCAGACTCACAAGGTGAAACACAACCTCAAAATGACCAAGGCTTTAGTAGAGTAATCCTAAGAGGAAGAAGTTTTGTCATACTTCCTTATTGTTTCTAAATTTTTTTTTTATTTTGCCAGGAGATTTAGCCATTAATTTCTCAGTCCTATTTATCATTCTCCAAGCCTATTGCTATCTGAGTGGCTCAGTAACAGCTTGTTGGGAAGAATGTCAGATTATTACACAGTGGAAGGCTTCTTTGTTGTCAGGCCAACATAGTGTGAGGTGTCATGGCCTGTCACCATCAAGATGTCAGTGCTGACCCTCAGTCCATCTGTCTATAGCTGTCTACTGTGAGAACACATCCCATCCCCTCTGACACTCAATGCAATTACATGAGCCCGGTAGAGGCACGGCAGCTTGTAGCCAAGATAAAACACGCTCACGGTGAACCATATTGCTTACATTTAATCGCACTGCTAGTCAGGAAATTAAGTTGAATCCGTGCATGGCAGTTGTCATGTTGTTGTGGGCAACTCAGATAGACATCATCTAAACGTTGCCTTTTTTTTCCCAGCAGTACAAAAGAAACCTAAAAGAGGATTGTGCTGTGACAGAAGAGGAGGTAGCCTTGAAATAAAAAAAGGGATTCATAATGTTTAGAGACTTGTGGTCACTTGTTTGACAGCAGGTGTTGCAGATTCTCCCTGGCTAAAACAAGAAGCATATACATTACTAAACTTTGTAATTGAATTTTTAGGTGTCAATGACAGTCATGTAAAATTTATAAAAGTTTAAAAAAATTAATGTCTCTGCTGTCCTTTGTTTTGACTCAGTGGGGTTGTTACTGGTGTTTTTTTTTCTTTCTGATTGACAGTCTTGGTGGAACAGTGTCTGTTGTTGGACACTTGAGCGGGCCTGGCTCTCAGATGTGGTTTCCTACCAAGCCATTTGGACCAGCCACTGTTTAACTTGGGCAAATACAATGCAGATACTGTTTGTCAAGCCACATATCAGCTTTTTGCTTGGGTGAGGACAGGATGGCAAAATAGAATGCAACAAAAACTATTATACTGTTAGCAATGGGAGAAATGGCATAAGCTGAAGGTTTCTGTTTGACAATCACTAAATTTAAGTCCAATATTATGCTGTAAGTTATTATTTTATTAGTGAAATGTTATAAAAAGGAATATCATGAGTTATTATGTAAATATTTGAAAATGCAATGATCCATTATCTACACCACTTATTCCTGAACAGGGTGGCTGTATATACAGTAGTTTGGACTTGGCGGGACTCGTCCAGTGTGCTCAGTGTGTTTTGTGTTGTTGCTGTGTGTTCCTTGGCTGTGGGTTGATAAAAGAGTGAGTGCAGAAAAGGCAGTTTTGTCCGGTTCCTTCTTCAACCCAGCTGATGTTCCAGTATTAATCATTTCATTGTGTTTCTGTTTGTACAGCAGAGCTGAAGGTCACCAGTGGAGATTCTTCCGCTGAGTAAAACAGTTTAGTAGGCATCTTTTAAGATGCAAATCATTAGTTAAAGTATTTTCTATTACTAAAAGATGTGATGTGGTGAGATCATGTGGATGTGAAATAAGCCCTAGTGGTCACCATTACAGCACAGAGTGGAAACAGAAGAAACATCCCATCCACCTTAATTTAGATCTCTAGATTTGAACTGTTGGTTTAAAATAAGAAATAAAATTAAATCCTTAGAGCAAATTTTTCTCCACACTGCAGCTGAGAACATCTTGTTGAGAAAACATATTCCTCTTTTAGCATCTCCACTCTACACTAAGGAATATTCTAAGTCAGAGGAGTGTGCCGTTTACTGACGTCATGTTAGATAAGGGGCAATGAAGACCTTGAAACTTTCAAAAATTGAAATGGCTATCTCCTGCTACCACCTGGGGCTACCAGAGTGCCAAGTTTCCTACTGCAGGTCTTAAGTGATGTAAAGACCTACTGATCAGCAGGTAATTTGAACTCTGGAACAGTATTTGCACCTAAGCCTCGGCTGTGAACATCAGGTACAGCAGTGAATGAAAACTGCCGTGTGCCTGCTGTGGTCATGGATTTGCCGTAGGAAGGTGCGGTGTGGAGATATCAGGAGTATAAGGAAACCATGTTCAGTTCATGTGCCGCTTTGGTGTATTGCAGTCACTGCAGTGATGCACAATGCTCAGAATGGAAAACAGAGAGTATATTAGGAAAATCAAAGACAACCAACTATTTTAAATTTTTACATTTATATTCAGTGCTCATAAACGATATTAGTGGTAGTATGTAAACAGCGTGTTTTTATTGCCACTGTTTTTATATTTTATCTATTGGGGCAGTATTGTGTTAAGTGATTATACTTAAAGACATCTTGCACATTTTTCTAAGCCATTCCACAAAGCAGTTCAGTCCAGTCGTATCCAGTCCGTTTCCGTCAAAATACATGTACTCAGATACATAAATATATGGACAAGTCACCAAATGGTGGCATTATAACGATAGTCTAAAATCTACTCTAACCATGAAATAGGCCCAGCTGAGTAGAATCTGCAGGATTCCAAGTTAAAATGTACAACTAATAAATGTTCAAATCTTTTATAGTTTGGTCAACTTTCATAAGAAATTGCCATATAGTCTTGTAAATATTAAATAAAACTATACGTCTGACATGCAATAAAGCATTACTATAAATCTGGGAGTGTATGGAAACTAAACCGGCAGACAGAGGATATGTTGTGGCAAAAATATTTGATGTAATAAAAAACTAGCCAACATTACTGAGTTCTTTGTGCAGCCATTTTAATTTTTTAAATCCTATTTTGAGGAAAGACTCCTAAATCAGCCCCCCCCCCAATGATGAATGGACCCTGACAGCAGTATTGCTCCCTCCATGCCTGCAGCTGTAGTTTTGCTTTGACTTCTGCTCTGTAGTGTCTCTTTTTTTAAACATGCTTTTGTCAGTAGCCATCACTTCTGAGGATAACTAGTCAACTGTTCTTATGGTAATCCCAAAATAAAATTACAGTCTGAATCTGTAATGTAACGCATAAACTTCTCGCATCCCAGAAGATGCTTTCTGAAAACCCCTCCTTGACATTGACTGTTCAGAACAGTAGCTGTTCATTTGTATAGGATGATTCAACAGCTGTGGTAGATCAATCAGCAAAGATAGTGGTAAAGCGCAAATTCATTCATGTCTAAATGTTATGCATTGTTTTTCACCGAATGTGAAAATGAGTGGGTCTTTGTGTATGAAGTGCACAAACAGTTCACTGCTGAGGATAAGATGGAAGAAGAGCATCCAGTACTGGTATAGCTGTATGAAGACTGTTGGAAAAAGAAGCTGCTAACTTTGAGAGCATTTGTATTAAACCAGAAGGAGAGTATCTGTCTGACCCTTTGCCATCTCAGTGTGATGACATCAGCCATTTCATTCTTCCAAACTGCCTATTAGCTTAGGTATAATGCTGATGTGCTGGCTGCAACAAGACCTGCTTTTCCTCATCTGAATGTATAAAGGCAAGGTTTGCTGGCCTCACATGCTGACCTCCAGTAATTCCATACCTCAGATTCAAAACACAACCACACCTGGGAGCTGCCCAGCACAACTGCAGTCTCATTCTACTGATCAGGGAGCAACCAAGGTTACATACCTTTCTTGAGGGGCAGCTTTAAGGTAGTCATTAAACAAATTTTCCTAAACGATGCATTGATTTAAACCAGCGACCTTCTGCTCAGAAGTCTGCATTAGTTTACTCTGCTATAGTTTTAACCTCATATTTACTGTATTTGAACTTCTTTTTTTGTTTATTTTAAAATATTAGCTTTTAATTGCTGGCAGTGTTGTTATCGACTCCTACTGAATGCCAGGAAACATTTAGCTTGAGACTCTTTAAAATGCTGGTTTTGATCTATGTTGCACTCAGAATTGTACACTGTCAACAGAAATGGTAACGAGGGTCACTGGCTGATACAAGTGTCATTTGTTTTGCAAATGTGTCATTGAGCAAAGCATTAGACAACTTGAAGTGTTGGCATGAATATTTGTATGAAATTTCACAGTAATCCAACCCAATAGTTGAGACATTTTGCTAAACCTCATGGTGGCACTAGTGGAAAAGTCAAGGGGATTACCAAAGTCAACAGGATTCATCCTCTCAGTGCACTGTATATCTGACAAAATCTCATGACTGTACATCCAACAGAAATTTCACATGAAACCAAAAATGTTAACCTTGTGTTAGTGCTACAATACCTGTCATTATGTTTTTGTTTCCCAGTTTGATGTCTTTTATTGCCTGATGTCAAGGTGCAGCTGAGCAGGGTTGCGAGTCCTGCCTTTTTTGCAGAGTGTCGCTATTGTGGTAAGTCGTAGAACTTTAAAGGGTCAGTTCGCCCAAGTTATATAAATACATACAGCCACGCATCTGTTAGATTGCTGCATGTTCTGCCAACCCAGTACAGGGGAGGTGATGACTTGTGCTTGAAGCACTGGATAAAGTCAACAGCAATGTGTCTTTCCAGACAAAGTAACCCAGTTCCTCTGGATAATCCACAAACCTTGCCCAGACTAGTTGTCAGTGAAACTTAGTACATACACACAACTTTGATTTAGGAAACACACCATTTTTAAAGTTGTAGGAGCACATACAACTGTCACACCCATTGTACTGTAGTGACAGCAGAAGTTTCAATGTGCTAGAAATGTATCTCAAACCGCTGCACGTAAAGCTGAGACAGTCTGCGTGGTGAGATATTGTTGGCAATAAGTGAGAAAAATGTGTTTTTGGCAATATGGGTGAGCTGACCTTTTAAAGACTTTTACTATTGCAGATTTATAAATGGCTTGACTCCTGGATGTACAGTATAATCACAGTTTGTAATCCATGCAGCTAGTTTGTTCACCTCTACATGCCTGCCAGCTTTTTAAATGTGCTAAACAAGATAACCAGAAAAATTTACAAATAATCCTCATGTGGCACAAGAACTCTGCAAAGAAACACACTTACTCAGATGAAAGGAACTGTCAGAGGAGGCGAGAGGAGGATTATCAATCCAATCTGATCTCCCACGCTCAGTCATTACAGCAGTATGTTGTGTGTGCAACCTCATACAGTGCTTTGTAAGAATCACTTAAATTCAGGAAGATAATCACTCTTTTCTAGTTTGGGTGTTGGAGCTCTTATTGTAAAAGATAATTATCCAGCAAAATGTGACATTTTTAGCAATTAGGAACATTGCATCTGCTGTAGGGAACCTGGGATCTGTTGGCTGACACAGCAGGCCTGACAGCTGAATGTGGGGTTTATACATTAAGATTAAAGAACAATTCAGAGAATTTGAGAAACTAACTCCTCTTTATAGTTCTTCAACAAGTTCAGCGCTCATCTAAAGATATTCATCCTTGCAAGGTTAAAAGCTTGATGAGTTCTAACTCAGACAAATCACTGCTTTTATTTAGCTCAGCCGTGAGTTTGTCTCCATTATGCAGCATCGACTATCAACCATGGAGTTTGTGCAGAAAAGTGCTGAAGGTTGCTTGATCAAAGTGTCTTTTATATTTAAGTGAAGGATGTTTTTGAACAAACTAGACAGGTAATTATGTATTATTTCTACTAACAATTATGTGTCTTTGAACCAAACTGAACACCAGACGTATGGAGGCTGGCTTAGCTCTAAAGTGTTAATTAAACCTCCAGTATCAGGATACTGTGACCCCTAATGGACCCCACTGAGCAGAGAGAACAGGCCGAGTCTTTCTCTGTCGATATCCTGCAATACAGACTTTTCTCATTGCAAATTGTAGGTCTGCATTTGTTAATATATTGTAAATCATCATGATTTACAATGATTACATGATTGGGGAGGCGACAGTGGCGCGGTGGGTAGAGCAGTCATCTCCCAACCAGGAGGATGAAGGTTTGAATCTCGGTGCCTGCAGTCCACGTGTCAAAGTGTCCTTGGGCAAGACACTGAACCCCCCGTTGCCCCCGATGGTTAGAGTAATCAGTTGAGTTGGCGCCGCAGATGGCTGCCATCGGTTTCATACCGATAAACAAATTCCTTGTGTGTAACATACTTGGCCAATAAAGGTGATTATCCTTATCCTTATTTTTCATGCAGGAGTTAGCAAAACTCACAGAAATCTGAACCATAGCATGGATACCTGAACCGAGCTTGACAGGACTTGTTGGTTCCCGAGGGCTCGGGCCGGGATTGGACACAAATTTAGAAAATATGTTCGGGTCCTGGTCGGGTTCGGACATGTAGGTCAAACAGGGTAGACAGCTGGAGCACTGAAATGCCTGCTTCGATTTATGATAAAGGGAAACTACCCTGCAAACTCAACTGTGTCAGGCTCGGGTCTGCTTCGGGCATTATAAGCTGGTTGGATCTGGGTCGGGTTCAGATGCCATGCTCTCAGGCACAGGTCAGCTTCAGACAGAAATATGTGGCCCCATCCATTCATCTATCCATCTTCCTCCACTTATCTGGAACCAGGTCATGGGAGCAGCAGTCTAAGCAGAGATGCCCAGACTTCCCTCTCCCTAGACATTTCCTCCAGCTCCTCCAGGGGAATGCCAAGGCATTCCCAGGCCAGCTGAGAGACATAGTCCCTCCAGCGTGTCCTGGGTCTTCCCTGGGGCCGTGGGATATGCCCGGAACACCTCCCCAGGAGACATCCGAAACAGATGCCCGAGCCACCTCAGCTGACTCCTCTCGATGTGGAGGAGCAGTGGTTCTCCTCTACTCCGAGCTCCTCCCGGGTGACCAAGCTCCTCACCCTATCTCCAAGGGAGCGCCACGCCACCCAGGATCTTGCCCTTTTGGTCATGACCCAAAGCTCATGACCATAGGTGAGAGTCGGAACGTAGATCGACCGGTAAATCCAGAGCTTCACCTTGCAGCTCAGCTCCTTCCTCACCACGACGGACCGGTACATCGACTGTATTACTACAGAAGCTGCACCGATGTGTGGCCCGATCCATGCTCTAATCTGAGCCCTTATGGACAATGGAGCTAAAATATTATGTATATCTATATATATATTTAT
>NW_018128010.1:150420-151151 GCF_001952655.1 Monopterus albus
ATCTATATATATATAGTTAGGGACGCTCGACGCTATGATGAGCGAGCGAAAAAAAAGACGGACCCAGATAGCTGGCTTCGGTGTATTTATTTACAAAGTGAAACAGTGCAATGAGAAGGGGAGAGGTAGTTAGTGGTAACCGGGTGTCGATCAGCGGTAGGAGAAAAACACATGCAGTCTATGGAGTAGTGAATAATGACATACCGTGCTGCGAACGCTGGGGTCACTCCTGGATAGGTCGGGGTTGAGGTGATGATGACTGTAGAGACAGGAGCATGGAACAAACGGTTAAAGGAGACTGTGCATTGACCTGTATGGTGGTGGGTGGGAGAGCTGAGTAGATCCAGGGTCCAGAGAAGTGGTTTGTAGAGAAGGGGAAGGAAGCAGCGGGACGAAACAAAAGAAGGTAATACTTAAAAAGAGAGAACTATGACTGGTGTAAGTAGCGCAAGAAACAAAATAACGATCAAAGGGGCCTAGAGACAGAGATTGAACTGGCAGGGGAGTGATCAGTGAGCAGGGTATAAGTAGGGAGGAAAGTGATAATATAAAATAATAAAATTTCCCCACTCACCCTCCACTTTGGAGCGGTCTTATTCTTTCCTTCAAGCTCGGGTCCTCTACCAGAGGCCTGGGATCCTGAGGGTCCTGCGCAGTATCCTAGCTGTTCCTAGGACTGCACACTTCTAGACAGAGATCTCAGATGTTGTTCCTGGGATCTGTTGGAGCAA
>NW_018128010.1:151669-158757 GCF_001952655.1 Monopterus albus
TTCCATTTTGACTTTGGGGCTTCCAGCCTGTACTCGGCACAGATGTTTCTGTACACTATGCCAGCCACTTGGTTATGGTGTTCCATGTATGACCTGCCTGCTAGTGTGAGGCATTGAGTCATCTTTCTTGTAGTCAATTCGCCAGATGTTCATGGAGTGAAGTTAGCTTCTTTAACCAGTAGGCGTGGATCATTAGTCTCGAGTGACTGCTTTATCAACCAGTAGCTGGTGCTTTGCTCCTCTGGTGTTACTACCATTTCCTTTCTGGGCGCTGCTCATGTATTGAGCCATGCCAGCCACTGGGCATTGTTGTTATGTGATGCCTCCTTCTCCCATATGCTCTTCCAGAACTGTTCAGTCTCCAGCCTTGGTGGGTCTTCTCTTACCCTGCCACTGTTATTACCCTGCCACTGAGAGTACACCTTGGATGGCTCAGTGGAGAGCATTCAGTTTATTCTCCTGGCTTCAACTTTTCTGGTGTACCTCTTCAGCCGGGTGACCAGGGCTGTGAGCCTTTGCTTAGCAGTCTCCAAGGCCTCAGGTATGGACAGTGAGTTGTACTTCTTAGGTACCCCTTTGTTCATCACACCTTTCTGCAATTCCAATAGCTGGCTAACTTCTCTCCTTGCTGCCTTGATCTTGTCTCCAACCTCCTTCTCCATGGAGGATACTGCTCCTTATGGCCTTTGTTGAACTTATAGCCAAGTATCTCAAGGATCACAGTTGCTGTGGTGTATATCAGCTTTTTTGGTCTCAGTGATGACGTAGTAGGGATTGTTCTTAGTGCTGCATTCACATCCTCTAGTAGACCTTCAGAAGGCACTTCACTTAATCTTGGTAACCGGCCATGGGGGTTCCAGGTGTCTATCTTGTTCATGATCTTCAATCTCAGGTCAGCTGCTCTTGAATCAAGCTCATCCAGGCCTGTTACTGGGGCTTAGTACCCAATCTCCAATTGTGGGGGTGATGATGATGATATCTCCCCCCTGACCTGTCGTCCTGGCTCCCTCTTGCTGGAGCATTCGTGTTGTACCTCATCAATTTCTAGTTGTAATAGCAGGTGCTTTTTGCAGATGTTAGAGCACTGAGCTACTAGTTGTTTTGATGTTAGTGTAGATGTTGGGTTCTGAAGTATCCATAGGTCCCACATCCTCCATATGTAACCCCTCTCACTGGGGTTACTTGTATAATAGCATTCCAATAGTTTGCTGTTCTCCTCTCTTGTCCATGAATGTCTTGTTCCAGTAGTCCACTTCTCATCAGGTTGCCCTTATGTATGTATGTGTGACACGGACCATGTTGACCCGTGTGTGTGTGTGTGTGTGTGTATGTATGTATGTGTGTGTGTATGTATGTATGTATGTGTGTATGTATGTATGTATGTAATGGTTCAGACTGTGGGAATGCACAAAACACATACCATCAATCAGGGTACATTACCTTTTGGATGAATTGCTTATTTACCACAACAATACAAACCTATGTTGCATCCTACAAAAGGTATTACAGTAAAAAGTAATTTGAGCACATGTGCATGTAGGCTTGGTTATTTCAAGCATTTACCACTGAAAATAAATATGTGAATGAAATGTAATGTATGAAGGAAGTGTTCAAGCTGGTGTGTGTATCACTAATGTTTTTTTGGCACAGCGTCAGACTTGTGCTTTTTGTGTGAAAGCCCTGTTAGAGTGAGGGGTGGTGCTGGAGATACTGACTGGAATTTTTTACAAAGTAATAGCATCTCATTATGGCTACACTATAAATCGTACATTATCATTAAATATTAAAAGTTATTTAGTGAGTGTAAATCCCCCCACAAATCCTGTTATAGGCACTAAACTGCTGGCAACATCAAATCAGCTCCCACACACATAGTGTAGAGAAGGCAGTTCATAAAGGCCTGGTTCAGGTGTCAGAGTGGGAGTAACACCACAATTGCTGCCATCAAATGTCTGCTCTGTTGACAGGTTTGACTTGGTCTGAATTACTTAATGTGTCAATGATTATATAGCTTTATTAATGAAATGATTTTTAGGTTTTTGTTTTGCATCATATTGTCAATGTTGGGCAGATAGTTTTGGATGAATAATGTCATGTGAGAATAATGTTTGGTGTAAAAATATGATCCTGGTTCATCCTGGCTCTTGTAGTCATTGTCTGAGAAGCAAAGAAGTTAACATTGCAAGCAAAGGATCAGTGAGAACTGTGAGTAACCGAGGTGAGCATTCTACTCATGTTTATGCTTAAAACAACACTGTGCACTGCGCAATTAGGTCTCATTAGCATTTTGATTTATTGTAAATGAAATGATTTCTAAAGCTTCCTGTGCATTATACATATCATAATGTAATCAATATAAGTTTACTGTAGTGCTGATGATGACTGACAGCACTGAATTAAAAATGAAGCTGGACTGTCTCTAAAAACGCAGCAGTGTAATAAATACTGTTTCTGTGCTTATTTATTTGAAATGCCAAAGATTACCATGCTAAGTGCAGAGGTCATGATGTCTGGTTGACCTCATCTGAGTGGCTTGAAATTTGGTTTTATATTATGGCCAGATAATAAGTTAAAATAATAAGCTCCAAATACTGTACTGTGCTGTTTCTGACATCACTTTAAATAACAGAACCATCTCATATGCTTGCTCTGTATATACTATACAGCAAAGGTACAGGCTGCGACTGAATGCATGCTAAGTAGTTGCAGAGCAGAGAGGAACTTGCTAAATCTCCAAAAGAATTGGTTTTTTTTTTTGGTTTTTTTTTCATTTATACAGTTTCAGCAGAGATACGTGATCCATCCAGCACCGTGGGACCAGGAGGTATTTCAAAGTTGTGTGTCATGGAGGGGGAAACAGTGCTGCAGTGACATATTTGTGATTATACAAAATTTTTTGGAGATACATTCTCTGGGCTGCTGAGTCTCAGCTAGTGTGGAAAATTTAGCAGACTTTTCACTTTGCTTTTTAATATTAAACAGTTGGGAATTTCAACAATTTCAGTTGAAACAGTGCCTTATCAACAGGGACTCGCAAAATAACCACAAACCTATTTGAATATTTCACTGAAAGACGGCAAGAAAATGTTGCACCTCTGGTATTAATCATAAATATGCATCAGTGGTTACATCAGTGACTCTGTGGACAAATAATTTTAAAGGAGCTTCTGGAGATCAGTGTTACTGCACCGCCAAAGAAGAAAAGCCTTTCATTCTAGATGCAGAAGATGACACTTTGGATATACGTTTCTACTCCATGTTCGATGTATGATGCCCCTTCTGAGCTATCAGATAATTGGCTAGTAAACTAGAGGCTAGAACACCAGAGATTTTTTTTTTCTTCCATTTGTCACGCTTCCTTCTGGTCAAAGTTAGCTGAACTGTCAGGAACCTATGAGCTCATTTCCATATTGTTTGCAGTTGTATAATGGCTCAAAATTAGCTTCTAATTAAATCTGAGGAATTCACACTTGAGTGCAGACTGTGTGTGTGTGTGTGTGTGTGTGTGTGTGTGTGTCTGTATGTGCACATGTCTGTGTGTGTGTGTGTGGCAGCTGCATCTGCTGAAATTCATTTAGTAGTCCTTCACAGAGGAGGCAGAAAATAATGGGTGAAACACTCGAGTGAAAACACATCATCAAAGAACAAGTTTACTTGGAGCTAAAGTAAATGTTGTTCATGTCAGAAGCAGATTTAAGCTACATTATTTGTTTCATCAGGTGTTTTCAGTACCTGAACCTGATCACGTGGTTAATATGAATCAATGAAAACTTCTGTGTGCCATCGGAATGCCCCAAACTGTCTGTGTCTGGCAGTGGATGATGTCTCCTACAGTATGTGACAGGTCTGTTCTCAAAAAGCCTTTAGCACGGTTGACACAAGAACATTGTGTAGTTGTGTTTTAGTTGTATTGACTCTGTTATCCATGTTTGTACACCCTGGGCATTTCAAATGTGGACTCCCTCCACTTTGTCTTACCCTGCCAGCTACTGCATGCTGCCTGGCCTGGAAAATCACCCACTAATAAATGCTACTGTTTGTGTAGGATGCAGCAAATATGTACAGCAGTAGTTGGTGAGTTCCTCTTCTCTCAGGCTTCATTTTTTAGAGAGTCTAAATTGCATTTATCATTATTCAATTGGCTTTTGTTGTCCCTTTTTCCATGAATATTACTTCTTGATGTTTGGTAATTGCAGAGCAAGCTTATCTGGCCAATTTGCTAATTTACTGCTCAATGTAAGCGCACTCCTGTAAACTATGCAGCTACTTTGACTATACGGAGGCAGATGGTTTAATTTGTATGTGGTCGTTAAACCACACATCCTCCTTGCTGATCGGTTATTTGAATTTGCATTTAAATGTGTTTGACCTTGAGACTTTGGACACGCTGCCTCCTCTTCGTTGCTTCACACCTTTAATTGGCTAATTATTTTGGGTTTTGTGTTCAGCCTGCCTCATTATACTTTGTGTTTGTTTTTGCTTTCTTGTGTGTTGCTGGTAAAGGGTGATTAGGAAGGAGATTTGTACGTGTCTTATTTTTTTTTCCAGTAATTTTGTTTTTAAGGATTCTGTGAATTATTTTGAAATTTAGCAAACACTGGGCCTTAAACTGTATCTTGTGGTAAAGCCAGGCTAGTTTAGTCAGGTTAGAAGGTCGGAATCATCTAAAATGGTCCATGCACTGTGAGAACTGTAGTTTGGTCTGCCACAACAAAACAAATATGACGACAGTCTCTTAGAAAGTCTGCACAGGGATCATGATAGAGTCACTGATCTCAGCACAAACACAGTTCAGGTGGCAGGTAACATTGTGAGCCAAGACTGAAAATGCTGTGTGAAATTAAACAAATATTGCAGTGTCGTTGTCTGTGTTAACATAGGCTTTGATGCTTTGAAGGCTTTAGAGCCTCACAGTGGCAGAGGTGCTTTGCTAATCAACAACATTATAATTTTAAGATTCTCAAACCTTTAGTGTTAGTCAAAGTAACTGACAGTTATTGAAACATTGTTCATGCTGTGGTATTGCTTATCTATAGTTGATGAATGGTGATATTTTCTTGCATTCAATATAATTTTAAATATAATTGCACCTGGCACATGCTGGCGGAAGAGCCTGCAGTGAGAGAAGCTTTCAGAAAAAAATGCCTCTTGACCTTAAGGCTCAGCATTACAGCATATTTAAAAAAAAACAAAAAAAACAATTTTAATCTAAAGCAGAGGGTTGCTGCACTTGAATATTAGTATCTGTATATTTAAAATCTGCAATTCAATTTTCCAGGTTTATATTATGTGTTGTCAGACTGAGTTATATAAAGGCACTCACTAATGAAGGCTAACTGCATCAGTGAATGAATGGATGTTAATTCAGTTGAAAAACATTCTGGCCTGCTGAGTAGTACCCCAGCAGGGGAAAAAATGCAAATGATTAGCTTGTTGATGCATCTCTGTTTTCCGCAACAAATTACATTTTAATTTGACATCGCACAAGAATTTTCAGTCACCTTGGAAGCACTCTGGTCCCTCCCCATCAGGAGCATTAGCATGCAGTGATGATCCCTGCAGCCCTATAAGCTTAATGCCAAAGAGCTGTTGCATCACAATAACAGTTTGTCATTTTGCTCAGCCCTCCACCAGGGCACAAACCATGGCTGCAGTGAAGACTCATTATATCCTAGGAGGCCTATGACACAGATAAAAAAAAACCCTTGTTTGATGATGAGGCAATAAACAAACAAGATTAGTTTTAGGTAGCATAAATATTCAAAGCAGACATGTAGATTTTCATGCACATATCTGTCTCTCTCTTTAGATAAGATCTTAAAACAGACTGCAGGTTTGAGGAGCTTCTTGACTGGAACTAATGGGTAGAAAATACCAAATGGTTTTAGGGTATTATGTACTTGCATGAAGTATTCCAAAAATATTAGCTTGTGCACTGTTTCATATTCCAGGCCAGCTGTTAGTTGGGATGTTCTAGAAAAAGACACAATCCAGATAAGATGCTTACATGCTGCAGTTTCCTGAGTAAAGCTGGCAAAACCTAACAGCTTTTGGATTCAGGGTTTACAATAAGAAGGATAGAGGCTTATCCCTGCTGCTGTAAACTGGATGTGGTCCTCGAGGTAGCCACAGTTTGAACTGAAGCTGTGTCCTATACAAATGAGTCAGATTTAACCACCAAATGGATAATGTGCATTTACTGTGTAGTATATGTTCATTTAAAAATGTTCAATGTGTATGGCATTTAAACAACATGTTAAAACCTTTCCCGATCGTGTCCTGCAAGCCCTATAGTGAAGAATAACAGAAATTTTAAAGCTGCAAGCTGCATAAAAAGTACACTTTGAGTTTTATTTTACTGTGTTTTATGTGTGTTATTCTGGTTGTACTGCACATTGATGTGTATAAGCAATACCGACAAAATAGTTTCATCAAGCTTAAGGATCCCTTTGATTGGTTGATGCATTCAGGCTGAGCCTCTTCATCTTGTTTACTCTCAAAGCTTCTCAGAATTGCAACTGTGAGCAAGACCATCTGGTTGTGTTTCATAAAGTGGAAGCACTAACCAGTTTCCTTTTGAGCAATAAGAGAAGATTCAAGGAGGAAATAATTATACCTGTCTGAAATTAATTCCCGCAGACAGCTGACTGTTTTCAAAATGTCTCCTAATTACACCATTTTAATTGATTTTGTCATGATTCGGTTCTGCTGCTTCCTGTCCGGCTTTTATTTTGACGTTACTTCCTGTTTTTGTTTCAACTTAGTTTCAGTCTTTTTATGTTCTTCGTCACTCACATTAGAGTCACCTGCTCCCGATTAGTTTGCACCACATTATAAGCAGCCTTCACCCATTAATCCCTGCCAGATTGTTCTAGACCCCAGCTCTGACTCTCCAGCTTTCCTTCGGTTTTGGTATCTTGTGTTTCTGACCCGGACTGTTACCTTGGTATATTCGTTTCTGCTTTGCCCTCTTGTCTCGGACTGCCACAGTGTATGATATCGGACTTCCCTCTGGACTACGTATTTTGGATCACCTCTGTTGGATGTGTTTGTTGGCTCTGACCTCGGACTGTTAATAAGGACATGTG
>NW_018128010.1:158942-162498 GCF_001952655.1 Monopterus albus
CATTTTAAAATCCAGTGTAATAAAAACTCTAAGTATATGACTTTCACCAGCTTCAGAGCTGAGGACAAACAGTCACAGTAGCACAGTGTAAGATGGCATTTAGTGGATTAATGGTGAGCTCCTGAGATGAGAGGCAGCGTGATCAATTCAAGTTAAATAGAAGTAGTATGGTGTCTGGTATAATTAGATTCAAAGCTTGGATTAAAAGGACTGAATTTTGATTTTCAGTGTTCATGACAGTTTTTTTTATTACATACCCAGTGATATTATCATTACACTTGTCTTGTTTAATGATATCATATGCTGAATTGTTCTCAAAACCTCAGATCACCAAATGTTCAGATTTGGAACAAGCGTTGGAAAGGCAACAAATATTTTTATCACATTACCTGTTCCCACTAAGGAACTGTGTTGTTCCTCTTTCAGCATAAATTCATGTGAGAAAATCAGTTTTTGGAGCAATCCTGACAACGTCAAGAAAACCTTGTTCTCCATGTCACCAATCAATGGACTCCATGATTTTGGCTGTGTGTTGTGCTGCAACAATAGACTGTGTAGGATGTTTAATAGAACTAATGGAGGGGAGGATGACCCTATTCTCAGGGGGCTGAAAAGTCCCAAGATCAACAACATGAAAAAATAATGAGTTAAGCCTCTAAAACGGCAACCGCGGCAGAGAAACATAATGATAAGGGAGGCTGGGCCCAGTGTGCATCCTGGCTGCTCTTTATGTTCAATGTTCTTCTGCATCCCACTTCAACTCCTGAATGATTAGCAGATGTACAGAGCATATATGGTAATGTAATATGCCTTCAAATAAAAATGGAGGACTCTACCTTATGTAATCAGCTGCTTGTGTTGAGTGTGGGTTGTGTTAACTGTATTCTTTACCAAAATTCTGATCATTTTGCTGCTGACACATCTGATACATTTTTGTGTTTGATGTGAAGTTGTGTGTTGGCTAACAATAGCATCAGGTCAGGAAGTCAGCACCATCCTGATGGTTGTAATATCTTCTGAGGACAAAAGGCTTATGTCCTCTATGTTTTCCCTAAATCCAGTTTTTACTCTGGTGTTGGAATCGGAGTTGGTTGAAAAAATTGTGCTAACTAGTGTCACCTTGGTTCTGCCTAGCTGTCACAATCTGGATGAGAACACATTTTTGTATACTATAAATCCCTGATACTCTGATCTTAAGTTTTGTTCTTATTATTGGTTCATATGTGCTCACACAACCTTCAGAAGCAGTGCAAGCACATTTTTTTTTAATGTACACAGTGCCACAGGAAGTTCTGCCTCCTTCCCTGCAAATCTGTGGTGCAAGTTTTGAAGCGTGGTACTAACTCATACCTTAATCTTTAAAACATAAACCTGAAAAACTGGCAATATTTTGTATGAGTAGGTTGTATGGATATCTGCAGCCAGACACTGATAAAAAAAAAGTGCCTGCTTAAACTTAATTTGATTTGATTGGCATTTTCTGAAAGACAACAGAATGGGAAGTGGAAGCTCAGGACACTGACCTTGACATAAGAATGAGTGGCGCCATGAAACTGAAGTGGATGGTTTGGTTTGTAGTAACAGGCTACCACTGTGAAACAATGATTACAGAGTACGATGATCAATATAATCAAAGTGAGTGTTTGTCTTTGTATATGAAATGTTATAACTGTGCTGTTTGGGTTTGGCCTGTCCTACAATATCGTGACCCAAATGTAATTTATACAGTGTATAAATTTCATTATATATTTATTATTGAGGTCATAGTTAAAGGTGGGGTTGTACTGGGCTACATTATATTCAGAGTTATCTATATATTTTTGTCACCCCCATGAGAGGGTCAGCATATTAGGATCACCTCTGAATATAATGTAGTTCAGTACAACACCACCTTTAACCTTGGCCTCAATAATAAACATATAATTGAATGTATACATTTGTGACAATTTCCCCAAAAGCTGAAACATCTTGAGCTTCATAAACTCATAGATGTTAAGGCAGAAGTGTTGCACTGAATTACATACAACTGTACTAGTGTACCTAATAATGTGGCCAGTGGGTGTAGAACAGTTAGTACTACTGGTAGTAACTTTTTTTTTCTCCATATATGCAGTAGTTTTTATTAGTGTCTTATTGCTGTACCTTCTATTTAGCAGTAAAAAGTAGAAAACAAATGTCAAATGTAATGTTTTTATTTTTTTGTTTCACACTTTCAATTTTGTCTGAAACAGCTTGTAGTGCTGCAGTAGTGTCAGAGATTGATGCCAAGCCAGGTCAGACCAGGTACAACAGCATGCCAAAAAATAACTGCTGTAGCAAAGTGAAATATTGCTTCAACAAAACACTGGTAAAATGCTCATTTTTGTCATTTTTCTAATATAAGTGAATTTTTTTGTCAAATGGTTCAAAGAAAGAAATGCCAACCTTTGTGGTCTCTGGAATTATTCCCCATTGCAGTGGATATTTTGCACTATGCATGCACATAATTGTATCTTTACACTTTTGAGGGATGAGTCTCGAAGTATAGTCATATAGATTTTGTTGGTTTGTGTTATGTTATTTTAGCAGTCTCTTCCGGCTTTCCCTGTTTGTTTTTTTTTTTGTTTTTTTTTCTTTGAGTAGACGGATGAAGTTAGGTATGGGCACAGTGAGGGCAATGGAGTGTGGCTTGCCTCAGCCCTGTCACTTTGATAGAGTGAATACATTGTGAGAGATAATGGAAACTTTCTATTCAGCGTGGGCTGGAATAAAGAGAGCCTTCCTACTCATTCATCAACATTGATTACTGTACAGCCCATGGCCTGGAAAGAGCATGGGAGCACTACTTCTCACAAAGACTCTGCTGAATTGCAGGTAGAGGAATCAGAAAACAACAAAAGTGCAATACTGGCGTTTTAAGAAACATCACCCCAATTTGTTTTAAGGTGAAGCTGTACATATATCTGAAACACTGAGCTTTAGAGTAAAGAGAGGTTGTCCCTGCACTGTGTATGGCATTACAAAAACAACTTACAATGCTATACCTTTACTATTGCTATTGATAGTTTAAAAGGGTTCAATGGAAAATATTTTGGCAAATGTTCATGGTCAGCACAAGAATTGATACAATACCGAACTCTGGGTACGATAGTTCCATGATCTGATTTTTGTCATCCATCCATCCATCCATCCATTTTCCTCCGCTTATCCGGGACCGGGTCGCAGGGGCAGCAGTCTAAGCAAAGATGCCCAGACTTCCCTCTCTCCAGACACTTCCTCCAGCTCCTCTGGGGGAAGGCCGAGGCGTTCCCAGGCCAGCCGAGAGACATAGTCCCTCCAGCGTGTCCTGAGTCTTCCCCCGGGGCCTCCTCCCGGTGGGTCTTGACTACCTCAGTGACTTCAGCTTGGGTGATGGACGAGTCCACCTCTAAGCCCTCAGCCTCTGCTTCCTCATTGGAAGACATGGCGCCGGGATTGAGGAGATCCTCGAAGTATTCCTTCCACCGTCTGACAATGTCCCCAGTTGAGGTCAACAGCTGCCCACCTCCACTGTAAACAGTTTTGGCAGGGCACTGCT
>NW_018128010.1:162519-191235 GCF_001952655.1 Monopterus albus
CTGTCTCAGGAGTCCCACGAGCCAACCAGGCTCGAAAGGACTCCTTCTTCAGCTTGACGGCATCCCTTACTTCCGGTGTCCACCACTGGGTTCGGGGATTGCCACCACGACAGGCACCGGAGACCTTACGGCCGCATCGACAATGGAGGTGGAGAATATGGTCCACTTGGACTCAATATCTCCAGCCTCACCCGGGATCTGCCCCTCTCTTCACCCGAGTGTCCAAGACATACGGCCGGAGGTCAGATGAAACAACCACAAAGTCGATCATCGACCTCCGGCCTAGGGTGTCCTGGTGCCATGTGCACTGATGGACACCCTTATGCTTGAACATGGTGTTCGTTGTGGACAAACTGTGGCTAGCACAGAAGTCCAATAACAAAACACCACTCGGGTTCAGATCGGGGGGGCCATTCCTCCCAATAACGATTTTTGTCATGGTTTTTAAAAAAGTAAAGAAGAAATATAAAAAAGCCTATGTATCTATATGAATATCTACATATCTATCTATTTAAATGTTCAAAATTTGTGAAAAATAAAAGCCACACTCTAGGTACCTGTAATTTCTTCAAGGGGCTTGTTTTTATGAATAATAAACAAGAATACATTTATTATATGCACAAAAATATAAACCAGAGAAAAGCAGAAAATTCTCACATTGGAAAGTCATGTTTGGCATTTTTGCTTGATAAATGAACCCAGTATATCGGTGTTGATTTTTTTTTTTTCAATCAGTAACTTGCTCCAGCATTGTTTTTAAAGTGCAGGTGGTACAGTTTATAAACCTGACAGTACATTTTTAATGTGGTTGTGTAAAGGTGCTTTTCAGTTGCTACTCCCCTTATTTTATTTCCCTTCAGCTGGACTCCTTTCAAGCAAATAGGATAAAACAAGATGTATTCAGCTTGTGTAGTCCTGTGTGTCTGTGTGTGTGTGTGTGAAGGATCTGCAGTCTGAGCTGCTGAACTGGGAGTACTTCAAGTCACAAGTGACAATCAGAAACTATTCTAAAACATTATTTCCTCTGCTGGTTGATGAAGCCATGGAAGCAGCGATAATTGCTATTATATTATGAGCTGCTCAGTTTGCTTCGACACACTCCAGTGGTGCTTGCTTGTCAATATTTTCCCTCCTCTGCCTCCCTGGAGCAGGTACTGTACAGTAATATTGCTCACCTTCTGGCTGAGCAGCTAGTGTTCTGCAGCTCATTTAGAATCTGTTTCGTCAGCATTACTCGGGTGTCAGGTCACACTGTATCGCACCTTGAGTTAGCCGTCACCTGAAAACTGTTAAAGCTAAACAGACCTCGTTTCCTTATTCATTTGTTGTGGCCCAGGAGTGAGACAAGGTGGCTTTTGGTAAAACCTAGATCAGCATTTTATGTTGGAAAACATGGAAAAAGAGAAACACTAGACTGATACTAGTATTTACACCGCTAAACCTCTTGGCACACAAGGGCTCTAAATTAAAACCATTTTTTAGCAAGCTACAGTTTTAAGAATAGTTATTTTCTTTGTTATCAAGTGGCAGTTTGCTTGATAACAAGTGTGGTGTGCTGGCTTAATATTTATTCAGTACAGTTGTCTGGAGCACAGTGAAGGCTCTGCTCTGCCACAACTCCATGGCCAGAGACTCGTGGTGCATACTGAACAAATCAGAGAACAACACTATAAAAAACAAATTCTGACAGTGCTGTGAATTAAAAAAGACAGAAGCAACATCACAGCTGACTTTTAAACATGTCAGGCTGAAGGCTGGATATGAAAACAGACATTAAAGATGTCATACACATATACATTATATCATATAGTCCAGTTTGACAGGCTCAAACAAACCTGTTAACCATTTTTGCAACTCCAGTCTTTGATGACATTATTCTTCTCACTCACCTGTTCTTGGACAAATTGGGCCTTTGTTTTATTAGCCTATTTCCTCTACATTTACAATGCAACATTTGCCTCAAAATATATCATTACACACAGCAGACACAAAGAAGAATGCATGAACTGTAACAAAATACACATCTCCCCTTATGTTTTACTGTGTGCAGTTATATATCAAGGTTTCAGACTGCAAAGGGAAATGTTTCGTTGGTGAGATGTCTTGGCAATAATGTCGTCAAAATAGTTTACAATCAGAACAATAAGAAATCTTGCTGAATAAGCTGCCGAATGTTCATTGGAGAGCGAGACTGGTTTCCTCACCCTGTGCATCTGGACTCGCAGCATAACAGGGTGTTCACACATACAGAGTAGTACAAAGTAGTTGGCTGGCGCTGGGCTCTGGGGGTGTGTTGTGTTGAGCACGTACTGTAATTTACATGCTCTGCTATGACGGGGCAGATGTCTTCTGATGTATATGCCAGACTGCTACCTACATACGCACTTTACTTGGTAAAGACGTCCTAAAGAATTCAGAAGCCAGAGCCTGCGACAATATGTTGCTCCACTGTGTCCAAGATTCTCTCACTGGAGCAGAGTAGTAAGCAACTTTGTTTTCCTGCTTCTTCTTCCTTTAGGGTAGCAAAGTTTTTGCTTCCATTTGGAATCAAGAAAATCCCAGTAGGCTCTCGCTGAATTCCATCACAGCATATTTGCATAAAGCTGAGCTTTACCTAACTCTGGGCTGTCATGTCGCTGGGCTGCTTTGTGTCGTCTCACACTTGGGTGTATAGGACGGCAATGCCCAGTTTTCATTGACAATGAACAGGCGGCTGTCGCTGGCCTAGGGATATATCTCCATCTGTTAACTCCCCGTAAAGCTGGTCCACTGAAAGCAGAATTTTTTTCCAGGCAAATCTTCTGAGGTGGTTTTATTGATTATTCAATTGACAGGTGTCACAGCAACAAAGTTCTAAATAAGGAAAAAGCTACATGGAGCTAAATAAGTGTCTAGTACATCAGTTAATCATTTAACAAGCATAAATTAAATAAAATCAAGTGATTACACAGATTTATCTTAGGAAGTCAAGAAATCCTTGAATATGTTGCACTAGATGCAAGTTAGGCACAAGTGTCATCCAGCTGCCGGTGCCTTCAGCAGGTGATGGAGATGTGAGTATGAAAATCTCTGTTACAACAGCTGGTACTTGCATATAGCACGTGTGCTGGCCTGATTGGTTTGACTCTTTAGCATTATGCAAGTATTGCAAGGTGGCAATTCCTCTAAGGTAGAATTGTTTTAGAGGAAATGGCGTACAGGTGTGTTTCACCAAGAATTCGATATGCAAAGACTCAAATGTGGCCGCTTTCTGCAAAGTGGCTATCAGCTCACTTGCATAGGCATTTCTACACACACTGAAAAGAAAACAGAAAAGTTAGTGCATAACAAGCAGTCTGGCACAAAATCTACTGTGTTTTTTTTTTTTTTTTTTTGTATGTTCAAAAACATACATTTATTTAAAAAAAGACATACTTTCAGCTCGTGAACAGTCCGGACAGATCACCCAAAGTCTCCCTTCAACACTAGAAAGCTGTAGAGCTGGAGTGTTTCCTTTCACCCTTGTGATTATGTTGTCATATGACGACACAGAGCCCGAGTGAAATGCCATGCTTCCTCATACTGTGATAAACTTATGGATTCTGGTCCGGGTCATCAGGACTGACTTTCAGACTTGGACACAATGACATAAAGAATTGTATTTGACCTTGAAGGTGGAGGAATTTGCCTCAGTGCAACATGGAGTCACAATCAAAATGGATCAGTCTCTGTAGTAAACACATACTGTATAGCACTTTGAATCCTTATTTGTATCATTTATATGCTTGTTTCCTACCAAAAATGTTCATATTAATGGTCATTTTCTCTGACATGATGTATGACAGGTTTAAATGGCAAAGAGAAGCTGCACGTTGTGTAGTAGCCTGTGAATGTGTGAGCCGCAGTCAAATTTCAGCAGGCTATTGTGCGTTTATTAAACATGTTCGATACTGGGTGGGAAGACAAATATGTCCTTCACACAGAGGATTAGATATTATCAGCTTGTGTTTCCCACAGCCTGCCCAGCCCACTCAGTGTAAACCTCAGGACTGCATAGTTAAGCAAACACAGAAGCCTGGAATCAGGCAGGGTTGGCTGCAGGCTGATGAGGATGAGAAGGGACTCTGGTAGGTAGAGAAGGCAGGAATTAATCTGTTTATGTAGCCTATTTTGATGAAGTCTGTACTAAGTCTCCCTTTGTGTGTGAGTGCATGTGTGTACAAGCAGGAAACACTCTCAGATCATAGCTGTTTTTATTGATTAGCTTTTACTTTGAGTGGATCACAAATTAATTATTCAGTCAAACTGTTACCTTCGTTTTGTATCATAATGCACATGCGGATGTTACTGAACACTGGTTTCTCACTCATGCAAGCTACCTGAAAATAGAGGGGGGGGGGATCCATTACTAACATTATTAACTACACAGTTAGGCCAGTTATTGATTTGTATATGCAGCAGCATTACAGCATTGCATTTTTGCAGTTCCATCTAAATTTAACAGACTACATACAGAATGTTATTTTGTGTCTCAGTTGAGTATATTCACCATAAAAACTCATTCTTCTATTAGCTCTCAACATTTATTTATTATTTATTTGTCGACAAAGCTCACCATGGGCTTCCTAGTATTTGGTTGGCCAGGAAACAAGGACCTATAATTGATGGAACAAGTCTGTCCTGGTAGCAAGCTGGGCTGGCTTCCATAGATAGCAACATATGGCAAGCGCACCGCACACTTACTAATTACATTTATTATGAGTGAAAAAGGTTGTGCATTGTTACTGTTATTCTGTCAGGGGTCACTGATTGTCTTTCTTATCGTTGTGCTTTCCAATATAACAAGCTCTGAGCTCACTGTCAAATAATCAAAATCACTCTGCAAGTATCTGACCCATCCTCCACTCAGCAACTGTGAATTCATCTCGACGTTATCTACTAATACTGTAGTTTGAGAATGTTTTCTGTTTTAGAGTAAAAAGAGGAGGGGAAAAAATCCAGATCAGTTATCGGACTGCAAGTTTCACATTAGCTCCACCTCCTCAGCCAACTACCTAATAAAATAGCAAAAACTGATAATAAAATAAACGTCCAATAATTTTAAAATGCTGCTAAAAGAATATTGAAACCTCACCAGCTACAACAGGCATTGTATTTATTTTTTAAACGTTGATGACTGGAGGTTAGTTGCCTGGTTGTATTACTGCCAGTGAATCATATTTCCTGAATGACAGTGTGGGTGACCCAGGTGACACCCAACCTAAACCGTACCGCAAGTTTAATACACTGGACCAAAGCTTTTGTTTCTGCTGGTGTAACGGAAGGTACTGTAACCTGCGGTGCTTCCTTGCTTCCTTCCTTTCTAATTAAGTTTGTTTGTTGCATTGGGATCAAGGGCTTGCTTGTCATGACCACCCACTGGAAATGAAAGTTCTCATGCTTTCTTCATTGCCACATTCGCTTGATGAGATAAAAAAAAATAGAGGAATCATAGGTGCTAAGACTTACCAAGATAAATCTGTCTGAACTCTCCCATTATGTGCCAAGTGGGACGCAGAGATTAAATCTGTTGTTGACTCGTGGGTTTATCAGCAGCCACGTTGCCCTTGGCGAGGCCTCTTGTTGCTTAACTTGAGCACTGCTTGTGGCCATGTGTGTCTTTCTTGAAAAGATATTACCCTTTATAATTGAGTTGGGAGACTTGGCATCCAGGCCTTGATGTCCCATTTCAAGGCTATTCCTTATTACTCTGCAGACCAAATTAAGTCAATTTTCTGAATGTTAAGATTGCAGCTATGAGCATCATGAGCACTCAGCTCTGTCTTTGTGTAAGTACGTAATCAAATTGTCATAATAATGAAAAGCATGCATACATACTCGTTTATTATAAAATGACAATTGCCCCATAATTTAAAAGGCTATGGGTTTGTCAGTTGCTGGGTGTCCGCTCATTGCTGTAGTGTGTCTCAACAGTTGTTGGATCTAATGGACACCGACAGATTTACTGCACCTCAGAAACAAAACTATCTTGAGCAGTTTTTACTTGATCAAGTTTTTCATAAATCCTGTTTTCAACAGTTGTTTAATTGCAGAAATGGTTGCTGCTGATTCCAGTATAAGACTGATATTAGTGGAGGCAGGCAGGAGATGATATTTGTCTTATGTGATTGTGGGAGGCTTATATAAATGACCCCATTATAAAAAGGCAGATTGAGCAAACTTTAGATTTGTGTTAAAGCTGGAAGCTCTGCCTCTGTTGTGTGTAGTTTGATCTGATAATCACCAAAAGTCATTTTTGAAAGGCTCATAGAACTCTGTGTGAAATTTAAGGAAGGTTCCTAGATGAATTGGAAATGTCCCAACAGAGCTGAGAGGAATATGACTCAAGTTGAACTGCTACATTTTCTTATCCTTGTTCAAAACATGAATTACTGTGTAATACTAATGGACATTGCAGCCTGTAAAACACTGCCTTTGGCTGAACCAGTGGACATTTCAGTAAATAATTTCAACCTTAATTTGACATTTACAGCTTTGTACTGTGAAACCTGGTCAGTGAAGCACTGATGATGTATTTGTTTCATTTCTGTATAATTACAGCATGATGCAGATTCATGGTGCAGATTCTTGTACATCATGGTGCTTCTTGATGTTTCATACAGTGGTTAGTAATCAAGGATATTTTTGTTTATTTTATTACAGCATTCACCTTGGCGGCAGATTAATTGATATAATGTACAATCACACTTAGTGCAAAGGATTTTTTATTTTCTTTTTACAAAGAAGACACTGCACCTATGTGTATCTATAACAGACTGAGTTAACCTAAAGTAAAAACATGTTTAATGTGTGTTTTCCAGTACTGGACACTATGTGAGACATTTAAGGAAAGTAATATTCTGTATTTTTATGTCTTTGTAATAAAATTTAAATGTCACAGGGCTTTTAATGAGTGGCATACTTAGTTATAACGGTGTCATAACCCCTTCATGACAGATTGCAGCTACAGTATTTTATGAGTTTTTGTCATACAGTTTGGATGAAATTAAAATTATCTAAGGTTCTTATGTCTCTTCATTAATAGAAGAGTAGTTGAATGGAATTTGAATCGGTAAACTTCACATTCCATAGCCTCACTACACTGTATGCACCAATACATGCAACAAAGCAGTAATACCATAAATAATAAATAAGATAACATAGACGACTCAAAATGCGAGACTGAAAGCGGTTATTATCAACACCAGTGACCCCATTCCAGGATCTTGTGGGTCACAAATTGTACTGTCAGTCCTTTTTCTCTAAAGGAGGAATAGACTAAACATCTTCCCTGGTGCCAGTAGAAACATTCTCATTCATTAATTGGTTGCTAAAAGATGAACAAACATTTTCAAAAACCTTGAAGAGAACAGGCCATAAACGTGTAGCACTCAGAATGGATTAATAGATGTTTTGTGGTGCGCCACATGTACATTTGCACAAACTGTGGAGCCACATGAGTTTCCTCAGCTGTTGGCACACATTCTACTCTAAAGACTGTTCTTTTTGTCACTGCCTTTAAATAATGTCTTGTTTATTAAACCTGGCTAACTTTCTTTTATCTTTTTTAAAATGTTTAATATAATTCTTACATTAATTGGGTTATTTTATTTAAGTTACTGGGCCTTTTGCTGACAGTTCAGTGATATAGCTAACAGATTCGAGATTAAATCATTGTACAAAAAGCACTTAATATTTAGAATTTTGTTATCCATCTTTGGCAACCTGACTATCAAGGCAGTGAGTTCACTCTGTAAGGCTCTGCGCTTTTAAGTGGTTTATTTGTTATGCGTATTTTGCCTGTGTCTGCACCAAGTGCCAGAGACAGCAACTGTCTGTGCCATTTTAGATTTGGTGCCAGTGGCTGGCTGTTCAGTTACAAGGGCACTAGTTTAGCCAAAGTATTACTGCAATGCTTTTTAGACAGATGGATGCAAGTCATAAGCCAAAGATTATGCCAAACAGTAGTCAATGAAATGGCAGATGGGTGGGAACTTGTCAAGACTCCCATTAGCTATGTGGTGTAAGAGTCATCTTCCCTATTACTCTTTCACTTTGGGATCATTAGGAAAGGATGTTGCCATTTTTAGATATACAGTAGGAAAAATGACTGAGTGCTGTTTTCAGTAATATGAGAAGCAAAATAATCCATCATGTTCATGAGCTATTGCTTATGGACTGACGACAACATAATTACATTTTATTAAAGGAGACAATTTAAAGAAATAAAATAAATACAACGAATAATACAGCTCAAATGCATAACTTATTAGTATTTAACTGATGTATGTTTAAAAATCCTACTGGATTTCTTATTCAATTATAGCTGAATTGCCAGGGCCCATGGGGAGAAGATAGTCCACTGATGTTGAATAATTAGATTAGGACAATAATAGGATTCAATATATTTCTTTGTCCTTTGTGGCAGATATTTTAATAGGAGTTGAGACCCTACCAGGCCATTAGCCAGATGGGTCAGAACAACTTAATCTCCAAACAGTGTCTTCAGTGGAGCAAATGACCTAATTAGCTTTATAATACTGAATGTACCACATATCACAAGTGAAAAAACTGAAATTGTAGTTCTCTATTAGGTGTAATTATACTTAAGTGATTGCTGTGAAAGAGACAAGTTGGGTTAGCCACAGTGACACACCCTGTCAAAGCAAATACTCAAATAAAATAAAACTGTTCCTAGTTAGGATGAGTATTCTGAGTTGTAATTATTTTTGTTGACCCTTTGATAAAGTCAGAGACGCTTGAGGATAAAATGCTCTAAAATAAGCCAGTTCGCTCAATGGTTTTGATAAATTTGAATACAGAAAGACTGATTAAGAGGTAACACCCTGCTCAGTTAACCTCCATTCTCTTTGTTAAGTGATTTAAAAAAGGAGTCTTCTCCATAAAGCATCTGAAGCCTCTTGTGTGCCATCATGGAGTTCTGCTCGTCTGGCGAGGTGACATGGAGCATTTGTTTGGAGATGCAACTGATTAGCTTTTATTTACTGAAATTCAGTCTGTTTTGACAAGCTGCTTCAATGATTCAGGAAGTACAGTGTACACATGGTGGGCAACAAAAGACAGAGCCTGGTGAAACGCGTTGCCTTGGCCGGTGGTGAATACAGGTTGAGCGCAGATCACAGGTCTAGTCCTTCTATTTGTGAACTGTCTTAGTTTTTATTGGACAAAAAATAGTAAGAAAAAAATTCCTATTCTGCTGCACATAATGTAAATTACCAGCATGTGGACCCTTCTGCTTTTGTAGGATTTTGGGGGCATTATTGCCTCCAGTTGATAACATATAATGGAAGCAGATTAGAACTTCCTGGATAAACAGGGGAAGCTGAAGTGACCTGGTGTGTGTCTTGGACACCTTGCTCCTTTGCCCTTGTTTTATTGAAATGCACACATGCTGTGTTCATCCATCCATCCATCCATTATCCATTCATACCAATAATCCTTCAGCGAGTTGCGGGGGTGCTGGAGCTAGTCCCAGCTCACACTCTGGGCGAGAGGCAGGCTACACCCTGGACAGGTTGCCAGTCTGTCACAGGGTTAAAACAGATGGACATCTTCTCAAACTAAAGGACCATTCAGAGTTGCCATTCAACCTACTATAAGCTGCATGTCTGCATGCCGGAGTACCAGGAGGAAACCTATACAGTCAGTCACAATGTTCCAACCTGGAACCTTCTTATTGTGAGATGACAGGGTAAACCACTGCACCACCATGCCTCCCCACATGTCTCAATGCCATAATGCCCCCACTGACTTATCTGTGCCACAGACATTGTCCTCAAATACCTATTTAAAGGAAACCTTCTCAAACAGTGAATACACTGCTTAAATAATTAAAGGAACGCTTAATCATCACAGTATAACACTAAGTCAGTTAAACTTCAGGGATATCAATCTGTGCGTTAAGGAAGTACGAGTGAATCAGTTTACACACATTACGAGTTGCCGTGATGAAATTCACACAACTCGAATGAGCCTGTGATTTCAGTTTTTCATGGGTTGATGATTTTGGTTTCCAGTGACCGTTATGTTATTTTGTTCTGAACAAATTATACAGTGCACATTAGTAAAGGTTTTACACTTAAATAATTCATCAAGATCCAATGTGTGATTTAGTGTTCCCTTAATTTTTTGAGCAGCATACTTCTTCTCAAACAGAGATGAAATAAACTGATGGAACTTTCTCAATATTATTACGATCAGCTGTCGTCCAAATGAGGTCAGCTGTAATTCAACGGCAGTTATCCAATTATAACAGTGGAGGTGCTGCAGTATACACCTGTTCTGTAAATCTATACACATAACCATAAAAAAAGCAGTGAGGAAGAGAACGTGTGTGTGTGTGTGTGTCCATGACCGTGTGTGTAGTTTCAGCTAATAAACCAGCAGCACACAATGACTGTGATGCTGACTGACAGTGGCTATCTGTCCCATTTATGAGCAAGGGGGATTGTGGGAATTGCACCTCTTTACACTCATCTAACAATCACCCACAACCTTGTTTGACATCACCTCGTGTGGCCTACTGTTAGTTATGAATGAATTGTGTTTAACTGGGGAAATGGCGACTACATTTGTGAAACATTAGAGAATAGACGTTATTGGGCCTTGCAGGCAACCTGGACATTCACAGAGTAGGTGTCATTTCCAGCTGAAGTGGCAATTGTGAGATGGTTTTATTGTGTCCCTGTGGCTGCTTCTGTTGTTTGCCTCAGTTTCTTTGTCGTGCCACAACAGCAGCCCAAAAATGAAATTAAAAGAGTGGGTAATGTTTGTGCAGTTGAAAGAACAACTAGACATAGAATAAAAGGTGAAATTAGGTTATTCTGGTTTAATAAGTCAGATTTTTGTTGAGTTTTTTTTTTCTTTGTGTAGTTTTTTGACTGTCAGAAATGTGACCACTGGATGTACAGGTTGTGGTAAGAAATCACGTTTCAACTATAAACATATGTGCACCAGTGCGCTCTGTAATTAAGATAAACTTCTTCCAATGAGTAATTTGCCAGTTATAGACAAGGTGACATCATGTCATGGTATTTTCCTCATATATCAGAAACACATGCAAGTAACATTCATTGCCCCGGGCATAAATGTAAGTGTGAATGATTGTCTGTTGTAGCCCTGTGATTAACTGTTGAGCCATCAGTTGTGTTTCCCTGCCTTTTGCTCAGTGTGTGCTAGGACTGTCATGGTGACCCTGAATAACAATAAGAGGGTGAATGAATTATTTATTTTGTATTGTTCATTTTCACATCTGATTGAACTCTCTATGTATTATAGACTAGAGTGCCTTTTATATGTGATGCATCATCCCCGCAGTGAATGATGGAGCTTCCCTTTCAATCCCATTAGCCAAAGTCGACATCTGATGCATCCACGGCTGGACCGTAGCGTTCTTTGATTTTTGTCTGTCCTTTGTTGTACTTCAACCAAAAAAACAAGCCGAAGAGGTGCGGCCTCAGGACTGAGCTCTCACACCAAGCAGAGCAGAGTTGCAGCCCTGATGTTGAGCAGTCATTTCAACGGCTCAGTCTTTTTTCTGAATAGTAATTCATGTTTCCCTTCTGTAGTCAGGAAGAAGTTGCCTTTATAAATTCAAATACATCATTACTTGTTTGTTTGTTTATTTTTCCCCCCATTTTTTTTGCCTAAAAGTAAATTTGCCATGATTGTCACACTTATGTCTGTAGAGATTCCACAGTTCTTTGTCAATGTTGCCTTTTTCCATTTCATCCATGGATCATAAGTTGTTTTATTTATATATTTGAAAACAAGATCCATTTGTTTTGACAGATGCTTGTTCTGGGGCAGCGGCCAAAGCTCAGCTTGATTTTCTGGTTTGTCACACAAGACTTGTGGTGTATACTTTGTTGTCAGACAAACAAAATTGTTCACTTGGCACATTGGTGAATAATTATCTCTCCTCAAAGAGATGTAATTGTTGAACTTGTTCTGGTTACGGGGGAAAATTCAGGACAGATTTTTGTTTGGAACGTTGCTTTGGCCTACTTGTTTATTTGGCTGTTGTATAAAGCCCACATGTTTTAAAATACCTTGGAAGACTACTGCAGAAAGATGGATTCCAGGGATGTTTGGCTCATATAATCACGAGAATAATAGCGGATATATATTTGAAAGATTGAGGAAGTTTTCTTTTGCTTCAGGCGCAGTGGTTTAGTTTATGTGTCTGAGCTGATGTTGTGTTTTCAGCAGAAGAACTACTTGTGGAGTTTTAAGCCAGCCGATCAGGAATCCCTTGAGAATTTGACAAGTCATGCCCTTCACGCAGCAGCTATTAATTATGTGTTTAATCGTTTAGGATGTCTTCATTTTCAATCTTAATAACTCACCCATTGCCCTCAAGCATTTAGCAAATGCAGTAGATTAGCAGTCATGTTTGAAGGTATATCTCTAAAGGTGACGGCAATGCCATATTTCACAGGGCAAAAAACCTGGAGCCAGGCAGAGATTATATGGGGGCTTACAATAGAGCCAAAATGCATGTGACTTACAAAGCAGATAGGAAAGTAGAAGCACACCTATTTACTACTGCTGCAACAGCCAAGATGATCAGATTTAATCCTCGCAGGTAGCAAAGACGCTTTCATCACAGAGGAGGCTTGTTCTTTTCTTTGTGTGGGGATGGAGCTGTTAACAAACACACTGCTCTCCTCACTGACAGGGGTGTGTTTGTTCAACTGTTTAACATCAATTCAAAGGTCCTGCCTTTTCTAAAAGCCTCTTTACAAAGCAACAGTGCACAAATGATGTTGGGTTGATTGAGCCTTGAAATTAGACGACCACTTCTTGTTAATTCCTTTCTGATACTATTTTTCTGCAATGAACAACGTCCTCCGGTTTCTCAAAAGTAACATCTGCTTTATTTAGTCAGGGAATTCAGTGTCTTCTCTACCGTTTACAATCCGAAGTTAAATGTAACATTACCTTTGAGAACATTCAGAAACTGTGCTGCCGTTTTGTGTGCAAGACATTTTTTCCCCACTGGATTCAATGCTGCTTCATCATTCAAGCTTTATTTTCTTAGCTCTGATAATGTTGAATTGTAGCAAAGTTTTTTTTTTTTTTTAATCCACACAGATGTTTGCAGCAGCAATCAGTAGTTAACAGTTCACACATCCCTGCTCCGGCAGCTGGCGTTACCTCTGAGGATTGTTTCAATCACAGGAGGCTTTCATGTGTCAAAGAATTTGAATAGTGACCTCTGTGACTCAGTGGCACTCTGGAGATGTGTTCTGCAGGTTGCAACGCTAATCTTGGCTGAAGTCTAAACAGGGAATTTATTAACAGTGCTGCGTACATGCATAACAAATTCCCATCGCAGCCACATTTTAAAAGCTTTTGAGTATTCTAGAGGTGTCGGCAAGGATATTTGGAGGTGAGTTTAATTAGAGCACAGCTCCCCTCTGCAGTGCTGGCAAAAGAATGCATAATGGCTTGAAGACACAAGAAAGCCACTTTATAAGCTTGTCATGGTTTTGATTTCTTTACTCAAAATCTTCAGTCTATTTTGTCTGCAGCAAATCAGTGTTATCATTTACAAGTGAAATTGTTTATGCAGGATAATATGTTACCCACATTATGTCCTGGAGGGTGGGTGTAGAAACGAAATAACTTTCTGTTATGGACAAGTATTAACACAGACAAATAATGATTCATTCCACTTCAGATTCTGACATGGTCGTAGTTAATCTCAGGAAGTAAAAGGCACATCTTATGGAAAACCGATGTGTGCGTGTGTTTGGCCTTGTTCTTCTATACTTGTGAACTGTGCTGACAAAAAAACAGGAGTGCACTAGCTTTGCTGGGACCAGCGTCACGGGCCACTCCCCGCAATGTAGTCACATCACATTTTATAAAAACAACAAGGTGTAAAGTTAGAGCAAGTGCCAGCTTTGGTTAAGGTTAGGGTAAGTCTCCCAGAAATCTATGTACTGTATGTTTATGTAGGGATCTGGTAAGCAACCAAAATGTGTGAGTGTGTGTTTTGCTTGTAAGTGTATGTAAATGCAGTGTTCTGATTTGAGCAACTAATTCCTTTCTTTTCTCTGAGAAGGAACCAGCAACCATGTCTGTAGCATTACAAGACAAAGGAAGGGTAATTAATGGTCACATATATCTTGGCTAAACTTTAGTTCTTCAAACATCACACCAGATAATGGAAATAGGCCAAAGAATAATTCATTATCATGCAGCTGCCAAAGCCATTTCAGCTATGATAATAATACTGTACATTCACATTACACTTTATAATGGGGTTCAAATAACTGTGAATAAAATGGGGGAAAAAGTTAATTATCCAAACAAGGTAACTGTCAGATTAAAGAATTGTTTATGTCTTGGTGTGCAGTTTATAAGTAGGTGATAATGGGTTATGTTCCCGCCTCCTTTTAGTTACAGTCATTTTTCAGAATGGGCTGCCCTCATAGAGCAGTGTTGCTTTTACACTGAGCTCCACTTAAAGCTGATAACCAGTGTAATGGAGTTTTAACATGATCTTGAATGAGATTTTCTTGTTAAAGACTTTGAGTGGATTGGGGGAAAATGGAGTACACCTGTGAGAGATGTGTGGGAATCAAGGTTTTATTATTATTGTACAGAATGACATCACCCCTACTTTACAATATTAAAGGTCCAATAAGTACTATTTTTACTGCCCCGTGGCATGAAATCGCCTTCATACTATATACTGTAGTTGCAGAGTAGTTCGCCAAGTCTAAACATTGACTTTGCTACATTTTGAGATTTTTTACTTATTTTGTAGCCCACACTGAAGCCACAAATGCAAATGTAAAGCAGTATTAATATGGTATTTGCATTATATTTATACAGTTTTTCCTCCAGACGTGATATACACTAGAGATCTCGTATTTCTATAGAATCAGTTTCAGCGTGACCTCTGTTTTTTATTAGCTACTTTACTAATCTTCATTGTCAAAGTGTGACATTGCAGTGTGTAGTGAATGCAGACGTGACTGATTCCAGGTCACATATATCACTAAAAAAAACACATTTCCTAATTTGTCCCCTAGTGGCATACTGTTTCAATTTTGAAATAGCTGTCTGACATTTTTGTCACTTCTCCAATACAGTGAAATTGAATTATTGTAAACTTTGCGTCTTGTGAAAACTTTTATTATAGTGTATCATCTTGAGACGTAGTCTGTTGCAAATTAATTTTAGTATAAGCAAAAATTCAATAACCTCCACTACACTGGGTTGGCAGGAGAACCTTCAGCTGTAGGATATTTCAAAAGCTTGGTACATAAAACCAAATATCTGCATTTATAGGGCTCCACTTAGGGAGGTTAGGAGGTGGATGGATGATCAGGGGGACTTCAGCACCATGGACCGCTGCAAGTTTTACTGTTTCAGACCGACAGTCAACATTGTTTTGTTTAACCACAGTCTATCTGTAACCTTAACAAAGTACATTCTACCCCGGACATTTTTGTGGGTCGTATCAGAGTAGGAACAAATGACCTATATGGTTGTTTAGGTTGGAGGATTTATTGGAACTCACCCTTCAATGTTGCTTTTATTCAACACGTAAGGCCTTTATTGTAAATGGAAGGGGATTTGAGAGCGCTCCTCTCACACAACATGGCAGCAGAGCAGAAGGGTGACCTCGCTCAGGTATGAATCAGACAGCCAGCTGTGACGGCTGATCATGGAAGCTGTCAGCCAGAGAACTTTTCAAGGCAGCCCAGTTTCATCGCCAACTGCTTCCAAGCAAGATTGATGCTGGGGCTGCATTGAAGGATTGCTCTCTGGTGCAGTCACTGGGCACAGAGATTGAGGCTTATCCATAGCAGAGCAATGGTGACATGACTCATCACTGAGGAATTTTATGGAGAAGAGGTAGATGGAAAACACAAGGCCCCTATTCAATCAGTCCTATTTGCTGAAAAATTCCTAATGAGCATCAAATGAGAGGATCAGGGGGCACTAAAATGGGAAGCCTGGACCAGACTTGCTTTTTAATCACAGTGCTGTCTTTTGTTCGACACTAGTTTTTTTTTTACTGTTTGATGTGCTGAACAGCACAGCATCCCAGTGGTTCATAAACAAGCCAGCAAAAATAATGACTTAAACAGAAAACCCCAAATTCCCAATGCTTTTTGACCAATGACAGACCAGCAAACACTAGTAAAATTTTGTAGATGGATGCAAACGAGCAACTGGGGCTTTAAAAGATGCATTTGAGGAGAAATTTGGCAGTTTAGCTGAAACTAAATTCTGACCCAGTTGCTGTCCAAAACAGTCTTGTTTACCAGTGCATGGTAGGGGTAGAGTGTCGCAGTGTCATTGTGCCACAAACAAATGTCAAAGGCTGTGTTAATATTTGGTTATGGTGCATCCATAATGCGTCTTTCCTATTCTCATTCTCCGACTGATATAGAGTTTGTTGGTGTGTTTTATCAATAACATTTTTATGAATGATAAAGGAATATACCCATATTTCTTGCTTCATTTATTTTGTTATGGCCCATCGTTCATTACTTTCATCCCCTCATCATTTTATTTGACTTCACAAAAATACCTGTCCAATGATTTTTTTTAAAGTATAAATGGACTTTCCAGACAATTATTTTACTTGAGTGAAATATTACTTCTCTAAACAAATTTCTCTACCTATTCCCATCAAGGAGGACTGAAGGTCATTCATCTGTCTGGCTCTATTTTTCCTCTGCCTTGATGTAGAGTTGCTTTTCCAATATGTGAAGAGAGTCTTTCCGTTCAATATACTTCCTGCCCCGGCACTACAGCTCAGCACAGTGATAAATCACAACACAGAGAAACAGAACTTTATTTGCATTCAGCTTCCATACACTTCTGAAGCTGCAGATTTGGAATTGAATTTTTTCCCCCCTCCCAGCTCTCTCTTTCTCTTCAGTAAGAGGCTATGATCTCAGAGCTCTGAGCTATCTACTTTGTTTTTCTGGGGAAACCTGATTCAGCTTGAATCTGTTAAAGCACAGAGATCATTTGCATAGCTGTATAAATGCCACTTGCAGGTGTTCTCGACTCAATAGCGAATCTTTGTGGGGAAAACATCAATTTTAGTGCGGTAGAGATTCAGTCTAGCAAAACATTAGAAAGTGCATGGTCATTTATGTCACCATAAGTTATGGTGATTACGGTGAGAGGAGAGAGCGACTGGGGCAGGCCCAGAAGATGAAACCTGCCACCGGATTTTGGAAGATAAACAGCGGGGCATGTGGCAGGATGTTGACTGGCTCCCTCCTGGCTTTGCAGGCTGCAAAGGGAATCTATCACGTCAAAGAGGCCATAGCCTCCAGCACACTCCAGATTGCTCCCTCTGCATACATACGCACACACACATAGACGCTCACACAAGCGTGCCTGCTCAAGGGCTGGCCCTTCCACTTGACCGCTCTCAGTGGCAGAGAGGGTATATACTCCCTGTGACAGTGGCACTCTGTTGCGCTCCTGGAGATGGAGCTCAGCCCCTCCAACCTGCCTCACTGCTGAGAGCTGGCCCACATTGAGCCTCATGTGCTGTGACCTTCTTGTCCTACAAACATCTCAGAGGTGAAAAGCAAAGCAATCCTGGAATGACACCTTCCATTCAGTCCAATGCCCGAAGTTGTTACTTCTATTTGCTCATTCTGTGCAAATTAGTGATCATTTTGTAGTCATTTGTGAGTCAAATGAGTTAGCGCCGTTGCCAGTGTAGAGCCAGGCTAATCTGCTTTGCTCGATACCATTTGAAAATGACTGACACAGTGCTGATAAAGCCCAGATTCAAAGCTCAGGACACTGCTTCATCTGAAGATGCCAATATATTGTTCCCCATGGACTGAATTTAAGTGCTTCCTTTGGAAACACTAGAGACTAATGCGATTACCCACTTTAGTTTTTCAGCCTTATGTATCTTGTTTTATTTATTCCACCTTACACCAGGGACTCATACTAAGGACACAAGGAAGTAATGTAACATAATATCAATCGCTATTATTTTAGAATAGATGAAATCTCAACTGCAGAGTGTTAATTTGTTTTATCATACAGTAATCATGAAGTGCCAAACCTCAACATGCCTGAATGCTTGTACATGGCTTTCAGTGTGGGTGCATCTGCAGAAATTTCAGGTCAGCAAATGAGAGTAGTATGATATAATCAGGACTATGTGTATGCGTTCACTAAGATGATAAGTTGTAGTGGGACTATACCTGAACAGTGTGAATTCCCCTGAAAGACGAGGTACTAATATTCACTGTATTGGAAATGTTCTCAAAGCTGAACAGTTTGTGAAAATACAGCATCAGCTAATTAGCAAACATATATTACTTAACAGCAACTTTAGTTTGAGTCTCACTTTATCCAAATTTATATAAATAATCATTTAAATATAGGTTTTTTCCTATTAAGATTTGGGTCAAGAGAGAGTTGTTCATCTTTTTATATCAGTTTAAAGTTTCCCTGTGGAGTTTTTTTTTTTATCACAAATATTACAATGGAGCAATATTTTGACAGTTTGTTTCCTGTTTTTATTTTTATTTTTTTAATTGTGCATGCACGTAAGCATGCAATGCTGCAATACATATTCCTGTCAGTAAGAAATGCATCAATGCACCAGACATGAAAGAAGACTACTGCAAGGAAACATAAACATAATGCAACTTTGTTGTCTGCTGATTTCAGTCACAGTACCGGGGGAGGGGGGGGAAGGTTATTTGGGAGCACAGATGTTAAAATAATGGGTGTTCCTGATTGTCAAATTAATCATTTACCACAGAAATTTCTTTTCCTAACCTAAGAGCTGCAGTAATTGTATGTTGTAGTGTAAAGGATGTCAGACTGTTTCACAGGATCATTATAACGGCAGGGTATGTGAAAAATGTTATAGAATAATATTCATTTAACATGTACTGTACCCTTGTTAGTCTAATAGTGAAGGTGCTGGTAGCAGATCTGCACTTTGACTGACAGAATTAAATGTTCAGTACAATTATCACTGAAAAGTTTCTTGGTAGGAATCCACTGCCTCGGCACAGTAGCACTAGTTATAGGAGTTTCTTGGGAGTCACAAGTTGCTTAAGTCTTTAACATTATCACATTCACATTCATGGTTTTATGCTCTGCTGGCTTTAGCACCATTAAATACATTAAGCATGCCGTGATTACATCTCGAGTGAAGGCATTATGTGAAGAATTGATTTGATCCTTTGAATAATCATTCGAGCCTTCCTTAAATATAGTCAATACAGTGGGTGGTAATGAGTAGGATGCAGGATTGCATTAGAGGTCCTTCGATACTTCACTGGGTCCCAGATTGCTTTGGGCACAGACATCGCTCTTTGCTAGTCCTAATGAAGCATCATGGACTCCTGCGGCAGCCTGCTTACTTAATCTCCCCACCAAAGCTGCATTGTTTGAGAGGAAATGTGCGGTGGGAGGTGGGAGGTGTGAGCCCACATTCCCATTAGGATTTCTGCATAAGGTGCCATCTGTTATAACTTGGGTTCAGTCAAAGTTGAATGCCACTGTTTTAGTTGTTTAAGTTTTTAGGCTCTTTATGATAGTGTGAGTGTGACCCCTGAATTATTTTGTCAGTTCTCAAACTACTGCAGTAATACCATCTGTACAAAGACTCTTTGTTTCCTGTAGCTTAGATCTTTAACGAGACAGTGATCGCACAAAATGAAATTACTGTGCATGTTTTTGTTTTGGTGAAAGGGTAAATAGTAAATTATTTTTAGAGTCTCTTGTATAAACTATTTCTACTTATTCCTTAATTCATAAAATACATCTATAGTATGAAGTTTCTCAGTCATCCAGATATCCAAAGTCAAAGGCCAATGATTCTCCTGGACCGTCAAAAAACACTTTATTATAAATATCTTTGTGTCTGCATTGCAGCTCCTCTTCTGATGAATGTGATTTAGAAATTTAAAATGCTGTTCCCTGTTCAGGCACTAGCATATAATGAGTTCACACATAAAGCTGTACTTTGAAAGACTATGGTGTTGATAGACAATATAATCATTTACTTTTTCTCTAATCTAAATATTGAAGAGGGTCAGAGAGTAGGCTGCAGTGCAAGTCACAGCACTGTCTGGATGAAAGCTCCAGCATGGATACAGGAAAGAAGGGATTTTTGTTGGTGGCTGTCACTGCAGATCTGATCACTTGTCACAGTTTGCCACATTAGAAGCCAGCAGCATCCAGGAAAAGTTTGACAGCATCTTTTGTGTCTGAAAATGCTGCTGCCCTGTTTCTGCTGAACAATTACTGGCTTTTTGTCTTTATGATTATAGAGTCAGCGAGTGCTTCACCAGATGTCATGACACTGTTCTGTTTATGTTGGCATGTTGAGGGGAGAAACACTGTTATAGAATGCATTACCACCCTTCATTAAACTGAGACCAATAGCAGGCAGGATTATGTAAATGAACCCTGATATGAGAATCAGTATGCCCAGGACAGAGAGCCAGCAGTGCCAAGAAGAGCTGGCTAGGAAGCTCTCACTCAGAGCCAAGAGTCTGTGGCTCCAGTAGTGGAGAACATGTGTTGGTCTCGATGTTGGAGTTACTTTGCATTTTGATTCCCGACAGTCTTCATCATCCGTTTGGAAATCATGGAGGTAATTGGGGAATATGTCAGCATGGAGATAAAAAGGTAGTCATTAACTCTGCTTGGAGAAAGCTTTCTTACCTTATTGTTCTACAAACGCAGTGTAATGGTCCATTTTTAAGAACAATCACAATGCAAATCAATCAAGTAATGACCTTAGCCATCTGTGCATCTTCCTGTTCTTTTATCACATCAGACCGACTGGTTACAATCTGGCATGCACACATAGACACATTCACAGAGACACAGACAGGGAGGGTAACACCCAGTCATTAGCAGCATATTTTTGGAGAAGTTGCTTCTGTTCTGTTGCTGGAACTGTTGCAATTAATCTACACTGCTTGTTATTTCACAAAGAAATTTGAGCCGATGTGATAAGATGGACACATATCCTGTTGAAACAAAGGAAGGGATAAATTAAATACATACATTTAGATGCAACTGTATTAGACAATTGAAACAGCCTAATTCTGGAATTTACAATAACATTGTGTTCGCCACAGAGTGAGACTAATCCTCAGCAGCGCTCGCACATCAGCTCAGTGTCTGCTCACATCCCCCCCACAATAAAGATGAACATGCTCCCAAATGAGCACCATCAGGCACATTTTTAATATTCTTGCCATAAGGATGAGGCTTCATAAGGGCCATCAGGATCTCTGAGTGTGTGGCTGTCCAAGGAAGTAATGCACCACAGGGCTGAAGGTAATGGCCATATAGCCTGCAGCTCTACCAGGGGAAGGATGAGTGTAGCTAGAGGCCACTGTTAGGAGAGGAGGGCTGAGCACAGTATTTGTCATGGCTCCTGTATAAGAACTACTTTGAGATCTCTGCCCCAACAGAGAGCTTTCACAGGTATTGGCAGACGTAAATCCAGCTGATATTAACTGTTGCTGCAACAAAGCTCTGATGTCTTCTCTGTGAAATAATGATTAGATGAAAGCGAATGGAGACATGTTCTGCTTTGAAAATGAGACCGTATCAATTATTCAGAAATTCACCTGGGTTCTTTGCTCACTTCCTGGCCCTAAGATTCTGTGACACTCTTTTGAAATCTCTTTGGGATGTTCGCAGTGTGACAGAGGCACCTTGTATGGATGGCTGTGTAAAACAAGAACAACATTAACTTTGACTGATATCTCACGTATTCATTATTAAACTGAATATCATCTTTAAGGCTAGATATATATCAGAAAATACGATTCAGACTATGAACCTGTGGAAGTGCTTGAAATAATGCTCATGGCTGTTAGCATTTCATCATAGAACCACAGATCACAATGTGCAGACCCCATGGCACCACAGACCAACACAGGGCAGTAGACATTATTACAGAATGGCCAGTGGTTCTAATGTGATATAGAGTTTACCCTGGGGATGTGCTACAAAGACAAAAGAGCTATTTTTCTTTTATGGTCAGTCTGTCAGTGATGTATAGTACATAATTCAAAATGAGTGAAATGTGTGGCTTTCTTTAATAGCCTTTAGCATCTCACAGTGCAGACTGTTCGTTTACTGATGTCTTTTTAAGTGTGTGGGCTCTTTCAGTTTCTTTGATTTCAAATTGTGTGTTTGCAGGATTGTGATAAAAGCCAAAATGGATTACAGCATATTTCAGTTTTTTTCCTCCTGCAATAATGACAGCATTCACTATGTTTAGTATATTTAGGTTGTTTGCAGGTAGTAGTTACAGTCTTTCTTCCCCTAGTATGCCTTCCACTCTCTTATGCCTATAACATAAGAGAGTGAAAGGAGAGATAATGATTATGATGGGTGCATCACTAAGAGCACCAGAGGACTGCCTGAGTTCTCTGTGAAGAATTATACAGAGGTTAGTGTAAGAGGTGCTTCTCATTTCAATAAGCACTTCTGAGACCAGGCAAATGTTGTAAGATACTCCATGTACAGCACAATACCAACGATACCGGTGATGTACCAGAGCTGTTGTTTTCAGCTTTTGCATTGTTGCTGTCCGTTTTCATTGAGCCATTGTCATTATAGTCTAAATACCAGCACTATACTTTTAAAAAGCTTAAAGATTCTTTACAGTGGATAATGAGTTAACAGGTATTTGGCATTAAGAATGCCAGCTAACTCTAGGGACATGGAATTTGTTGCAGCTGAGCACTGATACATAATGCTAGCATATTGGGTAGCTCTGGTTGCTCTTTCTGGAAGCCTCCTGGGCTCCTCTCGAGGCAGTAACATCATCAGATTTATAGGGCAACAGCTGCCACCCTGCTTCTTTCAAGATACTTAGCTACAGGGAGATTTGTTAGTATTCATTCTCATCACTGATAATCTGATCCCCATTTCTGATGGAGCAGTACAATGATAATAATTCTTAGGAGTGTCAGATTATCCCTGACTGCTTCAGTAGACCAGTTAATTTAGGAGAGTGGCTTCCTACCCTCATACAACAGAAATGTGCATATGTGTATATGACCATATGTATATTCTTGACACAGTCAGACTATAGGAAATTGTGGAGGGTGACACACAGTAGCTGTCCTTATGCACACTGGTCTCCCTTCCCTGACTACACAATCTGTGGTTTTTCAACATACAAGTCTTTTGCAGATTTAGAAAACCCAGACCGTATTTTGTTTCAAACAATCCATACACTGACTTTGCTGCAAAAGGGGATCAGACATTGTCAATCAGGCTTTGAGATGACTTTCTGAAGCGATCGGGCTTGTCAAATCCTGTAGTGTCACTTCAAAAACCTCACAGTTTTAGTCTTACTCTTTTAAATCCACATTGCTTTTGCTTTTAAGAGGTCCGGTTTGTCTCTGCATTGAATTTTATTTAATTCTGTTTCCCTGTTTTCTCATTTACAATTTTGAGATATTTGTACTACTCTAGGCCACCATCTCCGCTCTGTTTCCTAGAGAAATAATGTACTTTTGTAAGAAACTTATTTGACAACTAAAATAACCTTCTCTTTACAAATAAAGTTAGCCCATTCCAAACATATAATCCTTGTAAAATATGATGCATTACTTATTTTTCACTTGTGGTTGAAGTAATTGCATTGGTAGAATACAACAATGAGATTGCTACAGAAAATACTGTCAGGTACATGGAAAAGGAGGTCTAAGCATTGTGCAGTACTGGCCTTCCCATGTAGGTCGTGTGAGCGGTGTGTTTAGCTGTAGAGCTGCAGGAGCTGTTGTAGTGAATCACCGCTGTGAGTTCTGGGAATCCAAGACTCAATAGTTCCAGTGAAAGAGAACGTTCATGCTGAGCCGATGATACAGTCTACTGCAACTCCAGCGATTTTTGTCCCTCTGTCTCCTGCCTGTGCTTCCTTTCCAAAATTGGATACTGTCCTTCTGTCATGAGTCATTGGTTCTTTTCAGAGATATGAAACCTGTTCAGTCTCTCCCCTCCTTGTACCAGTGAAACTGAAATAATAGAACATTTGTAAAGCAGATTAATTTGTTGCTATTAGTGAAAGAACATTGGTTTGCTTAAGTGGTATTGTAGCTTTACCCCTTTTAACATATAAACCGGAAAGTACAACAAACAAATGCTATTACCCAAATGCGACTGTTATATCTTGAAAAACAAATCTTAGAGGCGGCACACCACACTTTTTCCCTGCTTTGACCCTCACCCAGACACACATGCCATAGGAGAACTAATCTGTTGTTTCTTCGGTCTAGTACTCTACATACAGTATAGCTGAGACACTCATTAGTTCTCTTTTTCACTATGGATCTGGGCCCAGATGCTCATGTTATAGTAGTTCTGTCAAGCCAAGCTGCTGGTGTCAGAAATAATGGTACTATAGGTGCATGGGTAAGAAAAGTGCGATGAGTGCACTTACTTTTTCTCTAAAAGAGGAATAATGAAATACATGGGCCGTGTTCCCCATGGGAGGTGTAATTTCGTTTGCATACCTGACAGTCTGTGATGCCCGTGAATTCCTTTCTCAGAAGCAGAGAACATGATTTATTTTCTCTGCTATTTTTGTCTGCCCTAATTGGACATTATTTGCATCACATCATTGACAGGTGTAAATGTACCCAAGCAATTCAAAGTTAAACATTATTCCCCAAAGGCTGAAAATATAGACGTTCAGGCTTTACACTGGAGTGTGGAATACATTAAGCTTACTGTCCTTGGTTAGTGTTATATTTCTAAACTCTGAATCATGAATTAATTGTGACACAACACAGACAGCAACTAAGAAGTATTGTGATGAATTCAGCCTCATCATTACACTCTTGTTGCATGTGATTGCCTGATTATAGTACCTTAGCTGTGACCATGTGGCCTGATAAACTGATATTTCATCACCCGTGCAAGCAAATCATAAACTTGTGGTCCACTTTTGATGGCTCTGATGCTGTTCCAACCTTCACTTTTACTGTAGTTCATGTGTAAAATGTTGGTTGGTCTGCAATCTGCAGTCCAATATCTGTTGCCCTATAAAACCAGAGCAATCTCTCCTTGCGGCTCTATTATGGATGTTCATCTCACAACAGATGTGTCAGTAATGTGGCCCAGATACTGGAACTGTTGGTATTATAGGCTGGTATAAACTGAGGCCTTGTAAGTCACGCTTAACTTCATCAGGATGCCATCCATGGCCAGCCCATCTTGCTATAATGATTCAGATTTACTTAAAAAAACTGAATGCTGATATACAATTGAACCAGTACTGTGTCTGCAGTCATTAGTTTTCTGGACATGAAATTTTAAAAGAGCCATTTTATCCAAAAAGACAAAGGAATGATGAGCTTATTTAACATTTTTAGTAGAGAAAAACCTCTGAAACAGTCGGCAGTTGTCATAATTATCTGAATGTTTGTACTTCATTGTGATGAAAAGCACGACCTCATGAGAGCTTAATAAAATTTTTACATTTATTTCCCCGAAGCACATATAGGTTCACTATATGACCAGATTTTGTGCAATTGAATAATAATATGACTCAAATTCCAAGTAATTATTGCCCTTTTCAGTGAGAAGAAAGCAACTATTTCAGTATGTAATGCAAGATTCAGCGGAAACCCCTTACTCAACTAAGAAAACAGATATTTTACAGATTTATTGGCAGAGAGATATTACTTAACAGTTTATTATACATTTTCATTTATGTGGGTGGCATAATTCATTTCATATTGGAATGGAATCAAATGTTTTTTTGTAATGCAAAAGCAGGTGCTGGTGGTATTTAACCAGCACATTTGCTAAATGGTTACACTCACATTTACTTCAAATTTTACTAATCAAAGCAAATCTAATTTTACCAACATCTGTATTATGCATGATCGATTATGTATGAAAATAGAGAAATATGTGGAATGATCTGATGTGAAGAGTTAGTAACTGAGTCTCTCCTGGATTTCCAGCTGCAGCATGTATGTGGTTGGCACATCCTCAGGATGCTGAAATGTGACAGCGATTGCTCAGCTGAAGATGTGAAGACGGGCAGACTGCATCCATTAGGAACATAACAGGCTATCGTGAATGAGCCCACGATCAAGGATCTGTTTTAATTATGCGATACAGATGACATGAGTCTCAAGCGGGTGGGGTTTGCCTTGTTTGATTGAAGTGAGATCAGTAGCTAAAATGTATAATAAAACAGGGAAGACTGCCTCATATCTGATATGTGAAATTCTTCTTCTTGTGACACATTGAACCTCATGAGAAAATTGGCAGTTGTGACATTTGAAAAACAGCAGGGCCAAGCTTCTGTTTGACCCTTTCCTGGGATTAAATGATAAAAGGTAACTGTTAGCCTGTTGAAGTGCAAATACCTAGAAATTAACATTTATCTATTTTCTATTCATCCATCATATCTTGCATTTGGAAGTCAAAAGGAAGCAGCTCTTAAAATCTCTCAAAAGCTTACTTCAGAGAAACTTCTTCCACTCAGAACTAAACTACAATTTGATTTAAAGTCGTTTACACATCAAACAATGTTTGATTTTGACTTCATAACCTTAGTATGTTTGCCTTTATAACTTAAATATTGCAATGATCCTATATTGTATATTAGATGTAAGTTCTCAGTATTGAAACTAGGTAGAATTGGACTAGGTATACCCTTAAATTTCTATGTTTGCAAGGTTAAAGTTACCATTCATATTAATTTAAAATTAAGATAGCTGTAGCTTAGAATCAATCGCTTCCGCTCCGCCCACCCCGCCGATGTTCCACACCTACACCGATATAACTTTGATATAAACTCGTTTTGTTGGTTTCTTTTCTTCATTCTCTTTTTCATGTAGCTGCAGCTAACACTGAAATCAGTCGCTTGCTAGCCTGCCTGTCAGCTAAAGCATTGTCAATGGAGCTGAAGCGTGTTCATGTATTGATTGACAGCTGTGTGCTATCACCCCTGCTGGTGGCCTTCTCTTATTGGTTAGAGTGTCATCCTGGTCAAAAACCTTTAGAAGGGAATGTGTGTGCACTGCTGCCAGGCTGTTTGATGAGTCTGGGGTCACAGTAGCCTTTGACAGCACCTCTCCCCATTAAGATAAGTTCTGGGGGACTTTTCTATTAAAAAATAGTTGAAAAATACTACATACTGGAACTTTAATCTCTCCCGACAGCCAACTGCAGGCAATCAGTCTATACGAAGGAAGAGTATTCTCTCTGTCTGTCTTGTGAAGAGTGTGATGGAGGGCTCAGCCAGGAACATCACTTAGCTAACACCCCACCCTGGCTCTGTCTTCTCCCCAGGGGCTGAAATGATACTTGAGCAACTGTGTGTAAACAGCCTCTTCCCACTCTACGCATCCATCACCACAAACACATTAGTTTGTGGTGATTTTACTATAATTGCGTAGATATTACTTGGACGCTTGGTTAGTAAAAGTAGGGTAAATGCCATGGCATGCCTCTGTCTTTGTGGCATGGAGTAAACAAACCCATAAATAATAGCTCGCACAGAGGAACTTTTTTGTATTAAAGGACATCCAATGTGGCTTGTGTGGGACAACTGCTGCACTGACTATGCTAATAAAATTGAAGCTCTTGTTTTTCTGTCAACATGGAGACATGAGCAAATCTGATGATTGGTGGTCTATGAAGAAACTATCAGCAATTCTGCCATAAATATCAGTTATGACAGTCCAAAATTACACATTGCACAGGAGACAGAGAAGCCAGTGAAAGAGACACTTGTTTGGACAAGGCGCTGAGATCAGAACATGCTGAATTTATTGTATTGAGAATGTGAGAAGCTAGCCCTGCAGCAGTCAGTAATTATGTATTTCCTATTTTCTCTGGAGTGAAGAGTAAAGCCATGAATATATAATTGAATGAAGGCGAGCTGGTCCAGTACAAACAATAACCCCAGCAGGCTCATTAGTATGAGCTGCATGGGCTAAACAACAAACAATTTTTACTTTCTCTTCAATGTTGTAGCAAGGGTAATAAGAACTGGTGACAACATGAAATGTACTTAGAGAAAAAGTTGTTGTTAATACACAGTGGATCACATTCTTGAACTCAAAAGTAACAGTTTCTATGTGATTGCAATAATGAACATGCCGAACCTTATCTTGAGGCAGTGTCTTCACCCTTGGACCCTGGAAATTGGTGGATCAGAGAGCTGTAATTATTGAACATGGTGTGAGAAAATGGTATTTATTGGCATTATCTCAGTTCATGATGTCAGCCTGACTTGATTAACTCCTCTGGTGAAGAGTGAATGAGGTTATGGACCTTATCAGGTGGGATTGTGCCTGTGAGCTGTTTGCTGTTTGCCTGTTTGCCTTTGTCAGTCATGAAGACCTTCTTATTGATGGCTGGGGTCCAGGAGGGTAAACTGCTTTTGATTTGATTTGATTTGATTTATTCTTTCAAGCATGTAAAGACAGTTGATATGTCAACACACATAATTTTACACATATCCAACAAATGCTAATCCAATATCAATGTGCTTATACCTAGTACATGCTTGAATGGAGTAGGAAGAAGTCAGACTTATCCAGTCCTACCCCATGACATCATCTTACCATCATTGGTTTGCAAGCAGTATCTCTACATAAATAATTCTCTTCTACACCACACAAGTAATATACTAAAAAATTATAA
>NW_018128010.1:195012-246384 GCF_001952655.1 Monopterus albus
GACATCATCCCTTGTTTCCTTGGTTTGTATTTTCTGTTCACCCATGGCTGCTTTAATCACATCCACATCTCGCTGGGTAAACTGCAAACTCGTTTTTATCTCCTGTATTTCTCTGGTCATGTCGTCGAGTCTCTTGTTATTTTTAATGGCAGGCTTGCAAATACTGTGCTCTCGTACAGCGCTGTGATACTTTTGTTCTCCCTGCCTCCAAGCAAACATGGCTTTAATCAACTTCTTGTGCTGGAGAGTAGCTTCAGTGATACAAGTATGAATGAAAACAATGAAGAAACGCATACCCTGTGTCCAAAGGCTGACATTCAGCACATTGTGAAGGCTGTTTGCAAAGCTGCTATCCTAACAACTTATGTCTCCACTCGTATTCTTGGCTCAGATACAGCCATCATAGGCAGCATCTGAGGTGGACAGACTGAAATGTTCCAGCACTGCCCTGATGACAAATGAGGTGTTTGTTCTTAGCTGAAAATATCTGTGGTGATCTAGGCAAAAACAACAGATTACATATGATGGATGAACAGCATTGACTGCCACTTTGAGTGCCGGCCCCAAAAAGTGTAATAAGGAGAATGCTGACGTTCATTTTACAAGGATTCAGTAAATCTCTCATCACTTTATGAAAAACCATAACATGTTGATTTTACCTTTATTACAGTAATGCCACAACACTACCATACAGGAATAATGCATCAAGGGAGGCACAACTTCAAGGGCAAATAACAAATAAAAATATTTTAAAGTGAGAAAGAGGCTTAGCTGGTGAGTCCTTTTCTGTTTATTACATAAAATATATGAATAATTATGGAGATGTGGTCAACTCACAAGTTTGGAGAGAAATAAACAGGTGGACTCAGCTGTTCAATGCCGCGGTTATCTTCATACATATGGATGTCCCAGCTGTTTGTAAGAGCATTGTTCTAGTCCATTTGAGTCACTGTCAGCTGCTGCTTTCCATGATTTGAATAGTTTGGAGATAAGAGGAAGTTTGGGTTAGTGGGACTATGGGGTCTGAATAAACACAGATTGTGTTAATCAACAAACTAAATGCACTTGTACCCTGCCACGGGACATTTTCATTCGTTATTCTCTACAGTCATAGGTTATTCCAAGCTATCATTTTGCTAAGGTGCCTAACAACTTATTTCAAAGGCATTTTACTAACTGTCATCTGTGGATGGTGCAGTCTCAAAGTGAATATGTGTCATTTCTCTTTCTATCTGCTGTGACATGCTGGAGAAAGACTGGATGCCCTCAGAGCATAACTTTGAAGATACCTTGTGATGGTCTGCCCAGGTGCAAGAATAACATTAGACCTGCTGGACAAGTGACAGTGTGAGAGAGGAGGGCCTGGAGGCTCAATAATGAGGGGTATGCCAGCTAGACCCCCATCTGTTGCCATGCACAGAACTCTGATCCATTAAATTGCAGCACATTCAAGTTTTGTCACAGATGAAGAAATGTCTACTCCTCCAAAGTGCAATCTTAGGGTTTCTAGTACCCTGAAGCTATCACCTGTTAAAGCAAATATTTTTTTGGGTCTGTCTTCTCACAGTTTTCGTTCTCATGAATAATACCTACTTTTTTTTTCTTTATTTGTCACAAAAACCATATCACATTTCTTCTCTATTGTTTAAAGAAAGTATAATATTCCATCGGCTTTGGTGCCAGAAAATTGCTGTTGAATTACAGAAAATAAGCATATTTTAGAATCACAGTAATTTCTCATAATTTAAATACATTTTTTTTTACATTTTGCATGAAATCTTGTTTACAATTTTTAATGTAAAAAAAATACTAACATTTAAAACCCAAGGATTTTGTTTCTAAAAATTAGAAGTCAGATAATTGTTTGAATATTGACAACAGACTGCTAATTTTAGACTATATTATGTACTGTTAGTGACTATTCATGATCATTTCACAAGCCTCAGTCAGTCATGAAAACCTTCCAGGTGCAGCTACTGAAGCAATTTCCTACTGGCGGTACATCAACAGCCTGCAAGGCTGCTCTCAGCGGCTTTGTTAAATATTACGTGTACGGGGGTATATGCTGAATTCAGTACTACCGTTCATCATTTATTTTTTTAATGAAAACTATCATGCTAGACTTAATTTACTAGGTTTTACAAACACTCTCACACAGTGCATGCTGGGAAGTCTGTTAGTTCAAACAGTGCAAAAGTAAATATTTGTGACATTATGATGAAATTGTTTTTAACAGTCTTTTTATGTGAAAAAACTCAAACTTCATGGTAATTCACAGCTAAAGGATTTTCTTTATATTTTACTTTATTTAGTTTTGCGACAAGGCATATTAATCAGCGTTACTGTAAATATACGAGTGTTAGCCGCAAAGCTAAATTTCAACTGCTGTCCCTTAAAATAATAGTATGACACATAACATACAACATGAGTTAGCAGATTTAACCATGAAACCTAAAATTGTAGGCAAAGATGGTGAAGTGAAAGTATTCATAGCAATTAACATGATAAAATGTTTGATGCATAATCAGCACATATAGTTGGGATAACAACATTTGATTTTAAAAACATTACCTAGACAATTTTGACATGAAATTTCACAGTAACCTTTTGCAGTTTTATTACCATTTCCATGTAGTTTAGAAATACCAAAAAAATCTGTAAAACTACAGTTGTTTCCAGCGTAGATGTACTGTACTTGTTCTGTACATCTCCATGCTGAGCTACAGGGAGGCTATTTATAAAGAGCCCAGTCAGCCTGTGTACTCACTAATTAGAATTTGTGGCAGTACTCAGAGGAAGATGGCTCATAGGTAAGCAAATGCAGCGAAGCCAGAGAATAGAACTCCTTTAAAAGCAGTTAATAAAAACAATTTGTCCTTCTTATCAAACCATTTTTTCTTTAAGGGTAAATTCACCCAAATTACCAAGAGACATGTTTTCTCACTTACCTTTGTGATATCTAGCTGCAGAGATAGTTTGCTCAGCTTTGAAGCTATCTCACAAATTCCTGTCTCCACCTCAGTACAATGCAAGCGAATGGAATTCCATCTGTGGCGCTCATAGCCTTGAAAATTCACATTCATTATGCTTATCTTTTACAGTTACATTTATATTGCATTTAATGCTGTTACATTTAATTAAAATTCAACCACAAGATCTTTTTTTCAGTCACTATCAGCATCTGTGTTAGTTTGGATAACACATGCTCTGAATCTGCTTCTGTCACTTAAAATCTACTTTGACACTTATACAGTGGATGTGCCATGAGTAATCCACCCTATCCATAGGGATGAAAGTGGATCAGTATTGCCTTGTTTAAACCTTTTTGAACTATCTTTCTGTATGAGCCATACTCTCTCCATGTCTGCCTCGGCCTATCTGTTTTGCTTTTTAAACCATGTCCTTTATTGCAGTAAATCCAACAATGAACATAATAGGCCTGCTAACCCTTAACATGAGGCTTGTGCTTTCTCTGTCTTGTGACTCTACATAGATATTGTGCATTGTTTTAGAAGGGATGGAGAGAGTCTTTTAGGGATTAAGAATAAATTATGGCACTGGGAACTGAGCTACTGGGAATGACCCTGTCGATGGGGATGTTTGCAAGGCGAGCAGTTTCCTTGGATTTCCCACTGTCGGCCAAAGGGTTGTTGTGTTGCCAGAACCTGCAGCGTGCCTGGTGTCAAAGGAAAGTGAATTCCCACAAACTGTGCCTCAGAACTAATGTGGGGACTGCACTCTATTCATGTATTGGCCCATTTCCAGCAGACAAATTGTCTTGTCCACAGCAGGGCGTGTCTCTGGTCGCGATGATCGTTGCTTCCACGCCTCTCCTCTCTTGCCCTCTCCTCCTTGAGCTGACTGGATTGTGGGTGATTTGTCTGGTCTGTATTTTTATTTTTTTAATGGGGGGGTATTTGCTCAGTGCGTTATCAAAACAGTGACATTGTTGTATGTCTTTATCCCACTCGCATATTGATCATACTGCTAGATACTGTGCCTGTCAGTGTCAGTTTTGATTGAAGCTGATTTCTCACAGTCACTCTTCTAAATGCGGTGATACGCTGAGAAAAACCACTAAAAGTAGTAAAACTTCTGTTTCTTACACAAATAGCTTTTTATTCACCTAACTCTACAACTACTGCTTCAAACACTGTAAACTATATGATGTATTCCCTAAGTTATTCCATTACCACACTGGGTAGTTTTTATTTCATTATTAAATACTTTTTTTCTCATTTCAAAATAATGGTTAACCTTTTGCAACCTGCTTATTTGCAGTCTTAAAAGGGTAAGAAGAAAAGAAAGGTAATACTGATAAAGAAAATAGCAAAAGAAAAGAATAAGGAAAAAAAACACTGACTACAATAATAATGAAAGAATTGTTTTCACTAACTAGCTAAAATTGATTTCACACTCCCATTAAAAGATGAGAAAAGGCTGTTGAATGCCCAAATCATGTTAATGTTGTGTCAGTGTGCACAGAGGCTCTGACCAGCTGGCACTGAGCAGGGACGGAGTCCTGCCATGAGCCAAAAAAAGCTCTGTTTGGCCATGCTGATTCACTTTTATCAGTGAACAATTACATATCCCTAACAGCACTCAGTAGGTAGTATTCAGACATGAACTCAAAAATACATTTCATGCCGTGAACAAAGCATTAGATGAATAATTTCCAAAGACGAGCTCAAAAACACGAGGACATAAACAAGCTATTATACTTCCTTGGTTTCTGTCATCATACAAGTATACTTTAACTTCTTCATGTAGATTTGATTGACTTAAATGTAGAATTTTAAATGCTATTGAGTGGAAAATGACATGCAGTACTTCCACTAGTCTGCGGGAGGGCAGTTGTACTCACCGTGCTTCAATTGGTTAGACTTAATTGCTGTTCACAAAACCTTATTTAAACATAGTGCATTAATATTCAGTTATAATAATATCAAAATATGTAGATGGTTGCACTATAACCATAACTAATGGATTCCAAACTTGGCCCACAGTGGATGTTAATTGCATTACTTAGCCTAATGCTGTAAACCACTGACATGAATGAAGCTATTAGTTTCATTAGGTTAATTTGCTGTGATGCTGTTGAGCAGCACCATATTTGAAACAAGAAGAAACAGTTTATTAGGAATGTCTTAATGAAGAGACACTTAGCAGCAACACATTATTGGCATGATATACAGGCTACAGCACTGGTGATCGGACCCATGGGGGTAATTTGTTTCCTGGCATTGTGACTATCAAATTAAAGTCAAAGGGGACTCACCGGCCCAACCTATTTGTGCCTTATACAAGTGATTCCCTGTCTCCGACTGGTTTTCAACATAAAATTTTAATGGCCTTATTGGGTATACTGGTTTTAGTTTTAGCAATCTTACCATGAGGAGTATTGGTGTTGAAAATACAGAGTTTTAAGTTTCAAGGAACTGATGACAAAACCTCCATTTTTCTGTTTTCTTGTTTTTTACATAATTGTGTGATAGTTGCCTACTCCATTGTAGCTCTGAATTGCAGAGGTATCAACACAGAAATGCAAACAAATATGTTTAAAAAACAGCTTCTACAGTCTAACCACTTCACAACTGCAAGCACAGTCAGTAAAATGAAGTGAATTGGAACTGTATTGTACAGTGACTAGTATTTGGCAGCAAAAATAAACCGATATTAAACAATAGGAAACTGGCATTGAAATCAAAACATTGAAAAGTAAACATTGCAACACTTGTACTTTTTCCATGGCAGTCTCTTTATAAATACTGATGCATTTTGTCAGTGAGTCATCTGGCTTTGATAAAAGGAGGGGCTGGATTTCCACATTATCTCCATAATGAGGAGGGAGCATGAGGATGGCGGCCCCGCCGTCCCACTCTGAGGCCATGCACATTTTTTGAGCCATAATGTTAACAGTCATTTTGTGAAAATCTCAGTGCACTTCCCCAGCGAGTTGGCATGTGCATTTTGAAGCATCAGAATTCTTCTGTTTTCCTAGATTCTTTTTGTTATGCAGTAATTGTGAGTAGTGTGAGTGTGGATAGCTGATGAAGAATATAATGTAGTAGTGTTTAAACTGATGTTGCATTGTTTGCAAAATGTGTCTTGTGTGCGGTATGCTGTATAAAACATTTCTGTGCTAAGAGGCTAAAAAACATTCTCACTTGATTAGAGTTTCACCATGCTGCTCAGTGGTAGAAACAAACACCCACCACCATGGCCCTTTTTCTGTTTCTGCTACCTCAGTCTTCTGGCCACCTTCTGTTTGTGTTGTAGCCAGGTGAGACCTGGATGCTACTAGATTCCTAATTTCTTCCAGCAGCAGCTGTTGAATGCTGTGAAAAAGAGGTCGTACACACTGACCTCCACATTTTGCAGAGTATGGAAGACTCTTTCTGCTCCCGCCCTAAAACCACACTTGCAGTGAGAAATGAAGCTCCAAAGGAGAATATCGTTAAGAAGAATAAAAACAAACTAAATGCAAAAATAATTCAAAATCAAATAGTATTGGAAGTGCATGCTGAAAAACTTAGCATTCATCAATTATTATTAGCATTTGATATCAGTAAAACGTTTTGGTGTAGGTGTTTGCTTTCTTGTTCAACTGTAGGTTTCAGTGCCACTGTTCTGCTGTCTTATACCAAATTTTATTGACAGTGCCACATAAAGTCACTGTTAAACTGTGTTGTTAGTTTGAATTTTGCTCTTAAACTACTGAGAATGTTATGTGCCTCTCATGGTAACATCACCCACACATCATGTTGTCAAGATTTCAACAAGATTTCAATTCAGTTTGGAATCACTGCACAACATTGTTTTCAAGCTGGGGTGATTTATGAAGCATCTATTTCATATCAAGGTGGAAGTACAGGCCTCCAAAAGGCTTTAGGGATGACACTTTGAGAATGTGAACAGATTCATCAAAGTGTATTATCTTCACGGCCGAAAGTCCTCTCCAGAAATTGACCTTCTTTAGAATTCCATCACCAGGACATGGAACACAACTGTGAGTGTGTTTTGAAAGATAAGGGACTGATCTGCCAGGAAGATGATGAAGTGAGTCTGTGTCTCACACGTAGTTATGTATGACATAGCACTTTCCACGGTTTTGCCACTGAACATTTGTATGAGTTACATTTAATAGAAGGGTTCGTCACCAGTGACAACCTGCTCACTCCCATTTTTCCAGCATGTAATGACCTTGGGAACGTCGCCTCCTCTTCGTCCTCCATTTCTATCTGTTTTCCTACGTCTGAGGCAGGAGAGGTGAGTGCAGGTCTGACATGACAGAGCAGTGATATATCAAAGAGAAAACCCAGCAATTCTTTCAATTATGTGTTTTACTTCACTCGTGATTTCCATAAATAGAGTCAAAACTCATTTTTACTTTGCAAGAAGCACTTCATTCAGTAGATGTGACATGTATTTGCTCCAAGTGAACAACATTATCAGTATTTCACAGCTTGAAATCCTCTACAAAAAACAAGTGAAGAGGCTCTGTTTTACCTTTAAACATTTTCCATGACAACACATTACAGGGCAAAATAACTCAGACTTGGAAGAGTGCCCAAAATAACTGCCAGGCATCATGTGGGGCTGTAACTTCATATAAACACCAGCAATCGTATCTTAAACTGACTTGCAGTCACACCAGTAGAACTGTACACACTATCAGTTCTATGTTGGTGTTTTATTTCTCTCAAGCATGCAAAGTGACAAGAAGATGTAGTACAGCAAAATACGAGGTTACATTTTAAAAATAAATGGTCTTCTGTGAAACCAATTTTTAACGCCATGCACTTAATACTCCCAGATATGCTCATGGAGTATCACTTCTGCAACATTAAAACCTTGTACTTGTACAACATGTTGCATGTTACCATCTTAGGGCCCAATTCAGACTGCTTTACAGTAACTCATGCGGTCCTGTGCATCCCAACTGTGCAGTGCTTTAGGCAAAGCATAAATTGGGTGCTTAGTGTTGAGGGGGGAAAATGCAAATTCTCATTTCTGAAATGATTGGAATATGATAATTTTATCAGATGAAATGGAGAAAATGTCAGCATAATGTGTAGATATTTCTTGCTTGAAATTGTGATAAACCTCATTCCCAACATTATTGTTCCACACTGATTGTCAAGTTGGGGATTGGAATTATGTGTTGAATCATGCCTTATATGACGGTATTAAGTCTTGACAGTGTCACCACCATGCTAGAATGAAACTAGAGGAGAGAGGTGGCATGTGCAGGCCTGCCATTGTCCTGGGGTTTGGTAGATAAAGACTTAGGAGGTTTGAGTAAAGGACTGCCTTAAGTGGGGACCCTCATCTGCATGCGCAGGGCTTCTGCAGGGTATTGGTGCAGCCACATAGCATCAAGCAGCTCTCTGTAACACAAGGAAATTTGATTTCTGGTAAAGTGGGGAGTAGAGACGGAGATCCAGAATTACTTTGAAACATCTCAGTTATCTCAACTAGACTGAAGTGTATCCTCATGGCATGGTGTCATGCGCCCAGTGGTGTGCACACCATTAAACCCAGAGGTGCCTTGGGGGTAATGCCAGGTGTGTATAAACAGCTGAGTGATGGAGCCAATGATGGTGTTGTGGTCGTCTTTGTTGTGTCTGCCAGAGAAACAGGGGTTTTACTGTGTACGGTAGCATACCTGTACCATTAAAGTCAATATTTTGGTTTATTAAGAGATTTAAAGCTAAGCTAGTGTTCTTTAATATTAAATTTCAGGTCTGAATCTTTCATGTTGCTGTACTGCAAACATTTTATTACAACCTCTGTTGAAAAGGCAGTTTGGTGTTGAATGGGCCATTGAAATGGTAAATCCTAAAAGTTTGTGCCTGAGGCAAAAACAAAGGTTTGATTTAAGTGTCATGGTAAAGTTCAAGGCTGCTGTGGACAGAATGGTGCAGAAGAAAACAAAAACAAAACTGAGGTGATAGGCATCGCAGTCCACTTTGTCATGGCAAAGGCTTGAGCTTCATCTTGACATCAGCCTGTCTTCAGTCTGAAAGCCCTGACTCCTGTTCTTACCAGCTACATAGAAGCTGCTACGAATCTATGCTTATGAATTAAACAAGGGCAGATTTTTTACATTAGCTGTGTGTTTAAACAACTTCTTATCAATTATCACGTCAGCAGTCAAAGAGTTTAAGGTGGCATTAATACTGACAGACTTAAAAACTCAGGGCGCTTCTTGATACCCGTTGGCATTAAAAATGGCAGCACTGCCAGTTAAAAGGACTCATTGAGTACTAGGTGATTATTATAGCTTCAGTACTTCTACCAGTTGAGCTAGACTGAACTGAATTATAAGTTATTAAATTGTCTTAAGTTCTGGATATTTAATATGTACTTAGCGATTTTTTTTATTAACAGATTTGTTCACATCAAATCAAACTACTACACAACAAGCAAACCAGGAAATGGGTGGAGAAAACAATCACACAAATACTTTTGCTGGTAACCTGTCCAGGGTATATACCACCTCTCACCCAGTGTTATTTAAATCTATACATAAAGTGTTATCTAGTCCTGGGATTGAGTGGTAACCTGTCCGGGGTATATACCACCTCTCACCCAGTGTTACCTGGGATTGGCTCCAGCCTCTCGTCACCCTCAAGGATGAGTGAATATAACTGATGGGTGGACGTGCTTTCTGTGCAGAATGCCTGAAGAAATGTGCATCTTTAGCCAGGTTCAGGCTTTAAACGTGTCAGGTACCCCATTTAGACCCACACAATGACATGGATCAAACTTGTTTTGCTATGGATCATTGAACATAAGAGTTTTTGTGAATGTGTGGACACAAGTAGAAATATGAAACTGAAACTTATTCGGTAATCATGTCATGTAATTGTGTGTAAATGTACGCCTTAACAGAAGTGTATGAAACTACAGTGCAGACAGCTGTCTTATATGAATGGGTTCAGCTTGGGTCAGTGCTTATTCTGTGGACCCATATCATACCCATGTCTCCTTCAGAAAGAGGGAGTGAAGGACTAGGCCCAGAATATTTAAGAATGTCAGTGTTTTTTTTTTTTTGTTTGTTTTATTTAGAAATCCCTCATCACCTTGGTATTTCCCGAGGCAGATTGCTAATTGATTAAAAGTCGTTTCTTGGCTGTGTTTCACCTGTGCATTGTCAGATTGCTATACATCTTCTGGAGGAAGACGTCAAATGGAATGAACAGGAAAAGTAAAATGCTCAAATACAAGTTCAGCTTCACTGATGAACCGTCAACCAAAACCTTCTTCTTCTATGAGACAATACCAGAATGCATGTGGCAGAGTGCATTCTGCAAGCTTGTATTTAAATTCTTTAGACGTTGTAAAATGATGACACAGTACAGTAGTTTAACAGATTAGAGATCCTGACATTTGTTATTGTTTTATAATTGCTGGTGCCAGTAAACGAGTTGAAGAAAATGAGGAAAATGTAACTCTCTATAGATTTCAGCGGAGTTCAGGTTTTACTGGCATCCTACTGTACAACACCAGTGAGGCATGAAAAGATGAGTAGGTCTTATTCATCACAGTGGCTATGAGACAGCTATGTGAAATCAAGTTTTCTGTATTTCACCTTTCCGTGCTTGTGTTGCTCTAACTGAAGAGACACTCACATGCTTTTGTTACATGAAGTGCCCCGATTGCAACACTGTAGAAACAAGATGAGAAAATTGAAGAAGGAATTGGTTTGGGGCGTTGTCGTGAGATACAATATGTGTGCCTGTAATTCTACCTTTCATAGTGCTGTAGAGGTGTTTTTACTGGCCGTGCAGCAGATATGCAAGACTCTGCAGCAGCATGTGTTGCCAGGAGAAAGGAAAACATGCTTGAAAGGAGTTGTTCCTGTTTATGGAGGAGTTGGCTCTTTTAATCAGGTAATTCATTCTGTATTATTGTTGTTAAAAAGCTGGAGGCACTGTCCATTTTTTATAGCTCAACCTCATTAATAATCCAGTTAACACCAAATTATTTGCAAACTCTGAACACTGGTGAAAGGTTATTATGGCTGTTGAATTTTTCTCGTCTGCGGCACCTCACATACAATAGATTGGTTGAATGTTACCACTCACAGCTTTGTGCTGGTCTGTTGTGATTGACTGAAAGATATGTAATAAATCTCCACACAGCAAAGAGTGTTGTTCAAACAAGTGGTGGACTAGGGCAGATTTTCTTCTAAAGAAATACTTTCTTACTCTCATGTAAGTCTGCATCATGAACTGGATCTACAACACTTAGACTACTCTTAATGAAATGCCACAGATTCCTCGTCTTTGCTCAAATAAACTATAATATCTCCTATAAACTGTTGTTAATAGTTTTTGAGATGAAGAATCAAACTAACTCTTGAACGATTGGTGAGTTGATTAGTCAAGCAACAGAAAAGGAATGAATAATTTTGATAATCCATTGAAGTCATTTTAAGTCATTATTACAGTTTTTCTTGATTGCTTTGACCACCCAACAAATAGGTGCAGAGGAATGTCAAAGTTGGATAAGGCATGCAAGAAGATTTTTCCCTAGGTGCCTTGCAAGAGAGGATATTGAATGTGATGTGGATGAGGCCATGTGGCCCCATCCTCAAGACAGAAGAGACCGAGTTTGAGTAGTGGCTATGTCTTACAATAGATTTTACTGTATTTTGGTTTACATTTTTTTCTGTAATATTTAGTTATTATATGCGGTATTTCAGTTTTCAGCCACAGTTACAAAAAGAAAGATCATGTATTCAATAAAAATTGTATCAAAGTATTTCTTATTCTGGATCCAATTCTTTGCAAAAGGCTAATTTGACACAGCCTATGTAGAAAGACAAATGGCACTGGCTATAGGCTACAATGACAAGCAATGGTGCACTGATTCACACTGAGTTGTGTATTTTGTATTTTGTTGTCCATTGTGTAATGACTGACTGAAAGAGCTCATATACTTGTTTGCAAGTTGTGTTGTTTGAAGGCAAAATTTGCTTTTGTTGCATATTTTAAATGTTTTGGCCTGGTTAGAGCCTTTTGCAAACAAAATGTGTCATTTTGCCATCAGTGACACTGTTTAGGCAGGTGTGTTAACTGTTTTGAAAATGTGGAGTTTCAATTGACGGCTGCTTCAAAGCAATCAAGAAAAACTGTAAAGGGCAAAAGGTCAAAGCACGTATTTTCAAAATGTTAAGGATTTTTGAAGTGCAGAAATTTTATAAAGAGTCTAATGAATTGAGAATTCAAGATTAACTCATAATACATAAAAATTGTTATGCAGCCCTAAACCAGTAGAATAAAATGCAAACCCTGCTCCTTTAAAGAGAGCACCTTACTGATGACGCCTCTCAGGCTGTATGGTTTATGATGCCCAAACTTTCAGTTACAGTTCCTGCAACTGCTGTTTAAGGGCCACCAACATGCACAGCCGCCCCAAACTGCTATTAAAAGTGCCTCATGCTTCCACTTGTGAGTGTGTGTGTGAGCTGAATATGATGAAGTGCTCCCCTGTCAGAAGGTTACTCACAGCCACGCTGTCCCAGGAGAGTTTGCTGTGACACTGGCAGAGGGAGAGCAGTGACCCCAGTGATGGCCGACTGAGGGACGGAGGCCAACTCTCGCTGTGTTAGAGGACGAACCTCTCAGCGGTCAGCTAAACTAATCACCGCAGGGACTAGCGACTACTGCTTTGTTGCAGCCCAGCATTCCCACTTCAGAAATAAGTCTGACAAATAAAGAATGGTCCTCATTCTGTTGCACTCTGAGCCTGACACAATGCAAATACCGCTAACAAGCAGGCTTACTGCTCCAAATTTATGCCTCTGGTGGCCAAACTGGCCAAAGTCCCATCTTTTTGCCTCATTGTGTTTCTCTTTTTCTTCTTGCTCTCTTATCTCATTGTCATTGACACGCTATTATCCATTTTATTGTGTTGTTCCGGCACATATTGTTCTCATCCTTCTGGTGTGGAAACCCGGTGTGTCCTGCACATGGTGTCTTGTCTTCACCAAGGTTGTCAGGTGTAAAGTTAGTTAATTGTTCCCTCTGCTTTGTTTTGCTTGTTTTGAGTTGTATAATATTTCTGCATTGTCTTCTTATGTTGGTAATTAAGTAAAGTCCTTTGAGGAATGGTTTGTGAAGCATGTAGACTTTCATAAACTATCCTTGAATAACCATCACTCATGTACACTACCTGTCAAAGGTATGGACACATGTTCCCAGTATGTTTACTGGTGTCTCATTAGTTATTATTCATTTATTTTTCCAGGATAATTTTGGCTTGATAGCGAGTTGTTATATCAAGAGATTTCAGAAACATTTGTGTTATCTGTAGCAGCATTTTATTGCCATTTTCCTGCTTGGGTCATGATGACAAGCACATGTTTAAATCTTAACAAGGAGGCGGACAAGCTGAGTTGTTAAAAAAGCAGTTTGCTGGAGTATAATCTTCTTTAATAATGTGATCAGTAATGATGTGTGGTCATCCAAGAAGGCAGTTTATAGAAAGGTATCAAACTATGGCAAAATAAGAATTCTGTACTTGTTTTGGTGTTTGCTGTTTAGGCACATTGGCATTATGAAAAACCAACTGAAATATGCCAAATTAAAACCCGTGGCTTTGCAGTCATAACCTACAGTGACATATTCTTTCATTTTCTTTTGTATGTTATTTTATTATCATCTAATAATAATTTATTTAGCATTTAGTACTACTTGTTCACTGCACAACCCAGAGGTAGGTTTTAAATGACGAACTGTGTTCCGAAGTGGTAATTAGCAACTCCTCTCTGTCGCCTGTCCAAGCCAGAGTAACTGAACGACGGGCAGTGACACTGCCCTTTGCAAGGTCACTAATACGGTAAGATGTTAATTATAATAAAAATTATGTGAGAACTAATATTTTTAAGACAGATTAATAGTATTGATTTTTATGAATCAGCTGGTCATTATAGATAAGAAGATAAGTAATGCTATTAGCAATTTATTGGTACAGAGCTGATACGCCTTTTTTTTTTTTTTACAATTGCTATTTTAAGAAAGTTGATTGTGCTCATTTCATTTGTCAAACTATATGAAATCCATAGCTTTTTGTTTGTTTTAATTTATTACCATAAAGTCTCTAACATACAGTACTCGCATCATATACCTGTAGTTACGGTATATGAACAAAAACAGGCTGACATTTTCAGTATTTCTACCTACTGTAATGTTGCATTTAATAACTGCACTCATGCATTTAACCATGTGATATGTGTGTTTAACATACTGACGTTCTTACAGAGATGTGTGCTATGTGCCCTGCTATTGATTCTTAGTGAAAGTCCTCTTTGGAATGTCAAAGTGTTATACTTCTGGATAGAATGTATTGATATGCTTGTCATGTGCTTGCACACATTTCCAGTTCACAGCAAGGAGAATCTTATCATGGTGTCTGACTTTGTCAACACTATTAAATTTAGACAGAGGCAGAGATTAATAACTTCCACATAAGGACAAAACAGGCAGAGGCACAAGCTTGGGAGCTTACAGAAAGATTAATGACTGTCAAAAACAATGAATTTTCCATTGGCTATAGAATGGCATAGGATTCTGCTATGGTCTTCCCACTCTCCTCATCAGATAAGAGCTTGTTCAAGCATCACCAAGAAATGACCTAATTTTATAGATAAACATTTTGTCCTTTCTGCAGACTTCAGATTAGCATTGACCTATTTTTATGTCAGAGTACTTTTTTTTAGCAAGGCTTCATTCCACCCTCACCAATGTGTAATGAGCAAAACTATCACAATTTTTATTGACCGTAAACAAAATGCAAAAAAATCCCTGTTACATTATGTGTAAAACTGACCTCATGAAGAGGAAAAAAATCGCCTTCTTTGCAAATACTGTATGTCATCGTTTTGATGGATACCCAGCGGTTCTCAAGTATCAGCAGTAGAGAAACACATGAATGCAGTATTGATGAGCATGTTGAACACAGATGCAACTTTGAGCAGCAGAAGGGTGGTAAGAAGCCAAAAATTATCTGTGACAACAGCAGTAACAAATGAGGTGTGCATAGTGTGAACAATGTCACCGGCACCTCCAGCTGTAAGGAAGCTGCAGCCTGTTAGCTGTTAGACATTTCCCAGTATAGACAGGATGTGTCACCACGTAATACTTTTGCAGACCAGAGGTGGAAGAGAGGTAAATACTACAAAAAAAAAGAGCTTATTTCTCAAGGAGCTAAGAAGTGCTCTTATCAATCAGCCTGTGCATCCACAAGAAACAGCACACTGTGTGACCCCCAGTCAGTGCAGATTTGGCCATGGCTTTTAGAGGAAAGCCTATAGTCTTGCTTCACCTGCATTTCTGTCTGAAGCATTGTTCATGGTGATACGAAAATAACATGCTGGAAAAAATAGTAAAATGTATTCCATGTATGTGTCATTGTAATTTACAGATGAATAAAAACATTTAACAAGTGGCCAGTCTGCCAAATTATTAAAGTAAAAACATTTTCAGTACAATCTCAGCAGCAGAAATGATATATTATGTATGAAAACAAAGATGCATGAAAGTTGCTTTTAAAATTTCTGGAGAATAATAACTAAAACCCTCAACTATTTTAAGAGCAGTTATTCTTATAATAAATGTCACCTCTGAGGCGAGTGCTTGTCTGTTCCTTCTCCTCCCATTTAACCTATATCTGTTGGTAGTTTTTCTGTAATGCCACACTCTAAAATGACTGCCCTCCCCCTTCTTTGTGTTTGGATAAATATTCTTCTCTCCTTTATGCATCTTGATGATGATTCCCACTATTATCCCAAAAGAGGGGCTGATTTACAGATGGGCACATTCACATACAAATCCCATTTTGAAAGACTAATATAATATAATATAACTAGGTAATAGCAAACAGTAACAGTAAGTCAACTGATGTACTCTTATTAAAAATGCCTAGGTTTTCTTGTGTGAACCTTGGTGTGCTTAGACTCTTTACAGTGTTTTGCATATTAGAAAACCATTTCTCTACTCTTCTGTATCAACAGACCACAGACTTGGTGCAACATATCGGTTTTTAGGGTAGTAAAGATATCTGGGATTGCGTGTTTTTTGGGGGGGTTTGTGTAGTGTTTTGTCTTTTCTTGGGCGTATGGCTCTACAGTACTTCCGATTAGCATTCGGTGCTGATTTTGCAGTTCACACAGTAAGTCCTTTTCAAAATCGGAGGCTTACCAGCAAATCTGATGTCAATCTGTTCTAGCCTGAAGCCTTTGTTAACAATGTTCTGTCATTACTCCTAACTAAGTGTCTCTATCTGGAGACAGCCAACCACCTTCCCTTATGTAACCACTGGAGACAAACAAAGAGATGATGAAAGGAAACTGTTTGCCAATCTGCCATGTTACTCTGGGTAGCATGTAATTTTGCATGGATGGTGAAAGGTGAAAGCTGTTGAGTAGAATTCTTCCCAGGCACTGTAGGAAGATTAGTCCTTAAGGGGAAGAGATTTTAATTTTGTTCTGATTAACAATTTTACAGCACATAATTGTTTGGATTGCCATATCTCAAGATCCTTTAGCTATATGAAACATTACATAAGATAATAAGTGTTCTTGATCCAATAAAGAACTGGATTTAGCATAATTACTCTTGACACAATAATCTTATACAAACAAAGACAAGAAATCCAGAGGCAGCCCAGGGATTTGGTCATACTGTTGTAGTTTATTTTATTATGTCTGATGTTACATCTTTAGTTTAAAAAAACATAGTATGAAAAAGCTTTAGTTACCTGTGATAGAGCCATGAGGATCCCCTCACCTCTGACCAGCAATAAGTAAGAATACAGGATAGAGGAATATCTACACAACTTTGAAGTTATTGAAGTGAAAGTTTATTTTAAACATACATTGCAACGCAGAGCTATAGCAAACCCTGGTTATTGAGGCTGGTGTCACAGTAGATGTCAAAGCACTGTTTAGTGATTCCCCCTGTCCTATAGTTATATGACAGTGTATCTTAACTGATAAATATGATTGCACAGATATATGCAGGATGCTTTAGAGAGGTTTAACTGACCATGTGAACTCTGATATTACTTTATCTGTACCAAAATTATGTGTAAATAACTATTACACCGTGGACTTCCTGCTACAGATAGCTGTTTTAGATGTTTAAGAACTAATGATATGACCAAGTTGATTATAGGATTGAATTTAATAAAGGTATGATATTTGTATTCATGTTTTTCTTGTCTTTTTTATGTTGTATTGGTGCTTGACATGTCATGCAAGGGTATAAGCTGAAGAAGTACTGTAGTACCAGTGTACAGTACTACTCCCATTTTTACCTACACAACATTTTTTTCTTGTACTTCCTGTCACCACGGATAGAACAAATAATGTTCATGGTATCAGTGTTAATTCTTCACGCTACCTGTCTAACCTGCTGTTTCCTTGCTTTACCCCCTCATGCTATCAGTGGCTGGGACAAAAAGCAAAGCAAAAGGTGAGTTATTGGCTCCATTTTCTTGCTGCGTGATTTATGTCATACACAGATCCCAGTAAACAATGTTTGGATTGCCCTTTTATCTCCCCCAAGAGCCCACAAAGCATTAGCATACTCCGCTTGTCACAGCGCTTTCTCTCTGGCATTTTTAGCCTTTGTTTTGATTTAGTTTGATGAACAACGCTTGCTCTTTCTCAGATACAACCTGCTTCACATACAGTATGTACAGATTCACATGTACACACCGGGGAGCTGACTGCGTCACCCAGTCATGCTTTTTCTTCGCTTGGCTACTGTGCAGCTCCAGTGGAGCAGCTGGGGTGTTGTTCCTGTTTCAAGGACATCTCAGCAGTAGATGGGGAAGGAGAAGACGGTTTCTCATTTGCTTTCCCTGCCCAGATTTTCCCAGACATACTGTCCTGCTTTTCATACTTTTATTTTACCTCTGTCGGTTTGTGCTGTTTTGTGCTTTGTCCTGATATTTGGTGTAAGCATTCACTTCATTGCCACTGATTCTGATCTATTACCTAACTTGTCATTTTCAGATCCATAATGCACTGAGCTCAGAAATTCACCACCTAGAGTGTTTTTTTCTTGATGCTCAGAAAAAGATCCTGCTACAGAATGTCTGATGATTTACAGATGTTTATCTGCCTTTCATATTGGATATACATTTTCTTTTATTGCTCATGTTCTTGCTGGCTGATGCTATTGTGACCTCTGAGCATCAATACCCTGGTGAATCTGCCTGTTTGGTTATTGATACCACCCATAGTGCTGTTACTTATCTGTAAACATTTTATTTGCTAGTTGGTGTGGCTTGTTTGCTTTGACTGTACTGTTGAAGTTTGAGGAGACTACTTTATCCTACCTGTGTTGTACAGTGTTATGAAATCTAGTTTCCTTATTAACATCATTAAGGAAACTTTTGTTGTTGTTGTTGTTGTTGATGATGCTGTTGTTTTTTATGGACTTAAACCAAGCCCACTTACTAATGCTTTTCATGTTCATGAATGAACATCGAGGGTTTTTCATGTGGATTTTTTTTTTTTTCATTTTGGAAAATGCAATGTTTTCTAATTAAAGAAGTAATTAGGCAGCTAGTTTTTAATTAACAGAAGATACACATTCAGCAGCCGTACCGCTGGAATCTAGCTCAACATTGGGAAGGCTTTTTCAGCAGCACTTTCTCCACTCTAATTATAGTTAATTACTTTTATTAATAATGATGAAGATAATGAATATTACCACATGTATCAGTCTTGAATATTGATTAATGGATTTTGTCAGCTTTCCTATTGCATGCTAATAATTCCTATGCAGTTTGTGGAGTAACTGCTAAAAAAAATGTAAGGCCTAGAAACCAGGATAGAAGATCATCCTGTCAGTTGCCATTATAATGGAACAGACCTCTGGATTTATTTATTGAGACCTTATGAATAGATTTATTTGCTCTCTGAGGACTCACCTGGGTGTATGAATGTACCAGTGCAGAGAAAAGGAGAATTCAAGTGTATAAAAAGAGTAAATTGAGGGTTAAACTGCTCCTTGAGAGAACATTATGTGGCCTTCCCAAGCTCACATTTTTCAAGCAGAAGTAGAAAGGCAAGTTGTAATAGTGGTCCCCTCCCACACACTCCCTCCCAAAATGACTCTACCAATAGTAAACCATAAGGCAAAGGTAGAACATGAAGCTGGAATAATAAAGGTTGTTTTTACTATTCTGTTATGTATAATCATTATGAAGGGCATATTCAGTGTGAATTTAACAGCATTTCAGATAAAGCGTTTCTGATAGAGGTCATGTTACATTTAAAAAGAACCGGGCGAGGATTCTCAGCGTGATAAGGTTTTATTGAACATCTAAAAAGGAAATATATTCTTACCACGTTATTCAGTAGGCTTTGTGGAGATAGAAGATGAATGCATATATCTCACAGAGCACTCTTTGTAAGTAATGTTTGAAGAGCATGTGGTATGGTAAGTAGTCTCGTTCATTCCCACCTCCTAGCTCCTCAACATTTTAAAGAAAATCCATACTTGCAGTTATTGAGAAAAGATGCCTCATAACTCACAATCAAGATTATGTTCCACTGATTTCTCATGAATTAAGCAGTTCTTTAGAGTTGGGTTGCTCACTGTTAGGAGCACTTTGTGTTGTTGTCTCAGTGTTGACACTGTGTACACTTTGTATACAGTGTATAAGATTTGACAGAGAAATCTCAGTCCCAGAGTTCATCTGAGACACATCACATGTACAGTCTTGTACGTAAAACCAGGTGGTGTAATTTTCTTTTTCACCTTTAAAGAGTACAGTATTTCTGACCCACTTTCTGAAGCCAATGTTTTTCCACTTTCCTCTTTTTCCTGCACAGTAGAAAAAAACACTGCGAAAAGAGCCTCCGGCGGTGATATTTACTGCCAGTTCTGTGGATTGTCCACCCCACTACCTTCCCCCCTACATCCCCTACTGTGGCAAATCACAGGGGAGGACAACGCTCTGCACCACCTCTGAGTTGAGCAAGATTCACTTTATCTCAGGTGCCACTCAGTATAGGCACTAAATGTCCTTTTTGATGGAGGGTAAAACTGACAGACAGCTCATTCTGTCTTGGTTATTTCCTTTGTAACAGGCATGATCTGGCTCTGTAACAACTCAATCAATAGACTGCATCATTTAAGATCATTCTATCAGTGCCATCAGTGCTATGAATACAATACAGAGCTGATAGTTTGCGTGTGGTGGCGGGTCATTTCATCATCTGCACTGTGCCTGCCTGATCTGCTGTGAACTCTTCTTGTTTACAGCTGATGGAAGCATTACAGAAACCCATTCTAATCCCAGTGCAGACAGAAGATATATAAATGGGTCTTGATAAGGTTCCACACAGTCACATATAATGCAAGAAATATTCATATTTGATTTTGTAAAACCCACCCAGGGGCTATTTGCACCTGGAATTAAAACAGCAGATGAGATAGAAACTGTAATTGGATTGTGTTTGAGTCATCTTTGTCCATGAACACTACAAAAAGATCTAGTAGGAGCATATACTGTGTCCTCTGTCATCTTTGCATTTGTAATTTATTGCCAAATGGAGGGCGAAAGAGAGCGACATGGATTACATTACTGATCTGGGCAAAAGTAATGACAGGCTTTACTTTTACCATAATTGCATATGGATTTTCTATGACTAAATGAATTGCATATTGGAAAGGTTGTATAGAAAGATTTCAAAAGTCCCCTGTTGATTTTAAATTGTGACATAATTTTAAACTGACAGTATTCGAAGCAGCAGGTGAACCGTTTTTGAACATGCATCATTTTGGACAAGCAATTTACAGATTAGCTTCAGTTAATGGATAAGATCTAGATTTAGTGCTAATTAGCTGCTGCCCTTAAATAGTTGCTTAAATCTCCTCAATCAACCAGGCTGATAGCTTTTAAAATGGCACAGGTTATTGAGTGCCTCGGAACAACAGGTTTGGCATAAACATAAGAGGCATCCCTGTTGGTGTTGAACCAGTTGGGCTTAAATTACACTGTCAATGTAAATGATTGTTGGTTTGGATTGGCGACAGTCACTATAGAAATACATGACACAAAATATGTTTTTGCTCATGCTTTATCCTCTTAAGACTGTTCAGAAAAGGTCACTCTGGGGGGAAACAATCAGATAAGATGAGGTTAGCAGCCTGTCATAGCTGCCCAGAATTTTCAAACCATTTCCTTTATCAACACTTACAGTTGAAGGTAGTTAGTGTCAGCAAGCATAATATAATAAGATTTTATTCAAATGACAGATATGGTCAGATTCATCATGCTGTTTGTATTTCCTCTCTATAGTCTACCTTTTAATATGCATCAATGCATGGATATACAGTAGTTTACATATTGTAGCATTTTCTCATTAGTTGAAATGCAGATTTTTAATGTAAGCAAACTTATTTTGTTTGTAATTGTTTTGCCTCATCACACAAGCTTTATACATTCTGTCATATGTCCCAAGTAGTTAAGCAATTTGCAAAAAGCTACTCACAAAGCTGTTCAGCCTCTAGACTATTTAAAATTGTAACAGACAGCAATCACGTAAGGAGTTCACGTGCATTAGTATTCTGCCTATCACTGAATACTGGCAACACCTAGTCTGAATTTTCAGAAGTAGACTTATTTGGAGCCTAGTGACTGGAATATGTTGTTTACATGATAAGTTTCAAAGAAAGTGTTGGTGCACTCTAGCAACATACAGTATGGAATATTAATGTGCTGTGAAATTCATAGTTTTGCTATCTGTTTCCAACCAACAGATAAACTGCAGAACTGGCATTAAAAGCAGATGCTATTCTTGTTCATATAGCCATTATCATTATTATCGTCAGGCTAAAAGAATGGACAAAATATGTATTGTGTTAGAGACATCTTTTTTTTCTTTTACTGCAGCGTAAGCTGCTTTAAGTATTTTAGAGTGGAAGGTTGTGGGTATTAATTTTCAGCAGTCCACCACAGAGGTCAGCATTAATCTAATCCACTTCAATGTCTTTCAGGGAGGGATGTTGTTAGTTTTGGCAGGAAGCTCACATAAATGCTATACTAAGTGATAATATCAATGCTACTGCGGAGAATCATGTGGCAGGCACCCATTATCTGGACAGCCTGAGACGGACACTCTCAGGCCTGATTATGGCTCTTTCTGAGCAGCTGCATCAAGTCTGGGTTTGAGAACTACTCAGTTTTAATCAATTTTTGATCACATTTTTACCCTGTAAACCTTGAAAGTCTATCGATTAGCCTTACCTCCTATGATTCAGCAAGGTCTTTGGAGAGTGAACTGTACATTTCTGTAAGAGTGGAATCACACAAATCGTAGTAAGTAAATTTTGACACTAACATAAAGCAACAAAAACAGTCCACTTGACAGTGTTAAAAATAGATAATACATAAACTGAGACTAACTCTTGAATCCAGCCTGGCTTTGTGGTAGCACACCTGTCTGACAGCAGCCTATTAATGATGCTGAATCAAAGTGTAGGACTCAGGGGATTGAGATTTGTTCATTCTTTATTTTCATGTCAGTGAGTAATTGTTAAGTTCAAAGGAACAAAAAAGTGCTGCAGAGTAAAATACACCTATACTTGACCTAGAAAGTTCATATCAAGTGATATATCTTAACCTCACTTTCAGGTGAGCAAGTGATGTATAGTGCCAGCAGAATTTATATATTCTGGTGCTGCTTTTATGTGTTTCAGACCTTCAAACACAAAGAGAACTAAAACTACAAGGGGAATAAAATGCAATAGCTAAAGTTTTTAACATAAAACTAAATGTGTTTACATGCAGTACAAAAGCTATGCTGAAATGGTGCCACATCAACAGGAGCCCACTTCCATGAATAAATACATGTTATGTTTACAGAGACCTACTCTATTTAAAGATGAATACAGTTTCAAGGCTGCTCTAGTTGTACAGTATTAAAGCATTTGGGCAAACACTCAGTCCAGGGAAACACTGAAACCACTGCCACGGCACTATTAATAGAAAGACACGTTTTCAACGATGCTCTATAGTCACAGTTACAGTATACTCAGAGGGTGCAGGTTTCATTTTATTATATTGTTAATTTGTCTTTGATTATATTTAAACTTCTTAAAGTTGAAGCAGTGGACTGTGTTAAGTTGCAAAGAAATGTTTTGGGTATTTGGCTTCTCCCTCATGCCCCCTTTACCACCATGTATGCTGGTTTAACCCAACACTTCTCTCTGCCAAAATGATTTTATCAGAGAAGCTAGTTTGACTGAAACAGATTCAGCTGGATTCCATTATAACACTACTCACAGTATTGTTGGAGGTTATAAGTGGACATCTGATCATAAGTTAGAAGTCATTTACCATATACACTCGCAGGCTAAAATTGGTCTCATGTTAAATTTTCACAGTTCCCTCTGCTCACTTTCATGTCCCGCTTCAGTGATGTTATTAAAACCAATACCAAAATACCAGGAAAAAAAAAATCTGTATTAACACATGAGTCAGCATTTATTTCCCTTGCCTTATCTACATATTGTACCCTGTGTACTTCTCCTACAGAGCTTATTCTAGCAACAGTGATCGAAACAGTACTAACAAGATCAGCAAACCACTATTTCTGCTAACTAAAACACCTGTCAAACAAGCAATGAAAACAATGTGATCTTGAATTTGAAAAAGCCTTTTTTGCTTAGTGTATTTTAGAAGTGATTTTAAAGGATGATACTGATTTAACAGTCTGAGCTTGTCTAGCAGGACATTTCAAAGCCTATAGGTGTCAGGGCAGTGAAATTCAGTCATCTTTCATCTTGAGCACAGACTTAGCAACCGCCGAGGGCACACAGCCTCTGGTGCTCAAGCTGCAGTCTGACTCATGAAGGCCCGAAAGTTCAGAGACATAGCTGAGGGCAAGGTCTTGACAACCCATAAAAGTTATCATTAAAATCTTGACATCTGTTTAACAAAATGAATGGTTGGCAAAATGGGTGTAATGTGGCTCCTTCATGAAGTACTGGTCAAAAGCCTTGCTGGATGTCATAATGTATATGTGTGTTTGTTTGCAAAAAGATTATAGAGAAGGTGTGACAGTTATAGACAAGAAGATATACACTGATCAGTTTTAATATTATGACCACCTGCCTAATACAGTGTATAGAGGAATCATGTGGCAGTCACTCTGCATCTTTTGTGAATCTGTTTGCTCCCACAGTTATACTGTCAGTAAGAGCACAGATATGTTGATCATTCAGTGAAAAACCAGTGTAAAAGAAGTGAAAACTGTGGTCATGAGGACAAGGTAGAGATCATTTTTAGACAAATCAGTGTAAACACATGTGTGATAGTCTTTGGCAGGGTAAAGACGGTAAGGAAACTACTGTTCAAGGCAGCACTCTATCCAACAGAACCAATATTAGCCCAGACCATCCTGCTCAACCTCTGCCTTACCACTGCCAGGAAGTAGAAGCCTTCACAGAACATATCAGTGCAGTGGGCAGCAGATGTCACAGGAAAAATTCTGGCCTTATTGGACTGTGTCTCACACAGTGAAGAGGACAGAAGCCTCAACACTGAAGTATACAGGAAACCCACACACAGATCAATATTTACTTTTTGATTCTCACCACCCACTGAAGCACAAACTGGGAGTTATCAGAACTCTAGACCACTGGGCTGAGAACATATCTAGAAGGGTGGAGAGAAAGAGAAGGAGCACAAACACATCAAGCAAGCACTTAAAACCCGTGGCTACCCTAATTGAGCCTTCGTCAACACTACAAAAAGATCTAGTAGGAGCATCTCTCCAACAGACAGAAATGGGAAAAAAAAACAACATTGTCATTCCATACACTGCTGTAGGTTACTGAAAAACAGGCTCTTCAACAAACTCCACTTCCCTGTGCTGTTCAAACCCAGCAACACTGAGACCTGACCACCCTAAGGATAAAACACCCAGTCAAAAACAATATAATATATGCAGTTCAATGCAGCGAGAAATGCTGGTAAAATAAAAAAACAAAACAACCACTTCACAAGCATATGACACAGCAAAGAAGAGCCATCTCCTCAGATCAAGACTGCCTACTGTCTACCTGTATCTGAAGGACAAAGCATGGCAGTGTGCACATTTTGGCAAGAGAAGACTGGTGTTTGAAAGACAATTGAAAGAAGCCATCTATGTCAGACTGGGAGAACAATCACTAAACAGAGAAGGTGGTCTATGACATCACTTAATAGTCACTTTTAATGCAGCCCTGACATCCCTCCCAAGGCAATTCAGAACACGTTGGCTCATGTGACCTTAATGACGCACATGATCGATTGTGAAGTCAACATGTGACTTCAACAGCCCTCAAGGTGTTAACGCCACAGACATTAAGTACCTGAAATTCCCCAGCAGTATGTTAGAACTGAAGAAGCCTCTCAGATGACAAGTGAAATGTCTTCAAGAACCTCAACAAGTCAAATTGGAACATCCTCGATACTTATTGAAGAGCATGCATGTTAACATCCATCCATCCATCCATCCATTTTCTCAACCGCTTAGTCCCAAACGGGGTCACGGGGGGCTGGAGCCAATCCCAGCCAGCTGTGGATGAAAGGCGGGGTACACCCTGGACAGGTCGCCAGCCCATAGCAGGGCATGTTAACATCATATCTTATTTGTTATCACCAAGAGTTGCAGTTTCATCAGAGGAGGATCAGTCTTTGACAGCTGACATAAACCAAAGCACATTTTGGGTTCAACAGCCATTTTAGAAGTCAGGGATCCGGGTCGAGAGTACCACTTTTTTCTTTTACCCCAACAGTGAATGTATCTTCTCTGACATTTACACGTCGTCTACCAATATCCACAGACATTTCTGTGAACAGTTGTACCACCACGAAGTACAATTTGCTTCAAATACAAGTCAACTGTCCTTTCGTCCTGACTCATCAGGTCAAAAGTACAATAGTCCTGGGTCAAAAGATCGGTCTGTCAAAAAGTACAGAAATTGTGAGGTAAATATATATTTCTGTTATGCAGATGTGTATAAGGATTGTAATGCACCTCCATGCTACACTTTTAATCATAGCCTTGGCCAAGCCACACACATTTATGTGATGATTGTGTAGGCTAAATGTTTAGGCTAGACTATCAAAGTGACAAACAGCCCAAGTGCATTTTTGATATTCAAGTAAACTATTTTGTCTTCTAAATTCAACTATCTAGCTACCCAATATTGTCTAGTATCAATGCTGTGTAGCAACAGCAATACTTTATGTGCGTTACCCAGTAACGCAGTAGCCTATATGTAACACAGCCAAGCCTGAATAGCAGGTATGCTTAGCATGGACATTGAGACAACAAATGGGTCTGCAAGATGTTATATGTTTCAGTTTGTAAATATTCCCTCAAACATATAAAACCTGGAGAGAGTATCATCTCAGTTTTTTACTTTACGCTCTTAAAATCACAAAATGATAAAGATCTCTGGACCCACCCAACACTTCAGTCTGATTTGTACAGGGATTGTTGGACTCACGATTTGACGTAAGCTTCATAACCCCACCTTCCACCCTGGGAATTCTGACCTAGATCTCCACAATGTTGTGGTCAAGGCCAATCTGGAGCATTTTCTTTGCTCTCACTCTTGTTCAACATTTGGATGTCTGTGGTTTAAAGAGGAAGTAATTAAGTGGCCTAATTGTTTTATGAAAAAGGGTAGGATTAGATCATTTTTTCTATTTGTGTTGGAACATGATCAAAATAAAACAAACCATAATCAGGTCCTACCTGTACTAAATTATTTAACTGTCTCTGTAACTATGCTTCCAAAACGGTGCCTCAGTGATGTCACAGAAAAAATGCACTGATTGACGAGATTATAAAATATGTGACAAACCCATTAGTCCCAGTGTTGTTTACAACAGAGAATATAGTTGGTGTTATAACCTGTGTGAGCTGGTTTCATGTCTGGCACAGTGGTGAATGCATCAAATGAGATAGTGTTTATTGGTCCTTGTGGAGAAAGTGACAGCACAAAGTGTGGACCAGGTTTCCAACACAAGTAAAAGAGACTTAACAATGAGAATCCAACAGGATGTTGAAAGAAAAATGTAAGCCATGCTTTTACAAAACTTCACACTGAGTTGGAACCGGGAGCTGTTTGTATTTGTCTCACATGGGAGACAGCGAGCTCTGTTATTTCTTGTTCTCTGCACCAAGAAATGCACACCACAAGAGGCCTCAAGTTTTAATTAAATGGAATATTTATACACTGCGGATGTTCAACTTCCTTCTCTCTCAGCATGCTGGCAAATAGGCCACACAGTTTAGAGTTAGCCAATTAGTTTTGTCAAGTTGCAGTAATTGCAGAGATTAATTATTATGTTCTCAAGAGTATTTGTTTAAATACCTATTAATGTGATGTATTTGATTTTCTTTTACAAACTTTCACTAGTAAGTTTGACAGTTTTACTTTGTCCTTTTTTTTAAAGATTGGACAATCATTTACAGACAGCCACGAGAGTAATTACAGCTGTCTCAAGATTCAAAATAAATTTTCATCTTTTTCCAAAAAATGAAAAATTGTGTAGATAAAAGTAATTTCATGGGTTTGTACAGTAAATCACAAATTTTGAGTTACTGCTTTATTTATGCAGAACTTCTCAAACTACTTGGAGAAAAAAGGTGGGTTAGCATGTCATGAGTATTTCACTAAAACAGTGAAGCAAGAATGTACAAGTTCCCATTATTATTATGATTAATAATAATAATTTTGTCCGTTTTACTGTGGTGGCCTAATTCAAATGTCCTTCTTGACAATATGTCAAGAGGTATTGCCTAAGCTGTCACATCAACTTTTTTTGTATTATGAGACCAACCACTATGTATACTCCTGTTATACAGCAGTTTAATAAAGTATTATTTTTACTCATTGACTAGATTTATGAAATTTAAATTGCAGATACAGTCTTTACATTGCAATGAGACACATAAGGAGTTACACTGGTATGGTGGCTCTCAGTGTGCGTGTACAAGGTTCTTCCATAAGACAAGATAAAGCTGAGAGAACAAACAAAAAAAGGAATGTTCATTATGAAAATAAAAATACTTATAAATATAAAAATACACACACTGTTTAGATGCAGTTTTTCTGATTGATATATACAAAAGTATATTTACAACATGCACTGAGGGTTGTCGTTCTGTTATACAGTTATGGTTAAGTGTAACGGCCCAGGGGAAGAAACTGTCCTAGTGTCTGGTTGTTTTGGCGTACAGTGACCTGTAATGTTGTCCAGAGGGGAGGTGTTCAAATTGTTTGTGTCCAAGGTGTGAGGGGACTGCCGAAATCTTCTCCGCCCTCCTTTTGACCTGTGAAGTATACGGGTCCTCCATTGAGGGCAGCCTGGCACAGATAGTTCGTTCTGCAGTCCTGACTGTTTGCTGGAGTCTGTTCCTGTCCTGTTTGCTTGCTGAACCAACCCAGACAATGATGAAAGTGTGGAGAACAGACTCAGTGATTCCTCTGCAGAACTGTATCAGCAGCTCCTGGAGCAGGTTGAACTTCCTGAGCTGGCTTAGGAAGTACATCCTCTGCTGTGCCTTTTTGGTGACGGTGCTGATGATGGACTTCCAATTTAGGTCCTGGGTCCATGTTCAGCTCCAGGATGTTGTGACTACACCACAGGGCCAGTTGTTCAACCTCCCATCTGTAGGCTGACTCATTACTGTCTTGGATGAGACCAATGACCATTATGTCATCTGGAAAATTTAGGAGTATAACAGAGGGCACAGTAGTTTGTGTAGAGGGACGACAGCAGCAGGGCAGAAGTCTGAGAAAACAAGGAAAAACAGAACCATGGCAGCAATACGCAGCGCCATGATGTTCTACAAATCCATTCCAGACATTCAGCTTTCAGCACAGATCTGTGTTTTGGAGAGACATGTTCTTATATGGTATTTTACCACTGGTACTATATGAAGTTCCTGTGACTCATTAACATGCAGAGAGGATCTCAGCACCTCCAACATCTTTATTTGCAAAGAAGCCCTTGTAAAATCAAGCACCAGAGGTGAACTTGTGGTTTGATAAACTGCCTGAAATTCATTTCAAATGATAATTAATAATTGTTATTATTCCCTAATGAATAGAGGCATTGACCATTTCTTGAACTATTTTCTGAGTTATTTGTTTTCTTTTTATCCCAACCATAGTTTACAGTTTATTCGGCAGCGGTGTGCTTGACTGCTCTGCAGCTATTCATCAAGGCAATGCTTTCCATTATTTGGTGCAGTCAGCTGAAACTGAAAGGCTTTTGGGGTGGTACTGTATGGCTCATTCTTCCTCCACTACATTCTCCTTATTTTTCACCTTACACCCTGGATCAGTGGTCATTAGACGAGTCAGTGGAATTACACATGCAACACAGTTCTCTAATGAGCCAGATTTCAAACCTGGTTTCCCAGAATGCTGTGGTGTGAGTATCAAAATAGACCCAAAAGATTTCCACATAATTAATAATGATAAGGCAATCACATTCATGAGTTAACTCTCTTAACCCTCCTTTTAACTACAGTCACACAGATGTCTATCTTCTTCATATTCACCTTTTCTAGATACCCACCCTCCAGGCCATAAAACTCTCACAATCAATACCCTGGGTATCCTAAGTATCATATTCCTGGCTTCTAATATTGTCAGTCTCCGATTCCATCTGGCTATGGTCTGAGCTGCATTCTGATGACAGCCTGAAGAGAGGCTGGTTGAAATGAAATTGTTTATAGTTAATGCACACTCAACAGCCAGCCATTCTGAACATCTGTATTCATAGTAATACTCTACACCTGCTGTACGGAGTTTATTCCATGCTGAAATCTATAGATAGAAAGAGCGGACATCTAAATCTAATCTGTGTTTTAGCACACATCTGTTTCTCTGGTTCTACTTTAAAATCTAATTATCATATATTTACAACATTTACACTTGTAACAAATCTCAGTTACGAAGCTAAATACTTGATTCATGACTCAGTGTCACTTGATTCTGTATGAAGGTTAATGTCATGGTGGAGGGATGTGTCAGCAACATTCTGACACAGCAAACAACTTGACTAATCTTGTGTGTGCTGACATCGTGACTGATGATCACCGTGCTGGTGGACCATAATCTCCCAGCTCAGGGTGATATTGCCAGTTTCAGCTTTCACTGGAGTGGCCTCCTTGCTTTAGCACTTACAAAAAAACCCAGCAGCTCTCAGATCCATGTGGCTGTCATTAAAAACAAAACAGTGAAAGGGAAAAGCACTGCCGGTGGACCAATTACAGCTGTAAGAGTTAGGCCCATAAGCAGGCTGATGTTGGAGATGCTTTGATTAAATGCACAAACACACAAAAACAAAACAATAAAAAGCTTGGATTCTAATTGATTAATCTAAAATTTAATGTAAAAATGAGCAAATTTTCAGTTCTTAATTTGTTTTTTAATTTTAACCTCCCAGTCTGAGAAGATGTAAGCAGGCTGGGCTGGAAAGATGGGAGAAAGAAATGCTCTCAATATATGACTTATCACAGATTGAATTTTTCTTCTACTAATGCACTTTATGATATAAAGGAGCAGATTTGCCAAAATGACAAAAGCAAACATTAATGATATTCATGTTTCAGAGGGCGCCATCTTCATTCAGCAAGATATCTCAGGTTGCTCGATCCCCACCTCACCTATTCGCTGTCATGCCAAGCAGATTGCATGCTGTCTACTGTAAATATGTGCAAGTTGTTAACCTGCTGCTGCCCTTGATTGAAAATAAGTACTGTAGCTCCTTCCCTTTCACTATAATACATCTGGGCTCTGGAAATGGATACAGCAATGCCTAGTATTGAGGTCCTTTAGCCTGTAAAGTTGATATGCTGTGTGTATAAGGGATTGCCTGTCCTCCTCCTGGGCATACTGCAAAAGTGCAGGTTTATTCCTCATTTCATCACTGCACTTCACGGAGTTGTCTTGGATCATCAGTGGAGCAGGCAACCTTCATACCTCTATTACCTTTCTCAGAACTGTTTGTTCCCTTTCGCTGGGTTCACTTTTATAAGAAAACGCACACATGGCTCAACATAATCTACTCTAACTTGCTTTCACCCACAATAGAAGCTTTTATTGGATCTTTCCTTACCTGCAGTACCTATTGTTTACTTACTGTTAAAGTCAGAGTGTGTTGAATTATTTTGTCATTCTCATGTGGGAATGAGACTAGTCAAAAATTGCATACTAAGTCAGAAATGTTCGAATCTCGTATGTCGTAGCTTTCAGTTCATTTGCTTAAAAATATCAAGTTTGTCTGTTGTTTCTTATCTAATAATTTGTCTGCTTTGTTATTAAATGTTTTTGTTTTCTCCTTTTTGTGAAGCATGTTGCGTCTTATAGCAGATTGTGTTACAGTTCAGTTATAATAAGGTAATAATGGTGTGATGTTGTTCAACAACAGACTAGTTAGTTGCTGTTAAAGACCCTGCACACCTACCAAAGTATTTTCCCTTATTCTGTCTAATTAGATACTGTATCTTCTCCAGTTGACGCTGGGAAGAGCTGTGCTGGCATTATGAGGTCACTGAACTTTATGAGCCTCTTGTATATAACAAATGCATGTAACTTCTTTAACCATAACAGGTGTAACACAACTAAATGGCCTTTTACACAGCAGTCATTCTTACTTCTCATAGTGCAGGTGATACTAATAACATTAACAACAAGCTCCACTGTAGCCAAGTGTCCCAGTAAGCTATATTGCAGTATTGGCCTTGAGTCAGCATGCACAATACCAGGACCCTGACATTGAACCAGTTCAATGGAATTCAGCCAACATTAACTCACACATGTGCTTCTCTACTGTGACACGTCACAATGTCTGCTGTGATAAATGCACATAGGAGATTGTGACAGATGTCAAACAGTCTGTACATGCCCACACGATTTTTTTATAAGAGGTCTAATCAGACAAAATAAGTGAAAACAGGTGTGTGGGTGTACAGTGAATATGTCAATCCATTGTTGCCACATCAGTACAGAGAGGTTCCCTGTGATTATTGCTGTCATGCGTTTGATCCAAGTTATACAAAGCTATAACTCCAATATGTTTCTTGTTATTGCCAAACTATTATCTGGTGTTACCTTTATGGAATTACCCCAGTATTAACCATTCATCGCCAGGTTTTAAAGTACTACCACACCTCTTTGTACAAAATGTGCCGCAGTTGTGATGGAATATCCATTGTTGTCACACTCACCTGAACATGTGCTTCTTTAAAGCGAGGTCATTATATAGGGTCACACTACACAGTGTAGTTTTTCTAGAATATTATTTTGTACTGTACTGTAGAAGTGAAGCCAGCTTTCCAATCACCATCTCACAAAAAAGAACGAAAGACACTGTGTAGTTGGTGCTGGGGATTACATTTCCACAGAAAGGACAGCATTTGGACTGCTCCAAAATGTCAAGACAGTGGAATTTCATAAATGTATTAGGTGAGAGCCCAGATAGCTGCTGTGCACCCAAAGCTGTACTGACACTTCTCTGAAAACAACACTCAAGATACAGCCATACTTCTAATTACAGTAGGTGAACAGACTTTATTGACCTTGGAGGCATAATTAAAAGTAATTGCAGCAACAGGTTTTTGCTAAAGTAATCCTGCATATCACAACCAAGGGTAAACCTTCAGGGATTGAACACTGCTGTTCATTACTTTTCAGATTTGACTTTTTTATAATATTTGTGAATATTGAACAGTATACACTGGAGACAGACAGCAAATACAGTCGAGAAATTGTGGTAGATGATACAATAAAAAAGTTTAAATTTATGCAGGAACTGACAACACCTCCTCCACATTGTATCCCACACACAATGCATCTGCATCCTTTTCAATATAATGACATGCATAGCTGGTTTTGTGGGACTACCTAGTTGACACCCAGCCAACTGCATCTGAATCACTGTAATGATGACATGATGAAATGGTGATGTAGCCTATTTGTTGATGTGATGTCGTGTGATTGGGTGCAATGAGCAGGTAACTAATCATTTTCCCATTACTGTTATTATAGTCAGCCTCACCTTAGCCTCTAAATGACAGTGGCCTCCGTCAGGACAGTCGAGGTCATGGAAGGTTCACAAACCTTTGGGTGTCCCAGCCTGCTCTACTCCTACATGTGAGCTGGGCTAATGAGGCAGGCAGCTGCTCCCTTAGTTGATATGTCCCTCTGGTGTACTGTACATGGGAGAGGCAGAGACGGTGTCACCTTCATATTCAGGAACAATACAAGTGGAAACCAAAGCAGACCTGTGAAATCAAGAGAAAACATGCACAAAGATTTGCTTGTGGTTGAAGCTCTCCCAGGCATCCAGCTTCAAACAGGAACTCCAGCTTCAAGGCAGCTGTTGTTTACTGTTGTCACCCATGAAGAGGCTAGTCTGGTCCAGCTCATATTAGCCTACACATTATCTTCTCACAATGCCCTGCTAATACTGGTTTTACACATCGGTTTCTGAAGGCAGGATAGAAATGCTTCTGCACTGTAATTAGGGGACTTTACTGAGTCAACAAGTACAAATGTGGAATAAGAAGGTAAAATCCAGCAAGGCTGGGTGATTAGGCCTCATTTGGATGTCTTCTGCACACTGTGACGAGCGCCTGTTTCAGGGCAAGGCAGTCGCTCGGATCGAAGGCCCACAGTGTCTAGGATTATGTGTCAATTTACCCCCCAGCTGCAGCTCTAGACTCTACAGCAGAACATGACTACCTCTAATTAGGCCATGCTACCAATTAGGACCCTGCAATAAGGCAGCGAGGAAGGCGCTTAGGGAGAGTAAAACCTACCATTGTTTCCACAGTCTTTTTCCAACAGCTGTCAAAGGCTGGAGTCTGTCGGCCAGGCTCCCATTAAGCTATCTTTGGTTTACTGTGATGTAATGAAGACATTAATGTAATTGGGTGATATGGTGACAGAACATTCAGTTTGAAAGGTGTCAAGTCTGAATGATACATGGATGTTATTCAATGAAAAGATAGTGACAACGAGTCCAAAAGAGCAGTCTATTCATGTCACGTTCATGACCTCAAACTCTGTTTCATAATCCCACAGGCAGCCAAGGTCAGTTCCCCATAACTCAGAATGTGACGGTGGTGGAGGGGGCCACAGCCAACATGACCTGTCGCGTGGATTACAATGATAACACTTCCCTCCAGTGGTCAAACCCTGCACAACAGACTCTGTTCTTTGGGGACAAGAAAGGTGAGTAATATTCCTGGGGATAATGGCTCTAATGGTAAAATGATGAGATATGATAAAGATGTCTGAGCCAGATTATATTACTACAGGGGATTTCATTAATTTTTCAAATTTTACAACATTTTACATTTTTTACAACATTGTCCCTGCCTGCCTTCGAGCACACAGTTTGACTGAATGAAGAAGAAAGACGGAATAAAAGAAATGTATTTCCCGTAATGGTGAAGCAGACTTTTAATGAATTTGTGTCTACTTTGATGTCCCAGGGCATAAACCAAACAAAAATACTGTTTTTGAATTGAACTTTTGTAATCACGTAGCACTGATAGTGTTGTTTACAACACTCTAACGCCTGTGGATTGTGAGATGATTGGGGCTAATTAGCATTTTAGCTGCCCTACATTTGTGTAGTTGTTTGGATGTCACTCTGAAAAGGAAGCACACTGTTGCAACCTCATGAAACAAGGCCAGAATGAATTATAATGTGTTCTCACCAGCCAAATCCAATTTAAAGGTGACAAAAGTCTGGAGTTGATAAATTGGAACTGGGGTGAAACGGAGTATAACAGTGGACTGGTCTTGTAAGGGCTGGGGGTGTTCATCTTTCAGTGTTTCTCACAGCATATTACCCATTTCATTTATGCTGTAACTGCTAATACAATATCATTGGTACAGTGATTGAAGATGAAGTTTCCTTTTGAATAACAATTGATGAGAGAGAGACGCCAGAGTGAACCAGCAGAATGAGAGTCGCAGTCTGGTTTGAAGAAATACTTTCTCCCTCGCAAGTGATTGGGTTTAGTAATGAGGTCTAAGGTGTTTTATTAGATGAAATTGCTTCCAAATACAATTAAATGAAAGTTAACCAAATCTTACATAGTTACTCTTGTGTGAATGGTGTGAATGTGCCCCAGGGGTCTAAATTCAAGCGAAATTCATTAAGCTTTTTTCCATTGTGATTTTTTTTCTGTATTCTCTGGTGTACAATCAAAGTAGCATTTTAATATTTTACATTGTAGAACCAATCTTGAAAATTGCCAGACTCTGTCACCTCTTTGTGCTTTCATCATGTGCTAACATACTTTTAATCATTTAAATATTTTGGTTATTTCATTCATCCTAAATGAAGCCAGTTAACTGTGCCCTGCTCACATTTGTCATGTCCTGTGAATGCAAAGCAATAACCTGTTTCCACTTGTAAATCCAAAATGCTGCTGTTGTAAGCATGTAAGGAGAGTTTGGAGAGCACAGTATGTATGAGCCATTTTGCCCTTCTTGGCCAGCCATTTATATTGCATGACAGAATCCTTTTTCTGAGCAATACAGATGACAAAATGAATGTAGTCTACTCAGCAGAGGTTGCCAGAACTAAGTGTGGGAACACTTCCTCTCCATCTCCCTTTAAACAGCCAAATGAAAAGCTTTATTGGCACAACTAAGACTATGCCTGTGAGCTCATCGGGAGAAATGGGAGGCGTGGAACAACACTGGCTTCATGCGAGGAAGAGGGTGGGACACCTGGGACGAAATCTCCACTGTGCCAAATCACCAGTTAATGGCTTGGCAGAGGGCTACAACTACTTCTTCCATTTGTTGTGCCTTCTTGTAGGAGCCCATGAAAAATGTTAGATTCTGCATTATGCTACCTTTCAGTCCAACAACTAACTGCAGACCTGTTGAACCTGCACAGACGGTTTTCTCCCTGTAACAGCTTGTCATAGACTGCTGTCATTGATGCAGCTACTGTATGTTGCATTTTCTTGTTCTTAGTGTTAAGAATTGTTTTTTAAATCTGCATCATCAGTTTAGTTCCTTCGCTTGTCCACATATCTGCCTAGTAGGTGTCCATGGCAGCTTGGACATAGTGTACAGTATGTTAGTATCATGGTGCATGTGTAATCCACAGGAAATTCAAGTTTTTACACCGTTTTTTACAGTTCTGGATGCTCAAACACATACAAGTAGTGATGATAAAAATACATCTGCTGTTCTGTCTTAAATTAGACAAAACGCCCTGTGAGGCATATTTGAAATTTACTCTTGCTCTTTTCCTCAAGCTTGGTATTAAAGATAAGGACATTTGTCTGGATGTGTTGGGAGTGTGATATAAATGGTCAGGGAGTAAAAAGACTATTAAAATGACCTTTTAAATCCTTTTGAGCAGCTATAGAGGAGTAAAGAGAAACATCTGTAAAAACACAAAAGCTGAAGTTCTGTATTATATCAGCTGAGTTTGACAGCTGCTGGGTAAAGTAAGACAAAATCTGATCTTTGCCCTAACTATAATTTGTTCTATTTTATTCAGGGCTGACAAAGAATCAGAATATGAAAAAAACCCCAAAGAGTAGCTATTACAGCCAAGGAGAAAGGGGACTTTCTGTCTGTCAGGAATTTTAAGGACACTGAATATCATAAATATGAGTAAAGTGGATCTTTTACATCAAACATTATTTGTACGTGAGTGACAGTCACGAAAGTGCTGGCAAAATATTCGTGAAATGACAAAACAAGTTGTTTAGCAGTGCTTTCCAAAATAGCTTTTTCTGATCTTCCACTTCTGTTTTTAAGATTTGGTAAAGTTGAAGTAAATTTAGGAAAAGATATTGATCATGGTTTTTAAAAAAGGACAAGCACTCATACTTGGTATGACGTATATCTTTACTCAACCACAATAACACAAACGTAGGTCATTTAAAGTAGCTAAGCAACAAACTGGTGTCATCACTTTTTTCTGGTGAGAACAATCTTGGTTAATTATAAAACTACTCTAATTAGCCTTCTGTTAATTTAAATGCAACATGCAACAGAGGAAGGATCACAGTGGTGCATTATTAGTTGATAAACCCACTGGAAGTTTGTGTGTAATGCTTGCAGTGCATCCTACTGAGACCTATGATTTCTTTATATAGCAATGTTAGTTCTCATCATACATGTGGCAGGAGGATAAGAGATATAGTTGGAGTTGGGAAGGAGAAAGCGTGAAGAGGACAGGTCAATAGCTTAATGTGTCATTGGTGAGAGTGTGTACAATAAGGACCTTTATCTAATCTGCTCTTATAAGAGGTTCAGTCAAACCTCACGGCGTTCCAAGAGTGCTAACCTTCCTGGACTCCCAAAACCGATCCATATGGGTGCAACTGTCTCTGCACATTTGTCTAAAGCTGAACACAGGCCTCCTCTTATGTCATGCCAGCTGGCTCCATGGCACACTCCTCCTCATCCATTATGTATATCTGAGTCTTGGTTGATCGTTGCTACCTGAGAGACTTCACAGTGAAATGACCAGCATGCAGATTCATATGGCCTACAGCCACAGACCTGAGACAACAGAGATAGATTGCCCTAATAGCCAGGCCAACACATTCATACATTAGGTCAGTTAGCAGGGACTGTTGAAGGGAGTGACTCTGTGGTGGGATGCCACAATAAAGAAATCGATTTGGATCGTGTCTTTTGTAGAATTATCCCTCTCTTATATGTTGCCGGGGTTAATATTACTGAGCAGGACAAATGAGAACAGAGCTGTCCTTTGCTGTCTTCATTATGATTTACTTCATTTTTGACTTCTGTGATAAAAGGATAAAACCTAAGTAGTGATGCTGTAGAGAATAGTAATGACATTCTTGGAGACATGCAGAATAGAGGCAGAATCTATTGTCAGATATGGTGAATATGAATAATGCAGTTAATGGAAAGCTACTGCAGGTTGCAAGTCACAAAAGGACATCACAAATTGCTCATTTGTGCTTGTATTAGAGATATTGCAGACATATACATCATTTACATGGATGCAGTGTTAAATTGTACATCACTTTCCCTCATCTTAATTCCATCTCTCAGAGGTTTATGGTTCATCATTCATGACATTTAATTGGGGCATTCAGCCTGAATTATAAAGGTCACATAGCAAAATTGATCTTAATTGGCTTGTAGTAATCAAAATGCTGTTATGTGCTAAATGAATGCTCTAATGTGAGCATTAAAACATTCATTAGCTTGAGAGAATGAAGGATAATTACCAAGGATGCAATTACTAGAGTGAGTACCAATGAAAGCACATTTACATGTCCATTCTAGTAAATACACAACATTTGATGGTGGGCCTATTGTAAGTAACCACAGTGAACCCCCTTATCTCTGTGAGTAGATCTCTCCTTGTTTTGAAAACTACTGTACACATACACTACTAGTCAAACGTTTGGACACACCTTCCCACTGAATTGTGTAGGAATGTGTGTCCAGGCTTGTGATATGTATCCATAAGCCACAAGCTGTGCTTACAAGTGTTTTGTATTTGTTTTGTTTACTTTTCAGTTACTGTTTTTACTGACAACAAAATGTAGAAAGGGTCTCATGGCCACCTCTAATGTCTTTCTTCTGGGACTAATAGGCATTTACTGTAAGTGTAGTGGGGTTACCTCCGGCTTCAATGAAATGTGAATCTTTTGTTATTGCACTATACACTCAGCTATTATCACTAATGTGAAGCGTTGCTCTTGCATGTATTATTCTAACCTCTGTGCCACACTGCATTCATGTATAATGTATAACAGCTCTAGAGTAAGGATGAATATGTTGTAGTTAAATTCCGTTTGAAGTTTGAGATCCACCTGAAAATTGTTTATATCTTTTCTACATGGGCTAAGTCGTTATGTGTTGTTCTGTAATATGTCTTTGCAAACCCTGAAATTGGTAAAACTGAATTGTACACCAACAGAATTATGTAACCCTGCTGGCACTTCTTTTGATAAAAATTAAATTAAAGATTAAATTCAGAGAATTCATATGAAGAAAAAGAACCAAAGGCTGAGAAAAATCCCACAGTGTACAATCATGCTTATGTCAGTGGGTTGAGAAATGGATGGACAAAAATATATTCAGTCTCATTATCATTATTCACCACTAAGAGACGACCTAGCATACCTGTTGGGAGACTTCTTTCTTCTTTCCTTTCCTCCTTTAGGTGCTAAAAATGAGTCTAATTTGAGTAGCATCTGCTCCGTGGGATCTCTGAGAGCACCAGCAGTAACAGTGGCCCTCTGGAAAAAGACCCTTTCCTTCTTTTAATTGCAGCCACATGTGTGGTGGGAAAGAGCCCCTTGCCTGCACCACTAACCCTGGAACAGGTCCAGAATCACCCACGCAGACACTGAGCGAGCACAGCCAGCAGCAAACACACTCTAATTGCAAAGAGTGGAGCCACTGGCTGGAGAGCAGGGGGGGGTGCGCCAGGAACCTGTGTTCAGACTGAAGGACAGTTAGTGCTTTCACATTCCAGGACACTGCCTTGAAGTGGCTACAGGCCATGCAAAAATGGCCAAATGGTGACACTCTGCATTGTGGATGTAACATATTTTGGCTGAACCCAAGAGCCATCAGCTTGTTTCCAAGACTAATGGATAGATGTAAAGTGTCCTTTTCTATCTGGCCTGTCAGGAGATACTTTATTGTTGTGGATTAAAAACATTGGTTAACATCTGTCTGCTGCTCAGTGGAGTGCAGAAGTGAATGTGATGTGATAAGTGCACTTTCAGTCCCTCTGCTTCCAGTTTGATCCAAGGACAGAAATAATGCAGCTCCCAATCAGACTGATGGTTTTTCACATCCAAACAGTGCACCTTAATATACATTACCAGTCAAAAGTTTGGACACACTTTCTCATTGAATTGAATGGGAATGTGTGTCCAAACTTTTGACTTGTAGTGTAGTAACGCTTTATAACAGCTGTTTCATGTTGAAACAATTTTTTGGACATAGTACATTCAGATAACCTTCAGCAAATTTGACCTATGGTATTATAACAGAATCTGACAAACTGCAGTTTTTTCATGAAACCTTGCGTTGGTCTTTTACTGCCATGGTCAATAGTGCAAAGGACTGTCAGGGAAATCAGGCGAACATTAGCTTGCATCAAAGGGCCATAGCAACAGTATCCCTGCCCTGAGGGGGAACCGGGGTGTCAGTTTTACTGATTTGAGACAGCCTTGGTAAGGCCTCGATCACATGAGATGTACTGTGCATTAAGCTGCCATGCTGCAAGGCTGCAGCATACACAAGGTCAGTGTGCAGATTTATGCTTTCTCCTAAGCACAATGAGCAGTGCAGGAGCTGTCTAGGGTTTAGGGGAAATGAACCTTTTCATCACATTGATTTCCTAAAGTACCTGGAAGAAAGCTTTGTCAGCTGCTGGCATTTGAGTCTGATTGTGACGGATCTGCCCACAGTCTGGGCCTCTAGCCTGGGTTGGATTCTAGCTTTATGGTTTTTTGGCCATATGTTGTTTGGGTGATAGATAACACTTGTCTTTGGGTTATTCAAACTTTCGTACATCTCATTCTATCAATATGCCGTTGACCCATGTATTGTGTCGTGCCAGTGGCTGTCTAAAAAAATGCATCAGTCAGGTCCATCTTCTGTATAACTGTAAGTAGTTTCTCAGCCTCTACTTCAAACTATCTAATTCAGTATTTCAGCTTCTGACATGTAGAGTTAGTTCTATTCTGATGGTAATGTGATATTGTTCAGTATATAAAATGAGATGTAGCCTATTTAGTACGGTAAATGTCACTTGAAATTACCGGTGGTCTGTACTATATTTGGGCACTGGTATTTAAATTAATATTCCACATCTACATACTTCGTATTAGACAGTGTTCAAAGGTTTTTTTTTAGTTGATATTTTCAGCCAACAGCAGCTGCCTTCAGCTAGATTTCATGTTTGCTTTAATGGATTGCAATGAATATGTTTCAGCAAAGAAAATTACATTTTAAAAAAAAGCACCCCACAGAGCCCAGAGCATCCATGTGGTGCAAACTGTCCTTGTGGCCAGGTATTTTAACTAAAAGCCTAGCAACCTGGTGAAGAGCAGCGGGCAGCCCAATTCATGCCAGGTAAGAGGTTCTGACCCCTGCGCAGAACTGAGCAACACAGGTGGTGCTAGGAAGCGGTCTGCCTTCATTACCAACCTATTTGGGTTTACCAGGCGGTTCCTTGGGCAGTGAGGCAGTGGACATCTAGCCTGTTCGAAAGAGGAAGTGGACCCACACCTTGTGACCATACCAGAGACCAAGACCTGCTCTCTTAAGGTGTATAAGCACTGCCCCAAGCTGCAGTGAGCTGCAGCCACTGTAAGAGACCTCATTCTGGATTATTACAGCAATTTCAGCCTGAGTCTCAAAAGGGTCAACAACATATGAGCAGCATAGACTGTTGTTATCCTGTTAGCTCTGGCAATGAACGTGCTGGTGAAATCTCCTGATTTGTGCTGATGTAAAGACCCCAGGATTCAAATCTGGGATCTGCCAGTCACCAATTTGTGCCTTTATGGATGACTTAAAAGTGAGTCATTGCCTGGGGTCAGATGGATCCTGAAGTATCTGGAGAGGTTGCTGGGATGGGCCAGGATGCTGTTCAAATCAGCAAGATCCTTGGTGTTGAACAAATACAGAGTTGTGGATAAGTTCCAGTTCTCTCTCAGAAACACAAATCCCTACCCTCTCTAAAAAAATCTGTGAAAACTCTGGGGAAAATCTTCGACTGCAACCTCAAGGACACAACATCCATTAAGAACAACTGCAAAGAGCTGGATGGGTGGCTCAAAGATGTCAAGAATACAGTATGTCCCTTCCAGGAAAATTTAAGGTGTGAATTTCCCAACGTGGGATTTTGCCATGGATCCTATGGCCACTGAGTTCCCAGTCTCCACCATCTCAGACCTGGAAAGGGGGATTAGCTACTACCTGAAATATTACTAGGACTACCAAGGAGCTTGAGCTGCATTGCCTTCTATGGAAACACCAGCAATCTAAGGCTCCCCCCTGAAATCCATCGTGGATGTCGTCAAGTTTTGTGTACAAGGGGGGTGGCACAGTTCCAAGAGTCAAGCAACCAGGGGATCCATGGGAGAGTGCTGCTAGGGCACAAGCTAAGGCTTCATCAGCCTCCACTGGGTCACCTAAGTGAGGGTGTCTGAAATTAAAAAGACCCAACACACTCAATGACCTCGGATAACATTACTAAAGCTGTTCCCTAGTTTCAAAGAAATTTAAAGAGACTCAGTCCTGCAACATAATCCACCTGTTTATTATCTATCCATATGTTCAGTGTCTCGCATACACTCATAATTTTGTTGAAATATGACTAAATATGCTACCGTTTATGCTACCGTTTATCAGGTGTATGTGCTTTGAGGAACAGGGGGTTAAGAATAAAAGGGTTGGTCTGTTTCTCCCCATCATTTCTTATTTCTCTGTGTATGGACCAGGCCAAGTGCCATGTGTCCGTTTGTCCAAAGCTCTGATCCTCTCAGTGTGTACTTCCATATGTTTTGAGTTCCTGTACAATGTCTGCTCAGACCCCATCACATCTCTAGTGCATCCATCCACCAATAGGTTTGTTGTTTTTCGCCACAGCCTCTGGGCATTTCCTCTGTATTTTGGGCGCTTAACTAAAAAGAACATCAGGCAGCTTTGTTTCATGATACAGCTTGTTAAAGTAAGTCTATCAAATGTTTGTATTAAGCCCCATAGCACATAATAAGCTGGCTCTCTACTGTGCAGCTTGTTATTAAATTTTAATTCTGGCTTGAAGATTGTTTTTATTTATGCTCCTCTTTATTCTTGGATAACAAAGAGCCTCTAATAAGAAACTTCTTAGGGCCATTAATATCTTTATAGCCAATCTTTATTTTTTGCCTTGCAGCGTGTGTGATTACACGATAATGATCATCAAATGATATGGTGTAATTGAAGCTACAGATCAACGTTGTTGATAATGACCTATGTCCATGTAAATCTAATAACCATTTCAGCCAGTCTGATTTAATTGTGTATCACATGTCTGCTGTGCATGTTTATCACTAAAATCAAATGGGAACAGAGCCAGTGATTAATGATTTTCATAGAGATGTCTTCTTTATCTGACAGGACGCTGCTTCACATCGGCCATGTTGATTAAATCCTAATCAACACCTACTTCTGTGCGTTTTGCCATATTCGCCCTGTGTTGTACAATCAAATAGAGTTCAATTTCCCTCATATGAAAGACTGTCCAGAGACCTGTCCAGGCATTACGTTGAGGATTAAGGATGTATAATTTATTCAGTGAAGAACAATGTCCTGCTTGCCCTCTGTCATTGGTTCGCTTGTAGGAGCAGGTGACTCAGAATTTGAAATTATATAAGAGTTGACAGGTGTGAGATGACCTTTTTCAGCTTGGTTGCATCATTTTCCTGGCTTTATGAAGGTGTAGCCACAAATAAAAGAACAGGGGTGAAGGTGTCCGGTACATTAGGAAAACACAAAAATGTTTTATTTCAGTCTGTGTTTTAAAACACTCATTGTGTTTATTTTATTGCAAATATTATTAGTGATAGCTGTGGCAGGGGGTTTTATTCACTATTAGCATTAGTGTTATTTTTTGTAAAACAGTAATACAGTATGATTATGCTGATACCATACCACTGACAGTTAATAAACAATATATTGTATTGTCAGCAGTATATTCAGTTAGTACTTATGTAATTGTTTTGTCTTTTGCACTCTGACTATAGGCTGTGTAGTTCTACATAAAGCCAGGATAAGGTTTTTGTATCAGTGTTAAAGTAAGTCCAAATCAATATGTGGAATGTAAGTGAAGGTACCCTATAGGGTTTTCCTACTGCTATGCTTCTGTGCATACACTGATACCATTTGAATTCTTGCAAATAAGACTGTCAGCCTAGAATGCAAATTTAAAGAAAGTGTTTCAAACCACTGGCTACAGTATGCGCTTGCTGCTTTTGAAAACAATTTGATATACACAGTAAATGAAAGCACAGTGTATTTGGCCTTGCTCTAATAAAAATAATTTGAATTACACATGGTATTTCTACAGAATAACTGCCATGACTATATTCAATGTGAATTTGCCAGTTAGTGAACCCTCTTGTCCTTTTCTGTGCTCTGTGGTTCTATGTGTCTTCCTTCCTTATACAGCTCTGAGAGACCACAGAATTGAGCTGGTACGAGCCTCATGGCAGGAGCTCACCATCAGAATCGGTGACGTCAGCCTGTCAGATGAGGGCCAGTACACCTGCTCGCTCTTCACCATGCCTGTCAAGACCAGCAAGGCCTTTCTCACTGTTCTGGGTGAGCACATCCATTTTGGCCCAGCCTCCACAGGCCAATTACTTGTGGATAATTCTTCACATACTGACAGCATGAATACTTTTCAATTCTGAATTACAGCATGTTGTTTTTCTGCACCAGACACTTGTTGGTTTGGAGGAAAATGACATGTCTGCATGATATTTGACCCTTTTTCTACTAGATGAAAGGATGATAGTTAAGCTTGCAAACTCATAGTGTTACTATATTTAATTTTCTGCCACATGTAACCTAAACAAAAATCAATGGGAGTCTTTTCACACCTGTGTAAAACAGACAGGCTTGTTGAAGGATATGCAGAAATAGTTTAAAAAAATAAAAAAGCCAACTCGCACATACTGTCAACACTTAGAATACATTTATGCATACATATTTCTGTAAGATGACCTTCATCAGGCATCTCACAGTCAGACATGGAGATAGTGGCCACAGTCATCATTTATTTAATAAACTGTAAACTGGGAGAAGAAGATGGCATGGATATCTGAAAGTGAAATGTTTGGAAATCATGTTTTATTAGAATACAGCATACAGTATACATACATACAGCATACTTGTGCCACATTGGGGTATTAATCAAATTCCCATACACATGTGTATTCAGTATGTTATTTGTAATTATATTTTCATGCACCACAGGCAAGCCAGGACGACCGGAGATCACAGGATTCACCAAGCCTGCCATGGAGGGCGACATAATCACCCTGGCATGCACCACATCTGGCAGCAAACCAGCTGCCAACATCCGGTGGTTCCGAAATGACAAGGAGGTCCAAGGTAAGCATTTGGTGTGGATTTCACAGAGCACTGTATCCTCTGTTTCCATCCTGTGTACCCTCCTGGAGATGTTAGTGTCAAGTCATTCAGCTGATGCATTTCTTTATGCTCATAATAATGCGTTGTTCCACTGGCTGGGGTTTAGCAGTGCCATGATTCGCCTGGCTTGCCGCCAGTGATGCTGCTGTCATTGGAAGCTGTCCAAATGTTGCTGGACTGTGCTGGAGCTGTCTACATTTAACTTCCTGGCCAAGGCAAAGACATATAGGAGTGCCTCTTATTGATTCTAATTATAAAGTGTACATCAACAAGTTCTGCACAGCATTCTGTTTTGGCACTGCTCTGCTGGTAGATTAATAGAAACACAAATCAGTCATACACTACTAAAGCTTGTTATCAAAAATGAGAATGTTGAGTCTAGAGCTTTCTACACTTCTTGGTTTTGTCTAATTAACAGTCAAAAAGCCAAAGACGTTCAATTTACAGTGAAATAAAACACATTTTAGAAGCTAAAACCAGCAAATGTTTGAACAAAATTTCTTACAGCAAATGTGTTATCAGAAATTTTGTTTCAGCTGATCAAGAAACTGACTCATCAGTAACTGACTAATCATTAACTGTCAAGTCTGTGATGTAGGAGAATTCATGTTTTGGTGGGCAGTCAGTTTAAGAATAAGAGCATAATAATAATAATTGTATGCTTTTATTTCAAGCAAGGCTGTGTGCATCACATTCATAAAAGAAAATACATGTGTTAATTTATCTGACAGAAATTCTATGCAGACATCAGTGCTATCTGCATGTAATGAGGTGATTTTGCTGGGCTTCCCATTTGTTCTTGTCAGCCATGTAACCATCCATTGTGTCCCCAGGTGGCTCTCACTGAGTGCTTTATTTCTTTTGAGCAGCAGCAATTAGATTAGTGAATCAAGTCATGCAGGGTACAAGAACACATGAGAATGCAAACTCAGAAAGGACACAATACCAGCTTCAGCCGGACTGAAGAAATTACTGACAGCACCAATGCATTAGGCAGCAGATGGTGCTGATCACACTAAACCAGCTGAAGGTTTCTGTCATTTCAGTGTGTGCCTTTAAAGCTTTCACTTTCTTGTATGCCTCTTTCCAAACTACCTGAATCTCTGCACTTTGTATTTTTATAGCTTTTATCACCATCTTAGTTCTTCTTTAAAACGCATGAAAAAGACAAAACCATTAAAAATAAGAATGGAATGTTTTTCCTCAATTTGATGGCAGAGGTAAGCTGTGTGTAGCTCTTTAATGTAACGGAGCCTGCTGCGGAGACTCGGTGTGACAGTTGCTCTTTATTGAAGATTTGCACCAGAGAGCTTTTTCTTGGTGGTTCTGTCTGCGTCTGCCCAGCATGGTATAATGATTGATGTGAGGAAGACTGGGATATGAAGTTTTCTTGTTGAAATGACATGCACGTAGATTCCTGAAAGGCCAGCGGAGAGCACACAGCATCCAAATCAGACTCTGTCCATCTCAAGAGGCACTGAGATGATCTAATTTATATATCTTTTTTTTATTTATTTATTTGGCTTTTTTTTTAGATATAGTTTAAAATAAATCTTTAATGCTCAGAATTTTATATTCTTAATATAGATGGGCACAGAACATAAGCCAAATGACAAAATGTAATCTAACAGAGTTAGGTTACATTAGTTGTAACACAATCACACATCGCCCCAATTTATGTATTTTGTGAATATAAACATATTAAATAAATGTTTATCACAGTTGCAGGTCAGCAGACATCACAAAAATACATAAATGGAAATTAAAACTAAAGAAGGATTTGTCTAAATTTATATTTGATATATAAAAGATGTGTGATGTGTAAATTGCATTTAAAAAAATAATAATGTGCCCCAAGTCTGCCTCAAACTGGTGTCTTATATACAGCTGTTCTTTTATTTACTTGTGTGGGTTTTATTAAGCCGCCTGGGCAAACAGACCTGTTGTGATGCATCTTCAAGTCAAAGAGAGATAAAGAACAAAGCAGAGACTGGAGGGCTTGACTTAAAAACTTCATTTCCATGTCAAAGTGTCAAAGAGGAGAAATGTCAATCAGTGCTCCGGATCCAAGTCTTTTGTAGGTGCCGCTTTAAAGCATTCTTTAGCGAGTATGTGCTGGCAGCAGCATGTTTTGCCATTGGTTTTTCTATGGTAGATCATTGCCACCAGTTTCTGCTGTCAGTCAAATCTGTCCCCACTGGGAGACCGGTCTACAAAGCTCCAAGACGGCAGCAGGTGTAATGGCAAAAACATGTCATATTTATTTCATGCTCTGATGATTTTGTTTTTCAGTCATTTATATTAGAAGCACACAGCATTACAAAATTCAAAATGCAACTGTCATCTAGTGTCAGATTGTTTGTTTGCAGAGTATAGACCCATACAAATTACTTGTGTCACTGAATGACAGCTAGGCTTCAAATTGTAATCTGTTGAGGAAAAATACTCCCATTGTCATTCTCTTGCATACATAAAGTGGCCTATATATTCTTTTCACACTGACACAAATGCACATTCAGATGCACAAAGGTTGCAAATAATTTTCTATTCAAAAGTGGACAAAATACCAAAACCTTTGAAACTAGACACTTTAAAATATATAATTTTGGTGTAAAATCTGTGTGCTTCCTTATTTTCAATTGGACTGTCTTCCTGTGAAACCAAACAGAGCAAAGATGATATATGACAAACATTTTTATTTTCAACAGTATTTCACACCTAAGAGAAACAGCTGTACACATCTCTTGCCCCCTGCTATTTGCTAATTGCTTACATCGAGTATTCCCACCCTATTGGTTTTGTTCCAGCTTTTAATTGTCCAGTGTGAAGGGGGTTTTGTTTACCTACTCTCCAAGATTTAAGATGGAGGGGAAATACGTATTCTACAAAATGCCTAACAATTTTGCAAATAAGCACATTACAGGAATATACCTTCTTCACCATTGTACAAATTAAGAGCTAAAAATAAAACCTATTACTTTATAGTAATAATAAAATGGCATTTACTTTCTAAACAAGCATGTGTGAGTATATTTAGGCCCTTTCAACTGTTCTAGTCAATCCATTTGCTTACGTACAAACATGACATTGCTGTTTCCAAATACATCTTGTGCGGCTTCATAACAGCGATCTGCTGTTGTAAAGAGGTGCCTGCACATCTCTACTGTGATTTATTTCTTTTTATCATTTGTTGTAATGCTAACTGAGGTTTAAGGACAACAGTTAGACCATTTGGACTATTCTTTGGCACATGTGTGCTGGGAGTGTACTCTAGTAGAGTACCAGTATGAGCAAACCCGTCTCATTATTTAAGTGAAGGTACTGTAATAATGTGTGATAAAACACTGAATTCATGTGTAATGGTCAGCATTTTCATAAACCATGAAGTTGTTGTAAACTGCTGTTAGAATTGTTCAAATATGTTACTAACATAATCAAAGCATAATGGATACTGAGCAACAAGTTGGTGCCAGAGTGTGGATGAAAACCGCCTGTTAGCACGAATAAAATGTTTTCTGTAAGTATATGTGAGCTAACTGTATTTAAGCATTACACTAACTGAGACCACACTGATTCAAACTGATATCAGATCAGCTACATTTGCTATCTCATACAAGCAGCCAACCATATCATGTTTCTTATGCCTCTGTACTTTCCAGCTACCAAACACTAAAATATTAAATATATGAGATTGTTCATAAAGGATAAACAAGTTCCAATAGAAAAATAAAGACACTAGCAACTGCTAACATTTTCCTTGTAAATGAGTATATACTTAAATGCTTTCAACAGCAAATTAATTGTGAAATTAGGTCACAGAATGAAAGAAAAAAGAAAATATGAAATGTCTTTAAAGACTTGTGGTTGTAATTATTTGTCAGCAGGCAGTGGGATGCAAATTGTGGCAAGCAGGAGGTTCTGGAGTTAAGAGGTACAGCTTAAAATTGTTGTAAATGTTACAAAAGAAGAAGAAGAATGTACTGTTAGAGAATGTCTCCAATTCCTTCATGAAAAAAAGCAGTTGCTCAAATCATTTAGTGCTTATTTCTTTAAGATGGTTATTGTGGCCCTATGTGTCAGGCTAACTTTGCACTTATCACTCCTGTTCTAGAAATTTAAGGAAGAAATATTCATATTAAACAGCATATACTGGGTCAACCAACTTTGTATTCCTACAGCTTCCATCATTTTAAAGGGAGCTGGCTTCATAAAAATCATAAATTACTAAGTACATGTAATGGAAATTTATAGTACAAAAGAAGTAAAAATGAAGACTAAATAAAAAAGTTCAATTTCCTCCTTTTTTTGAGAGTTTGAGACATAGGTTGCTTTAAGAGACCAAACTTAAGCAGCTCTTCTGTATTTTGATCATATATACTTGACAGTGCGTTATGATTTTGTCAAGCCATTTCAAAAAACATATTTACATTCATAATAGCAAAGGAAGAATACAGGTAGTAGTAGTAGTAATAGTACTAGTACTGTAGTTGTAGAAGTCATAGTAGTAATAGTGATTTCTCTATAAAGTCCAATAAAATATTAATCCCCTTGCCCATGACAAAATCAGAGAGTCATTGGAGTGGAACAAATGGAACAGATCAGCCCAAAATGATGATGATATGGGTGATCTGGGTCTTATTGCAGGGGGCTTTTAGTATTTAATAGACAAGGAATTGAACAGTTCATGTGCTCTGTGTGTGTGTGGTCTTGTTTTTCAATACTTGTGTGGCCCAAAATCCATGAGTTACTATCTTTGTGGGGACTGGAAGTCACTTGTTGTGGGAACTGGAGGCTGGTCCCCACAACGTAGTTTGTTGAATTTTATGAAAATGATGGAGTGTAAGGTTAGAGCAAGTGTAGGCTTTGGTTAAGTATTAGGGTAAGGGTTAAGCTTAGGCAAGTAGAAGTTCTGGTTAAGGTTAGGGTAAGTCTCCTGGAAATGAATGTAAGTCTATGTAGGGACCTGGTAAGTGACAAAAACAAGGGTGTGTGTGTGTTTGTGAGTGAAGGAGTGAGGTGTGGACTGAGTGCATACATATGTATTAATTGACTCAGGATTGCCCTAGATAGCAGAAATTGCAGAGGGGGGGAGGGGGGGGGGGGAAGCTGAAGGGCAAAGGGGAAGTGAAAAGGGGATGAGGAGCATCTCCACTGAGAAGTCCTTTGTCAGGTAATGCCTTTCTCCTTTTGCTTTTTTTTAAATGCAGTAGCCTTGTATAGCTGTTCCCAGAGAAAAGTGACACTATAACACAAAGTGTTGACAGGAGAGTGGCAGTAAACTACAAAGAAATGCTTAAAATTATAGGTTAAAAACAATTTAAATAAACCTGACATAACACAGCAGGAGGAAAAAACAAACATTTATAAAAATCTAAAGCTGGGGCATGCAATCTGGGGTCATTCTTTGGGTTTCTCTGGGCTGCACAGCATGGGGAAGGAAGGCCAGGTCACTGTTCCCTTTCCCTTAACTATATATAGCATCACCGTACTGTTGACACCCTCTTAGACAAGCTCCCTCCTCAGGGCCTGGGAGCTGTTTAGGAGGGGAACACACCACACATTGGGTCAGGTCTCTTCTGTCAAGGTCAGGGGCCGACACCAAGTTGTTTGTCCCAACAGTCAACTATTAACATAAACCGTGACAAACAGTAAAACAAAATTTAACCATAACAAAAGAACACTGCTGTCCTGCTGCCCTGGATGACCTCACCCCGCTGAGCTGCTCCGGAAGCTCCCCAGGTGATGGCCTCACCTGGTGCTGGTGGTTCAGGGCGGGGGCATCACCAGTACATTCCTGGGCCTTAGATTTACCTCCCCCACCCCCCAAATTTCTTACACTATTTGGTTTTATTTATTTATATTATTTTACTTTAATATGTACTGAATATCAGTCTGCATAGAGTTGGATTCACCCACACTACACATTTTCACACACACACTAAATGTAATAATCCCTTTGTCTCTTTTGTAAATGTCTGTTGTCTCATCTTCTATGTTATGCCCTTTGTCCAGTAAATGTGTTATTATTCGTGTTCTAAAAAAATCTAAAGCTGAGTAAAGGGCAAATGTTTGGTTATGAAACTAAGACAAAGGAGAAGAATGAAAAAGGTAAGGTATGACTATGGAA